>NC_058403.1:161938348-162204971 GCF_002201575.2 Neomonachus schauinslandi
ATTGAGGAGGGCACATTCTGCATGGAGCACTGGGTGTTATGCACAAACAATGAATCATGGAACACTACATCTAAAACTAATGATGTAATGTATGGGGATTAACATAAGAATAAAAAAAAAAGAAGAAGAAATATTGAGGAAACAATACATAGATTGTGAGATACAGATTGTCAAAGGGTCTTAAATTCCTGGACAAGGTTTTGGGACTGGATCCAATCAGAGGGGTGTTTAACAGAGGGCTAGAGTGGGAATATTTGTATTTGAGATGACTCTGGTGCTGGCCAGGGCAGACACTGGGAGTGTCAGTGAAACCCTGGGTCAGAAGCTGACAGCTCGAGTCTGTCGGTCCCATGAACATATCCTGCTGTTGGGCTTTCATGCATGCTGCTGCCTCTGCCTGGGACACTGTCCCCCCTCACTTCTCTGCCTGGTAACTCCTGCTCATCCTTCAAGCCTCAGCATCAAATCCACTTCCTCCAGGAAGCCAGCCGTGGCTCCACAGACTAGATTCGGTACCTTATTTTCTGCTTTTAGAGTATGCAGTCCTTCCAGCACTTGTCTCAGTTGTAATTAATTACCATTTGTAGGATTACTTGCAGATTGTTTGTCGCCCTCACTGAGCTCTAAGCTCCAATCAGCCGTGCTTGCTTTGTTCACAGCTACATCCTCACCACCTTGTATAGTGCCTGGTCCACAGTAGGTGCTCAGTAAATACCTGGTGACTAAACCAGGTGGGCGGGTACAGGAATTGGTAGATAAATCTGAGATTCTAATAGTTGGCTTGAAGGCGAAATTTCTTCTTCTTCTTGAAGGAGAAGAAAAGCATGAATCAAACTTCCATGATAGCAGCGAGTGGTGAAGAATTTAGGCTTTGGAGGCAGCCTGGCTTAATTGTGCCCCAGCTGTGCAACTTAGAGCAAGTCACTTTCCTTCTCTGAAACTCCGTTTCTTTCTCTGTACAATGGAGACAATATTTATCTCATTCAATCAGAACAGTCACAAAGTAGCTACACTGTGTCACACAAATCTGAGCTTTGTTTTCTCAATCCTGACAATACTCCTTTGAGAATTAGGACTCCGGGTTTCCCAAGCTTGCCTGGTTATAAGAATCACTTGGAGGGAACACTAGATATTCATATAGATTCACAGTCTCGCCCTGGACATTCTGATTCAGTGGGATTGGGGTGAGGCCTAATGAATCTCTATTTTCATCATGCACTCCAGGTGACTCTTCTGAGCAGGTAAGTTTGAGAAACACCATGGGTGTTATTATAACCCCTACTTTACCGATAAGGAGAGCGAGTCTTCCATCTGTGCTTCTCCCATGTACTTCAATGTACAGGAAAATCACCTGGGGATTCTGATTCAGTAGGTCTGGGTTGAGGCCTGAGGTCCCCAAGTTTTAGCATCTTTGCAGGTGATGTTGACATAGCCGGTCTGAGGACCACACAAGTGGAAGGGGCTAGGCTGGGGAATCAACTTACTGGTCCCCAGAGAGCTGCACATTGGGGTTAGCTAAAAATGCTCATGCCTGGATTCTGCCCCCACACCCCCCAGATTCTGATGCAATTAGTAGGGCCTGGGCATTGGAATTTTCAAAACCTACGTAGATGATTCTACTAAATAGCAAAGTTAGAGAACCACTGATTTAGGTAAAAACCCTATAGTTCAAATTCACAGAGCTAATAAATGGCCAGGTCAAGATGTGACCCCACAGCCAAGGATCTTATGAGAAGAGTATACAAAATGGTAATGGATATCATTACTAATATTATCATTATGTGAGGGGGGATCCCAGAAATAAGGCACAGAGAGGTAGCATAGGCTGGGGCCCAAATCTTACACTTGCAACCACAAAGGGAGCCAGGCCACCAGCACAAGCAGGGTATATATAGTCTGGGAGAGAGACAACTGCTCTTACTCTACCAGCTGTGGGTAGACAAAAGCAGACAGACGTGGATGTATGCCACTTCTCTCTCCCTCTGGCAACCCTCCCAATGGTGTGAGCAGCTCCTGAGGCCTGAACTCACCTCATACCCACCCTTACAGCTTTTTGAAGTTAGAGACAAAAGCCAGACTGCCCCAGCTGTGAGACGAGAGAGGCATGATTGGACAACCTTGAGAAAATTGTAGCAGCACCTAATTCAATTTCTTGCCAATTATCCTGGCAAAATGTCTCCAAGGAACAGACGTCCATGGTCTGATTAGCTAGGATCCCAGACCACCCGAGACAGACATTCTAACCACAAAATTCATTTGGAAGACTCAAAGCAGAGAAGGGATGTCAAAGAAAACTGGCTGTAATCTCAGAAGCCATGAGAGGTATCACTTGACATTAATAATAAAACTAAAAGCTGTCATTTTCTGAGGGCCTGCCATGTGCCAGACCCACGCTAAGTATCCTCCACATGTTATCTCATTTAACCCTCACCACCCAATGAAGTCCAGTGCTCTTGGCCCTTCTGAACAGGTGAAGGGATTCAAGTTCACAAGCCCCAAGGTCACACAGCTCGCAAGTGGCAGAGCTGGGGTTTGAACCTCACCCCAGCTCTTAACCACTTTATATTTTCCTTCTCGCTCTGTGGAGCTGAGCCTCATAGATCACTGCCTACTTTGGCCTTTAAACAAAGAAAGAACTATTCTTCCTCCAACTAAGCAGTGTAATAATTATCCCCGCTGAGCAAAGGAGACACAGAGCCCAGCTGTTCTCTGTATCCACATCCATCTCTCCAAGTGCCTGCTCTCCAGCGAGGAAAGGGACTGACTTTGAGACGGCTGAAAGTCCCCAAAGAGAGGAACAAATGAATATAGTGCTCAGCTTTGAAGGGTGTCAGCACCAGAGAAAGCGAGGTCATTCCGAGCTGCTTCTCTTCGGTTTTTCATCAGACCTTTCTGCTGTTTTAATTTGCTTCAGGGATCTGGAAAGACAAGCTCTCTGTTCCAAAGGCTTTAAGCAGAAACAACTACAGGTGTGGTCATTTAATTTCCTATCTTAGAAAAAGAAAAAAAAAAAAGAGGAGGTGACATTTTGAACCAGCGGGCAGGTTTGGGTTCTAAAGAGCAGGATTGTTATTGTTCTTATTTTATGTCCTCCACCGCAGGGCACACTATGGTTCTATGTCCTCTACCAAGGTGATTCCCAGGATACAACATTATCTACCTCCCATCTGCTCTCTGAAGCCTGAAAACCCTTTCACAGGAGGACAAATCTTTCCTTTCATAATTAGAGATAAGGCCTTCAGGCAGATAGCCAAGAGAAAGACAAGGTGAGGTCTTTCCAACACCAAACAGCCCGCAAAGACCTAGAATCATCACGAGCCCTAAGTCTCCCATAAGTCTCTCCCTCCCTACTCAAAACTAGGAATGTCTTAGCAAAAGAAACTAAGGAAAACGCTGGGACCAGTCTTCAGTGTTAGGCTTTTAGCTAGCTAATGAAGTAGTGAGCAAAGAATTTGAATTGCCTTTTTTTTTTTTTTTAACTTGCAAACTAATGAGGAAACCTCTTTCCTCAAATTCAGAGCCAACGAACAAACCAGGGGATAACTGGAATCCACAGTGGATTTCAAGCTCTTTTGTTGGCTTGGATGCATCTTGGTTTGGAAAACTCTTCAGCTAGCAAGCATACAAACATACGTACATACAGTTTGGGAGACCATCTTGGTTTTTTATCATTCTGGCTACAAAACCTAGACGCTAATCTCTTCCCAGTTCCTTCCCCAGCTACCAAGTGTAACCTTTGCTTCTCACCAGCTTAGGTTGCAAATGGGTCACATAATAGGGATAATAATAGCCAGTCTTCATAGAGTGCTTACAATTTGCCAGAGATGGTTTTAAGGGTTTTATTAGTAGGTACGATTTTCATTCCAATGTACTTGTGAAGAAACTGAGACACAGGCATTGGTAACTTTTCCAAGGACACAGACACTAAGAAGCCGAGTCAGGACTTGAACCCAACCCATCTGATTCCAGAGCCCACGCTCTTTCAAAGTTTTAATTGTAAACATTTTATAGAAGGATAACTGAAATTAGGACAGTGCATGAGTCATAAGTGTACAGCTTCAAGAACTTTCACTGGGTGAATATTGCCCATTACCAATACTCAGATCAAGAAACATAGCCCACAAGTGTCCTCCTGCTCAGTTGTCGTCCCTAACCCCCACCCCAGGGTAACTTCTATCCCGATTTCCTACTATCTAACATCCTACTATCTTTGCCCTTTTTGGAACTTTATATAAATCTAATCATATAGCATGTATCCTTTTGCATCTAGCTTCTTTCATTCCTCATCTTTGAGGAACGTAGTTAATGTATTTAAAATGCAGCTGCCTCTCTATCCCATTCTTTTGGCTTATCCTTGGGCCAGTCCCACACTGTCTTAATGACAATAAGCTTTATGTTACATCTTCACATCTGATAGTAACATAAAGCTCTAGTAATTAAGACAACTTTGTTCTTTAGGATTGCTTTGGCTATTCCTAACTCTTTGCCAAGCTTGCCAATCTTCACCAAAATACCTGTTGGGATTTTTTTTTTTAAGATTTATTTATTTATTTATTTACGTGACAGAGAGAAATAGCGAGAGAAGGAACACAAGCAGGGGGAGAGGGAGAGGGAGAAGCAGGCTTCCCGCTGAGCAGGGAGCCCGATGCGGGGCTCGATCCCAGGACCCTGGGATCATGACCTGAGCCGAAGGCAGACGCTTAATGACTGAGCCACCCAGGTGCCCCTGTTGGGATTTTTTTTAATTGAGATTGCACTGGAGCGCCTGAGTGGCTCAGTCAGTCAAGCATCTGCCTTCAGCTCAGGCCATGATCCCAGGGTCCTGGGATGGAGCCCCGCAGCAGGCTCCCTGCTCAAAGGGAAGCCTGCTTCTCCCTCTCCCACTCCCCCTGCTTGTGTTCCCTCTCTCGCTGTCTCTCTCTGTCAAATAAATAAATAAAATCTTAAAAAAAAAAACTGGGTTTTTCTTAAAAAAAATAGAGATTGCACTAAAATTATGACTAAGTGTAGTGAGAATTGTCATGTTTACAATAGTGAGTCTTTCAAATGAAATATCCCTCTGTTTTTTTTAGATTTTCTTTAACTTCTCTCAATGATGTTTTGTAGGGTTTGGTTTTTTCTTAGGTCTTACACATCTTTCGTTCAATTTATTACTAGATATTTGATGCCTTTTATGCCATTATAAATGGATTTTTTTAAATTTCATTTTCAATTTGTTGCTGGTGTTTAGAAGTAAAATTATTTTTGTACACTGATCTTGTGTCCAGTGACCTTGCTAAATTCACATATTAATGTAATCATTTTTGTGTAGATTCTTTCGGATTTTTTATACACACAATCATAATATCTAGAAATGATGATGTATGTGTTGCTTCCTTTCCAATAACTATGCCTCTTATCAATCTTTCTTGCTTCAGAGCTCATTCATAAGTACAATGGTATAATCCCAATTGCTATACAGAACACCAGAGCTCTCTGTAGAACCAACTTCCCTCCCAAGTCCAACATTCCAGGGATCCCACAGCTCGTATTCTTTATGTGTGTTTATTTATCAAATTAGGAATGCTTTCTGCTCCAAAGAACAGAAAACCTAACCTTTGTGGCATAAACAAATAGGAGGGTGTTTTGTTTTGTTTTGTCTTAATTTTGTTTTGCTTGAGTCACTTAATGAAGAGTCTAAATAAGTGACTGTTGCAGCTCTAGCCATCAAATCCACATTCAAGCAGGAAGAAAAAGAAAGGGGGTCATGTCTATACCCTGAACACTTTCCCAGAAGTCCCCAGAGCAGATTGCCCCTGAAGACATTGTGACCAGAATTAGGTCACATGGTCATGGACCATGGGACTGGGAAAGAGGGGGTATGCTACTGTGATAATTGACTTAGACCAGATCCATAATCTGGGCCAGACACATTGCCTCTTTGAACAAGATGGTAATTCAGTTATCAAAGAAGAGGGAATGGTATTGGGTAGACAACTCGCCATGTCTACTATAACTCAGATAGACTTACCTCCACCATGACAGGCTTCTGCCTGCTCTCTCTTGCACCCACTGAGTATCCCTGTGTCCCCTCTGGACAACACCATCTTCTGCCACAACTGAAGCCTGGTCAGTTGTGGCCAGCTTCCCTGTGATGTAGCGGGCAAGTGGAGTCAATTTTTCCCACCACCTTTCATGCTACCCTCTGTTAGAACTGTCACAGAGTAATGCTGCTAATGCTCAAAACATCACAGAATTTTTAGTAAAATGGAACACTTACAATCCTCTCCTTTGCAAGGACCTTGACACAAGTGCCTGGATCTGAACCCAGAACCAAGTGAGAACCACAACTCTGTGCACATGGCCCTACCTGAAAACCATAATGTACTAGTGAGTCAAGCTTGTTATGCTAGGTGCCCTCTCTCCTTAGGATGAGTTCCTTCCCAGGAGGTACTGGGATGCTAGTAAGCCAGGATTCTCATCTGAACCCCCACTCAGGCTTGAACTGAGACCCTGGCTACCCACACAAGGAAGCTAAAAAACTAGGAAACCATTTTGGCTGTGACCATTTTTCAATTTGGATGACAAAGCAGTTTCAAATTTTTTTAGGTAGCTGGCAAATCAAGAAACCTGGACTCTAAACCCAGTCCCAGCACTACTTGGCAAATTTAATCTTATGCAATTTCATTCCCCTCTCTGGGCTTCAGTTTCCCCATCTGAAAACATAAAGGAGTTGTACCAGATGGACTCCCATGTTCAACTCAGCTCAACACTTTTTAGAGCCCACTCCACCCAGAATGTGCTAAGGGAATACCCCAGTGAGCCCTCAGTATTTGTCAGCTTATATCCTGAGTACCCTAGGAGGTGGTCCTAATATTATCCCCATATTAAAGATGAGGCAAACTGTGAGTCACCACAGCAAGGCAACTTGCCTATGATGGCACGACTAGGAAACAGCAGATTGGCATTTGAACGCACATCAGTCCGACTCCATCCCACCCCACCACATCATGTGACCTCTACCAATACTGGTCCCACACCCCCTGCGCATGGAGCCTTGAAAGCCACTGTGCAAAACCTTGGCTGCAGGAAAGATATTCTTGCTTCTGGGTGAGTTGAAACAGCTCCCAGGTGAGGGGGAGGGCTGTCATCCACCTACCCATCCTTCCTTGGCATTGTCTGCCTACATGATTACAATTTTCTGCTAAGCTTTCAGCTTTCATCTGCTTTCCCTTACCATGAACATCTTATTTTATGATTTAAATATAAATGACTTCCTGAGAATTGTCATTCCCTAGCTTGCTCAGCCTGCTATAGAAATCAGATTGCCCAAATCCACAGCTGAGTTGAATAGAGCAAGTAAGCATACCCTTAGCTCCAAGGACCCAGAAAAGATAGCAGGCGGTCCACCACACTTGCCGCCTGTGTCCTTCACTCAGTGATGCATCTTGGGGCCTGCCACACAGGAGGCCTGTAAACACACCCACGTGTGTACATTCTCTTCCCTAAGTCTCCATGGGAGGCTATATACACATGCCAACAACTCCACCTTGGAAACTTTTTGTGAGAACTTATGTTGTATTGGTTGAGCTGCCTCAGTTTTCCCAAAAGCAATCAACCTTTGGGAGGACAAAAAGCAAAAAAAAGGCAAATGGGAGTATTCAGGTTACTGACCATTCTCCGAAGCAAAGGTGGCCAGGATCTCAAACTTGAACTCTGCCCCAGTTACTTAACCGCTGCAGGTTCCTAAGGGAGATTTGCAGAAATCTAAGCAATACAGACTCCTTCTTATGTTGTCTCCTTAGTAGTCCATACTGGAGCAGAAAAGACTCCTTTTACCCCTTTCACCTGAAGCTCTCCGCCAGTGCTTTGGTGAAGAATGATTTTTTTCCCCTCAACCTGTTATGGACTGATAATTTTATAAAATGTAATAAAAGTGAATTACTAGAAAAAATAAGAAAAAAAGACATTCAAAATAAAAGCCTGAATGTTTTATTATTAGATTCAATAGATTCAATAAATTCAATGGATTCAATTAGATTCAATAGATTCAATAAAATTACTCTGTCAAATTGCTATAAAAATTTTTAAACACGTACTCTCAATTTCCGCTCTTACCTTGTCACAGACCAGTTTCTAACAGCTTACAGATCAGCTGTAATTGAACCACACTTTGTCAGGTCACAGAGGGGCAGCTATGTGGACTATGTGCCACCAATTCCCTATCCTGCAACTGCAGCAGACATTGCTAATTGATCACAACACTCATTCTTGGATGCAGCCCCAGATTCCTTCTCAGCACATTCATCTACTCCCCAGATCAGATTGGGTATGCAAAGTGAGAACTGTTGGCTCTCCCTGTTCTCTTTTCCCAGCCCCAGGCTCGGATCCGGCCCTTCTGACTCCATGCAGAGCAGCTGTGCTGAGCCATCCACTCTACCCCTCTTTTCCACTCTATCCAACATGGATAGGTCTCCCAAAGGGCTGGAGCCTGCATGTGTGGGACGCAGCCCCAGCACTGGATTCATCAGAGGGAAGCGAGAGAAATGCTATCCTGAAATTTCAAGGAAAGAAAACGTCAAGAGAATTTCTCCCCCACCCCCCAGCCAGTTTTATTTATGGTCTCTTTACACCCCCACCCAGCAGCATTTATTAATCATGGGCTTGGAATCTTTTACTAGAGACACCATCTGTGGAGCAATGTATCAGACGTTATTTTAGGTGATTATTCTTGTTATCTTGATCCATCATAAAACACCCCTATGAAATAGCCATTATTATATCCCCATTTTAACACAGTATGAAACTCAAAGTCATGCATCTGTAAGTGATAGAGCTTAGATCAAAGATCTGTCACATTCCAAGGTCTGTTTTTAGATTTCTTTTGTCTTCTCACCTCCAACCAGACCCAGCTTTGGAGTTGGGGAAGACAAGCTTGAGCTCCCTCTAGAGCTGACACTATGCAACCCACGTTTTCCCTAAGTGGTACCAGGACAGTCAGCACTTCCCCTCCACACCCCTAGATGGCAGTGGAGGGCAGACTAAGGCTCGGCTCCAAACTCCACCTTTTACCTCGAAGATCATATATTGATGTGTACCGAGGAACTACGATGTCCACTCCAAGTAAGTGGGTGTTGCTAAGGCAGTTGATTAGGCATTATTCATTTGCTTCTGTGGCTCCTGGAGTCTTGACATTTTAAAGTGGGAGGCTACTGAGTGTCCACCCAAAAAAAGTGGTGGAATGAGTCAGTATTTTATCAAAAGTATTGGCTGGAGAATCCACCCATCTGGCCTCAGCAATCTGGCCTCCTAGACAACTGAGGAAATAAATAAAACCAAATAAGAAAATGAGAATAACAACTGCAACTATTTATTGAGCTCCATATGCTGAGCATGGTGATAAGCATATATATATTACTAAATATATATATATATATTCCTAAAATCCAAACAACATTCCTTTGCATTTCTTTAGTGAAGGGGAAATTTTCATACTTTAGGAGAGTGATTTTTTCAGAAGACCTTAAAGTCATTTGGTATAGAAACAGATGATTAGGTGGGTGAGGGAACTGAATCATGCTGCATTTGATCCAAAATGAAGGGATGCTTAGGGAATAATAGGACCAATTTCTTACGTGTCTCAGAAACTAGCTCTTAAGACTGCTACACAGGGGGCCCTGGAAGATTCTGAACAGTGGCAGCCCTCCAAAAGAATATTTGTAGTCAAGATGACAGGTTTTCCCCCCCCTTTTTGAAAAAAGCAGCATTTATTTGTTTTCTAAACTGCAAAGTCCATTTATCTTTACTGTAGAAAGTAGAAAATAGAAAAGAAAGTCATCTGTGATTTCCTGTCATTGTTTTTCTTGTTTCCAATTTTGTTGCTATTAAAATTATGATGCAATGAATATTTTCATATTCATGTATTTTTTTGCACATCCCTGATTATTTCCTTAGTACAAATTTCTAGTGGTGGAATTTCTAGATGAAAGAGTATGTATATTTTTAAAACTTTCAAAATTCATTGCCAAGTTGGTAAGTGAACAATGTTATCTTATTTTAAGGTGAATGTTCTATTAATAAGATGGAACTTTTTTATGGGTTTGTTTCTTATTTGTATTTGTTCTTTTGTGGGTTGCCTATTCATAAGTTTTGGTTATTTTCATATTGAAGTATTGATCTTTTTCTTTTTGTTAGGCATGCTTATATAGTAAGAAAACCCTCCTTTTGTATGTCCTATACTTTGCTTTCTCTAATTTGTCACTCACCTTTCAGTCTTTAATGATTTTCTCAATTACATTTTTTTACTTCATGTAATCAGATATGTAGATCATTTTCCAAATGGTATCTGTCTTTGCTTGCATACTTTAAGAAGCTTTTCCTACATGAGATAAATATTCATTAAGGCAACTGCTTTGCAGGGAACATGTTTTTGGATGTATAAACATTGGAATATTGTTTTTAAAGTCTCCGTGCTTTATAGTCACACTTTTTAATTTATTCATTCAATCATTTTTTTCAACTACCATCAGATAAGTACCTTTACTTGCCAGGCTCTGTGACAGGTATTGGGGGTGCTGTGAGGAATATTTTAGGAGCTCAGAAATCACCCTGACCCCACTCTACTTTGGCCAAAGCCAAACTTGACAACCCAGGAAGCAGCAGGAAGAAGAAAATGGGGTCGCTCTCCTTGGCTTCCTCTCTCCTTCTTGACCTCAGTGTGTCCCTTACACTCAGTGCTTCCTAGAGTTCTAGTCTGGGTCTTCTTTTCCTCTCACTCCTCACAAGGTCCCTGGAGGATCACCTCCAATGACTGTGGGGGATGAGGACCCCCATATCACCCTCCTGAGCATCAAAGATCTGTCATGCTACCTTCGTCAACACCTGTGGGTCCCACAGGCATCTCAGACTCAACATATCCCAAATGGAGCTAATCATCTTACCCACAAACCTCACCTCCGTCCTTCAGCTCAGTAATTGGCTCCACTATCTACCCAAAGATCAAGCCAGCAACCTGGGGCCACCACCCCTCATTCCTAGCTTCTCAGTCGCCTCTGTTATCTGATCAATCACCAAATCCTAACAATTCTACCTCCTAACGTAGTTCATCTCTGACCCCTTCTTTCCAAACCCACTACCACAACCTTACTCCAGGCCCTCTTCTCTCGCACCTGGGTAACTGCACCAGCCTCCTCACCAAACTCCATGCTTCCTGTCTGGTCCACTTCCAACCCATCTTCCACACAGTAGCCACAGTGATCATTCTAAAGAGCAATTCTGGTCATGTCACATCCTCCTTCAGTTGGTCCTCACTGGCCTCAGGATGAAGTCCATGCTTGTAGCCTCCCCTACAAGACCTCCTCTGATGTGGCCCCTGCCAATCTCTCTAAATTGATCTGTCACGTTCCTTGACTATCCCTCCCTCTTCATTCCAACCATATAAACTGTTCATAGATCCCTGAATGTACCAAGCAAGAGAAAGCCTCTAGGTGTTTTCAGATACTGTTTCCTCTGCTTGAAAGTTTTTATTCCCACATCTTCACCTGGCTAACTTCCATTTTTCCACAGGCTCAGTTTAGATATTACTTTCTCCAAGAAGCCTTAAAATCCACCCCCATGTCCAGTGACTTGATTAAGTACCCCTCCTCTTTGTTTGCGGTCTCCCTTCTTACTTATCTTAAATACTGTACCACAACTGCCTGTTTACTTGCTTTTCTTTCTGTCGAGACTGTGGCAGAGCACCATGGGTTATACATTGCACAACTCACAAGAGACATGATGTAAAGAGTGGCCCCTGAACTTATGCAGTGTACATCTGCATCTGGAAACCCTACATGTGACCCCAGAGGAGCAAGAGAACGACATTTTGTTCTCGCTTGTATAATACATGTGCTCAGAAAATAATTGTTGAACTAATGGATTGATAGATGGATGATTAATGGGTTCATGGAAGGACAGATGGATATCGAACTTGCCCCTTGGTTCTCATGTCTCCTGGTCAATGAAAGTCCACATCCTCTATTATCCTTGTCATCACCTATCTGCTCTGCTCCCTTCTAACCAATTCACTGTCTCCTGTGGCTTCCAAGCAAGTACCTTATTTATGGGGGTTAGTCCTTACATTGCTTGAAATCAAGATTCATTTCTCTTTATTCTTGTCCCAATCCCTAAGAGTCTCCTGAAGGTTTAATCGGGAATGACTGATCACCTAGGATTAAGCGGGTTTTTGTGTTTGACATTATGAAAAGTTAACAAGACTCTGTGCTGTGCTTCCTAGGGCATAGACGATTTAAAGAGAAAACAACCCAAATCTTCCTTCCTTCCCCACCTCTTCCCTTTTTTTTTTTCACTGTTTAAAGAGAAATTGCCTTTGGAAAATTACAGAGTTTTTTTTTTTTCCCTGTATCCTAGTGAAGAAAAAACAAAGAGTTTATGAGAATTATAATCAAGAGACTGTACCTAGGAAACATTTAGAGATGTACTATGCAGATATGCCAAGTGAATTAAGCCAGACTTTAAAGGCCAAATATCATATAATTCCATTTATATGACATTCTTGCAAAAGCAAAATTATAAGGTCAGAAAGCATAGTAGCTGCCAGGGGTTGAGAGGTTGGGAAATTTGGGTGGGGAATAGAGCTTTCTTATATCTTGACTGTGGTGGTGGTTACACAACTGTATACGTTTGTCAACACTTGTAGAACTGAACACTAGAAAGGGTGAATTTTGCTATATATAAATTATGCTTTTTTAACTGAAGAAAGTTGTACCATCTAGAAATCATTAACAACTATGTTAATGTGAAGAATGATGAAGGTAGTGTATGGTAAATTCAGTTCTGTTAGTCTCTATTCATTTTCTACCTTTGGAAATCCACCAAGAATGTCATTTTTTCTAATCTTTTTGATTGTCCTCTCTTTCCCCTCTCTTTTCTCAAACTAAAACAAATTCAGTTTTGGTATTTGCATTGTCACTTCCCAGCAGACAAATCGTGGACAAATTGCTCAACTTCACCAAGCCTCAGTTTCTGGGTTTCCTTATCTGTAGACAGGGGATAATCATATCCATCTCTCAGAAAATTTCTGTGTGTCCGAAAAAAAGGCTAACATAAGTAAAGGTAGGTACCGTGTCCTGGGAAAACCTGTAGTGTAGGTAGAATGCCATTGTATCCATTCATCCACCAATCTGCCCATCTTCCACCCATCCATCCACCCATCCACCTTATCCATCCATCCATCCACCCAGCCACCTCATCCATCCAGGCATCCATCTGTCTGTCTATCCATTCATTCATCCATCCACCCATCCACTTCATCCATCCATCTATCCATTCATCCATCCATCCATCCATCCTCTGCAGATCAGTTTGAGATGAGAAGGGAAGAATCAGTAAATTCACTTTGTTAAGGATCTACTGGTACCGTGAAAAATACTTTCATAAAATTCCTCACTCAGTTCTCCCAGTCCCATGAAGAAATTCAGATTCAGAAATATCAGGTTGCACAGCCAAGAAAAGGAGTCAACAGGATGCAAATTTTTCTGAGTCCCCACTCCTTCTCCAGGTGTAAAAAATTCCATTTTTCAAATGTTACCGACTTTGGCCCTCACAACAGCCATATGAGATACATAGTCTTATCCCCAGTTTATAATTGTGGAAGCTGAGCGATTGTCCCTTGCCCAAGAACACACGAAGCTATTAAGTGACTTTATTCTACACCTCCAGTCTAGCTCTTGTCACTGCTAACTGGTTCAGGGTAAGTTGCCAAGCATGCCATGCACCCTCCTTTGCCAAGTGAAGCCTCCGGCTGTATGTGCTGCTGTGCATGATCCAGGCACATGGGAGATACTGTTACTGCCCTGAGAGGTGGAAGAGGCTTGGGGTTTGAAAGCATCCTGGCAAGTAAAGAATCTTCATAGTGTGTGGGCTTTTCCATTTTTCAGAGTATGACCTTAAACCTGTTACTTCTACTCTCTGAATCCCAATTCTCTTCTGTTAAATGAGGTTTATTGCACATGCCTGCTGGAGTTGTGGTGGGGATTTAATGAGATACTTATGTGAAAGTGCCTGGCATTAGGATGGTCCATATTAGATGCTCAATAAAATTTAACTATTCTCTCCCTTCCTTTTTGCGGTCCCTGCCCTTCCAAAGCTTAATCCACCCATGAGCAGGAGATCACAATATATATGGCTTATTTACATGCACTGGGGAGCTCAAACCAGCAGCACCTGTTAAGATGACTAGAAGGGAATGGAATCATTTTAGCATCTGCCCATGTTCAGGTCAGACATTTGGGAGAAGAAATCTAAGGAGGCTAATTTATGGGGTTCTCTATGGATGTTGGGCCTTCAGATCAAGGCTGGCCCCTACTCTCCATCTCAGAAGGATTAAGAGTGCCTATGAATGTGCTAAGGGGAGTTGTTGCCATAGTTACCCCATGCCCTGCACAATGCACCTGGACAGACACTGAGCCAAGTCTTGGGGTGCAGGTGGGCACGCACTGGGTGCTGTTGAAAGGAGTCCTCACTGCTCACCAGCAAGAGAGAGCAGGGCCTTTAAAACAGAGGTGGGGTAGCCCATAGACATTGACTCATTTCCCAAATTCTCCTGATTGCAGGTAAGGGACAGCATTCCCACAAATTCTCCTGATTGCAGGTAAGGGACAGCATTCCCACAGGTGGAAGCTGGATGGTGAGCAGAGGTTGGCTCCACTTCCATCCACGTGGTCCTTTCAGGTCCAAACCCACAAACCCTCTACCTCCCCATGCGCTCTCTGTCCCTCTCCTTCTCACCTGGCACAGAAAACCATTCTGTTTTTTTGCGGACAAGAGGCCTCAAATTCTTCTCTCAAATGTGGTGAATAGGGCCTGAGTTCTTTTCACTCTCTTGAAAGCTTAGGCTTTGGGAACTCAAAAGCCAGAAGCAGCACTCTTTCCTCTGCCAACGCATCCCTTTCCTGGGATAATTTGTCCCAGAATAATCTGGCTTGGTGGTTAGCAGCAACCACATCAGCAGGAAATGTGCTACAAGTGCGAATTCTTGGCTCCTACCTCAGACCTACTGAGTGGGAAACTGGGAGTAGGGCTCAGCAATCTTTTAACTAGCCCTCCAGGCCATTCTGACACAAGATATAACTTGGAAACAATCCTCAGCTGATGTCCTCATGGTGAGGTGAGGTGGGTTTGGAAAGGGTCAAGGAGGAATTGAAAATACTAAGGGCACCCAAAGCAGCTACTATCATATTAAATATGTTCTCCTCTTATAATAACAACCAGTAATTGTATTTGTAATGACGAATGTATTTGGCTACTTATGATGCACCATGCACAACACCGAGAGCTTTACCTGCATTGCTCACAACGACATTTTGACATAGGCACTATCCTAATTTCTATTTGTCAGCTGGGGGAACTGAGGCTCCGACAGAGGATTAGGGATTTGCCTTTGGTTATATAGGAAGTAGTGGGGGCAACACTGGGGTCTTGTGGGTGAGGGTGGGTAAAATGGGTGAAGGGGGTCAAAAGGTACAAACTTCCAGTTCTAAGATAAATCAGCTCTGGGGATGTCATGTACAGTGTGGTGACTATGGTTACTAATACTGTATATTATATTTGAAAGTTGCCAAGAGAGTAGATCTTAAAAGTTCTCATCACAACAAAAAAAATCTGTAACTATGTGGACGTTAACTGAACATTATTCTGGTAACCGTTTCACAATATATACATACAACAAATCATTTATGTTGTACACCTAAAACTGCTACAGTGTTGTATATCAATTATATCTCAGTAAAAAAAAAATTGGGATCTTGTAAATATGATTCAAGAGTTCCATTTTAGCACTAACTTTAAAAAATATCATAATATTTATTATTAATAAATAGTCATCTGTAATGACTTCTATTTTCTTCTTTCTATTTTTCTGTAATTTCTACTTCCCTCCATGAACATGCTTTTTAATCAGACAAAAAGTTGCTATTTTAAAAAGTAATCTGAGGGGTGCCTGGGTGGCTCAGTCGGTTAAGCATCAGCCTTTGGCTCAGGTCATGATCCCAGGGTCCTGGGATCGAGTCCTGCATCAGGCTCCCTGCTCAGTGGGGAGTCTGCCTCTCCCTCTCCATCTGCCGCTTCCCCAGCTCATGCTCTCTCTCTCTCAAATAAATAAATCTTTTAAAAATAAAAAAATAAAAAAGTAATCTGAGGGGCGCCTGGGTGGCTCAGTCAGTTAAGTGTCTGCCTTCAGCTCAGGTCATGATCTTGGGGTCCTGGGACCTGAGTCCTGCATCTGGCTCCCTGCTCTGCGGGGAATCTGCATTCCCCTCGCCTTCTGCCCCTCCCCCCGCTAGTGCACGCTCTCTCTCTTGCTCTCCCTGTCAAATAAATAAAAAAAAAATCTTTTAAAAAAATTGATCTAAAAAAATTAAAAAGTAATTAAAAAGTAATCTGTACATTATAGGTACCATATTGGTAAAATAAAACCTATAAAACATACAATTATAGGTCAATGCACACATATTTTACACAAATATATTGGATATATCAGTAGTTATTTATTCACAAGAGGAAAAACTAGAAGGCTCAGCATCAAAATGTTAGCAATGATTATCTCTGTGGTAGAGATCTAAATGATTGTAATTTTCCTCTATTTGCTGCTCAGTATTCTTGTATAATAAACATAAATTACTTTTGTAATCAGAAAAAGAATTATTTTAAAAACCGGAGAATTTCTGACTCTAATGCCAGAATTTTCTCATAGCAAACTGTCAGTGCTTATTTTAAAAAGCCTTTTTTCTAGCTTTTTCCAGTAAGCCAGTCTTGTTTTTCTGTCACATGTATGACTAACCACTTATCTCATTCCACATCATCCAAGAAGGAATCAAACCTTCCAACAAGGAGCCTCCTGCAAAGCTGCCAGATGATATCTCTGATTCAGATTTTGCCTGCAATCCTGTTGTTCTAAATAAAGACTAGAAACACACTTTGCCTTTCACTAGATAATAGTTGAGCTCTAGCTAATTACAGAATGCTCCTCTCTGGATTTTTGACTATAAGTACATGAGAGGCAATGTTCCCTCCTGGCTTCTTAAAGGATTATGAATCACACAGACCTAGGTTCAAATTCTTGCTATTCCCATTTCTTTACCAACCCCGTAGGCCTTGGGCAAAATACTTAACTGCTCTAGGCTTTAGTTTCCTTCTAAAATTAGAGAAGGTAAAGAATGACTTTAAAGGTTACGAGGAACCAAGAGGAAATATATGTGAAATTTCCTAAAGTGCCTGGCACCTTCCCAAATCTTAGTTTCCTTCTTGCTGGAAGATTCATGATTGATTCTGCCAATTGCTAATGGTGGGCTGGTGGTTACTTAGCCTTTTTCAGACTCAGTTTTCTCATCTGTTGATGAGGAGAAAACTTCTTTCACCTTTATGCTGAAGCAGTTGAACACAGACATGAGCTGCCCACATGCCCCTTAAAAGAAAGACTTGTTGCCCCAGCTGTCAGCTCCTGCAGGGTTGGCTTCAGGGCATGTCCTCATCCAAAGACAGATTGCAGTGGGGATCCATGGAAGGGTGCACCCATCTTCCTCCTCTGCAGTGCAGCCCCAGTGGGGTTGGCCAAGGCTTTCTCATGTCTGCATTACAGTTCGATTTCTCCCTCTGCCCAATCCACCTCCTCCTTTTCCCTGCTACAGCTAGTGATCCCCATTAAATATCCTGCATGCCAAACCTTATCTCAGCAACTGCTTAACGGAGAATCTAATCTGTGACCGTTGGTATCAGGAGTCTCAGAAAACAGGCAATAGATGCAGGTTTAGACCTAAATCACTCACCAGTGAAGACCCCATCACTAATGGTAGGAGGAGCACAGACAGCCCCTGGCACAAGGTGATGATGGTCCAGTTGTTAAAACATGCACCTGTGATGAATCAGGATGGCACGTACTGACAGCAAGCACGAGCTGGTGTGACCTATCAGGTGTTTAGAAGTATGGGCACATAGTAGCTGTGAGGACAATGGGATTGGAGGAAGCAGTAGAGTCCTGGCGCTGTCGTAACAAATTACCACAAACATGGCAGTTTGAAACAACAGAAACATATTCTCTCACAGTTCCAGAGGCCAGATGCCCCAAACTGAAGTGTCAGCAGGGTTGGTTCCTTCTGGAGGTTCTTGAGGGAGAATCTGCGCCATGCCTCTCTCCTCATGGTTGCTCATGAGGGCTTCTTGACTTCAACCTCTACCTCCATCTTCACACTGCCTTCTGCTCTCTGTGCCTCTGTGTCTCAAATACCCCTCTCCCTTCTCTTTGAGGACATCAGCTATTAGATGTAGGGCACACCCTTAATCCAGGATGATCTCATCTCAAGATCCTTAACTTAATTAGTCTTATAAAGATCCTATTTCCAAGTAAGGCCACATTCTGAGGTTTGGGGTACACATATCTTTTGGGAGCCACAATTCAACCTACTACAGATGGTTATTGCTTAACACCATTGATGCCTTTGGTAGAGATCATGAAAAGCCACTGGATCAATGGGCAATGGAAAGCCACATGTGAAAGCCAAGGAACCTCCCGATAGTTTACGACAGCAGGAGGGTGGGGAGCCAAGGACCAGGCCCACTCCTAATAGAGTGCCCAAGCTCCAGGGAAGATTAACTACTCAATCGAGGCAGATCTGTCAAGCCAAGGTCAGGGCCCTGGTTGTGAAAACCTGGGCCCCTGACACACAGGAAGACAGCATCTGATCTAGACCTCCTCTAGAAGCCCTGAGCCAGCATAAGTGGTCCACCCTTCTTATCAAGAGGTAGCACTCCCCCACCCCCTCTTCTTACTTAGAAACCATGGAAAGGCCGCTCTACAATAAATACCTCCACTTAGGATCTATCCCCACCTCCTGTCCTGGCCACGAAGCCTGCAGATAGGTGACATGGTGGGCCTGGTAGGGAAGGAAAGGGGCTACGTCCCGAAAGAGCTCTAAGACCTAGAAAACATGTGTTTGCAGGAGCTAGGGAAACACATGTAGGATTGGATTCCAAGAATGTTTGATCAAGGGGCCTTATGATCAAGAACACAAGATAAGATTCCAGAGTATTGATTGCCAAGCACTCTTCCCAGATACAGGAATTAACACCCTGGCAGAGGACTCCAGGAAATGGTTCAAATGTTCCCTTAAGATGGTTCCAGAAAACATGAAAAAAGCGATGGCCCATGTTAAGGGAAGTTGCAATTGCCACGGCTGACCATGGAAGAGACTATTAAAATGTTCAGAGAAGTGGATGTACTATGACACACCAAAAGACTCACCAGAAGATTGTGTTCCATAGAAAGGCCCAGAGGCTACACCATTTACCAAGACTTTAAGAATGGGTTGATGAGGGGGACACTGGCATCACTAAAAATTCAGTGATATATGGCTCTCTTCCACAAGCCAGGACTGAGTGTAGGAAGCAATGGTAAGAACTAGGCTCATTGATAGCAGTGGAGGTGATAGGACCCCAAAATAGAGGCCAGGTGGTGTCCTTTCATCACCAGAAGCCAGGTGGATGCAATTATCACAGTGAACAGCAGTTGGAGTGGCAGCCAACGGGCCTGACCCACAGAGCTGGTTAATAGTGCACAACATCCTTGGCAAAATAGATGGGCAGCTTGTATGATCGGAGGAAATCAAGGAGGAATGATCTGGAGGCTTAGGACAGTTGTCTTAAGAAAAAGCCCAATCCCTTGCCCAGTTCCAGACCTGAGCCAATTTTTGGACCTAGAATTCACTGACTGAATGGGAGACGGGTCCCCTGGAGGAAGGACCCTTGCAACACCGTGGCCTGTATACACAGAAATGATTCCCTAGTCCTTTCCTAAAGGGATCTGTAGCCATTTACTCTGGTAACTACTCTCTGGGGAAAGGTGAATACACAAGGATGGTTGAACCCAGGGCCTGAGCTAACATTGTTAACTCTAGACCTGTTAGAGTGGGAGCACATGGAAATAGAGTCCTGACTCCAGAAACCAGGAAAATGATTTAGTCTGCTTTTAGAAGTCCTTCAGGATCCAGTTTCTGCTCTCTCTCCAGACTTAACGTTCAGCACTTATTCTGACTCCGCAGAACGAAGCTACTTGCTCTTCCTTAGTGCTTCATCTCCTGTCCTCTTTCTTAGTCTCAATATCTCTTTCCATCTCTGTCTGTGTCTGTGCCTCATCGCTCTTCTCTCTCTCCCATAGCCCCCTTAAATCTTTCCTTCTGTCCTTGTCTATTTCTTTGTTCTTTATCTCTATGTCCCTCATCTCTCAGTTTCTCTCTGTCTCTGTCTGTCTGTCTGTCTCTCTCACACACACACACACACACACACAGGCACACACACCATGCTTACTCACCAGTCTCAAATGCTCCCCTCTCCCCCTGCCTTTCTTCTTGCTAACTACTATGTGTGCTTCAAATGCCTTTGAGGATCACCTGAGACTCAGGGAAGCTGACTTCCTTATTCTCTCTGGGCTTGCCTCAACCACAACATAAACTAGATTCTGTGCAATAAATAGGACTCCCCAAATGGATTTACAGATTCAGTGCAATTCTTATCAAAAATCTAAGCTGGCTTCAGGGCGCCTGGGTGGCTCAGTCAGCTAAGTGTCCAACTCTTGATTTTGGCTCGGGTCATGAACTCAGAGTCCTGAGATTGAGCCCCATGTTGGGCTCCACACTGAGTGTGGAGCCTGCTTAAGACTCTCTCTCTCCCTTTTGCTCTGCCTTTCCCCTTTCTCCCTCTCCCTCCCCCCGCTCTCTCTCTCTTAAAAAAAAAAAAGAAAAGAAAGAAAGAAAATCTAAGCTGGCTTCTTGGCAGAAATGGAAAAGTTGATCCTAAAATTTATATAGAAATTCAAGAGATCCAGAATAGACAAAGCTATAGTAATGAAGACAGTGGGGTACTAGCCTAAGGATAAATATATAGATCAATGGAATAGAAGAGACTATCCAGAAGTAAACCCTTACGTCCGTGACCAGTTGCTTCTTGACAAGGGTGTTAGGATAATTCAATGAAGAATGAACAGTCTTTTCAACAAACAGTGCTGGAAAAACTGGATATCCACGTGCAAAAGAATGAAGTTGGATCCCTACCTCATCATATACAAAAATGAACGCAAAATGGGTAACATACATAAATATAGGAGCTTAAATTGTAAAACTGTTAGCAGAAAAACCTTGGATAAAATTTGAGCCCCTTTCTCATCATGGAAATACAAATCAAAACCACAATGAGATACCACTTCCCACCCACTAGGATGGCTGTACTCAAAAAGGCAGATACTAAGAATGGCGATTCCTCAAAAAATTAAATAGAATTACCACACGACTCAGCAAGTCTACTTCTGGGTATGCACGCACCCAAGAGCATTGAAAGCAGGGACTCAAACAGGTATTTGCACACCTGTGTTCATAGCAGCATGATTCTCAACAGCCAAACAATGAAAGGAAGCAACGCCAGCATCATGGACAGATGAACAGATAAACAAAGTGTGGTCTATATATACAATGTAATATATTTGTCCTTGAGAAGGAAGGAAATTCTGACACATGCTACCACATGGATGAACCTTGGATGTTATGCTCAGTCACAAAAGGGCAAACACTGTATGATTCCACTCATGCGAGGTACCTAGAGTCCTCCAGGTCATAGAGATGGAAAAGAAGATGGGGAGGAAGGAATGGAGGGTTCGCATTTCACCAGGACAGAGTTTCAGTTTGGAATGATGGAAACATTCTGGAGATGGGTGGTGGAGATGGTTGCACAACAATGTGAATATACTTAATACTACTGAACTGGACACTTAAAAATGGTTAAAATGGTTTTATGTTATGTATATTTTATCACTATAGTGAAAAAAGAATGTTTAGAGTTGCCTAAACTTACACTTGAGTTTTTCTTTTTTTAATTTTTATTTTTTTTAAGATTTTATTTATTCATTTGAGCAAGAGAGCGAGTGAGCAAGTGAGAGAGCACAAGTGGCAGAGGGAGAGGGAAGGGGGGAAGCAGGCTCCCCGCTGAGCAGGGAGCCCGATGCAGGGCTCGATCCCAGGACCCTGGGATCCTGACCTGAGCCGAAGGCAGACACTTAACCGAGCCACCCAGGTGTCCCACCATCGTGTTTTTAAAAAGAGAGCATGGTGATCATTAAAGGTCAAAACACCATTAAAGATACTGGTACTAAATTTAGAGGCACTGGGGAGGCCTGTGCACCTCCCTGAACCTCATGGCTTCCTCTTAAAATGAGGTGGACAGGATTAGATCAGTCCTACTCCTAGCTCAGGGTCTCAGGACCCCTGTGGACTTCAAATGCAATTTAAAAGATCCTCTGGTTACTTTCAATATTTCCAAATGAAATTTAATAAAATTATTCTTTTACCTTCCGAAAGCCTGCCCAGAGCAATAAAAAACATCAGGCTTCACAGGTTATTAGTTATAATTGTTATAGAGGAGGGAGGGCCGGGTTTACGTTGCTTATGTAACAGTCCTGGTGCCGGGGAGGGTGCTGTCACCATGGAAGCTAACTGGAGAAGCCCTTCAGAGCCAGCAAAGGGTCCGGCAGTTTGAGCTGGGCCATACCCCGCTATGGCTGGAGAAGAAGAGAAAGCCGTCGCACCTAAATGGGCGCAGGTGGTACTGATGGCAGACAAACACATGATCACGGTGGAAGCAGTAGTGCCTTCGGGTTCTATGACAACTGGAGTCAGGCTCAGCGCTGGGGGAGGAGAGGAGGAACATGGCACGTGCTACAAGGTGGCTGAGCAGACCAGAGAGCCATTCCTGACACTATGGATTCCCTAAATTAGGGGTTCTCAAATAAAAGCACGCCACAGAATCGCCTGGAGGGCTTCTTAAACCACAGGGTGCTAGGTCCTGTCCCCTAGATGTTTTGTTTCAATAGGCCCCTGGGTGGGGAGCAAAGAATTAGCATCTAACCAAGTCTTAGGTAATGCCCAAGCTGCCGGTTTGAGGACAACACTTCATTTTTTTTTTAAAGATTTTATTTATTTATTTATTTGAGAGAGAGACCGAAAGAGCACAAGCAGGGGGAGCGGCCGGCAGAGGGAGAGGGAGAAGCAGGATTTCCATCAAGCAGGGAGCCCGATGTGGGGCTCGATCCCAGGACCCTGGGATCATGACCCGAGCCAGTCCGATACTTAACTGACTGAGCCACCCAGGTGCCCCTGAGGACCACACTTTTAAACCCACTGCCTTACTGTATTGATCAGGATTAGCTATGCTATTCTATAGTACTAAATAACCCCCCAAATCTCAGAAGTTTAACACCATAAAAGTTTAGTTCTTGCTCACATCTCAGTCCAATGAAGTTTGGATAGCCTTCTTCCATATCGCATTAACTACAGGGAAGAAAGAGATTATGGGAAGGTGCATGAGATGTTTTTAAAGGGCGATGCCTGGAAGAGGTTCACATCACTGCTGCCTCCTTCTGTGATTGGCCAGATCTCAATCACAGGACTCCAATCTAACTGAGAAATGTAGTCTTCCCAGGTGCCAAGAAGGAAGGAAAAAGTGTGGCAAGCACACAACCTTATTTCCGCCACATAAATCCACTGTCCATTCCCATTGTCCTTCCCCTCCTCAGTAGCAGATTATTTTTTAATTAGAATATATTTAACATATAGCGTTGTTTAAATGTAAGGTGTACAACATGTTGGTTTGATACATTTATACATTGTAAGCCCTAAAAGGACTTATTTACTAGTTGCAATTCGTACACTTAAACAACATCTCTCTTAATCCCCCACCCCCCAGTTCCTGGCAACCACCATTTTATTCTGTTTTTATGAGTTTGATTTTTTTATACTCCACATACAAGTGGTATCATACAGTATTTGTCTTTCTCTGACTTTTCTCACTTAGCACAATGTCCTCAAGATCCATCCATGCCGTCACACATGGCAGGGTCTCCTTTCTTGTGACTGAATAATGTTTCATTACATATATTCACCACATCTTCTTTATCCATTCACCCGTTCACAGGCACATAAATTGTTTCCATATTTTGGCTGTTGTGAATGTTGCAATAAACACAGGAGTGCATCTATCTCTTTAATATTCTGTTTTCATGTCCTTTGGATATATAACCAGAAGTGGAATTTCAGGATCTGTACTAACAAACTTTGTTTCGACCCAACAGATTTACTCCTCCTCCGGGAGCGGGGAAAGCTGATACCACCCTCAGATCAAGGAGACCATCTATTAGATGAAGACAATCCACCTTGCTCGTGATTAATTCAGGTACCCAGGCTCAAGCCAATCAGTGCATGTCAGTCTCTTGTCAAATGTTATTGGTCCAGGAGTGAGCATTTGACCCGATCAGGCTGAAAGGAATAAAGAGGGTAGAGAGAATTTTGATCTATACTACCAGACTTGGAGCGAGGAAGCATGCTGTTTCAGTTGACACCAGCAACCATCTTGAAACCAAGAAACCAATCTAGGAAATAGAACCTAAAGAAAAAGAGAAAAATGGAGCCAGGGCCCTGTTCTATACCTGAAGCCTACTTTACTGCTGAATTTACTTTTGAGCTACTTTGAAACCAGACCTGTTACATGTAGCAGAAAGTAGCCAAATGGATACACCTCTCAAAGCACAAGAGTGGGAACAGAAATGTTTTGTTTGCTAATTCTGTGACCTAACTCTTACCCCAAGGGTTCTACAGATGAAGAAATGGGTACACTTAATAAATGATGCAGTTTGTGTGATAGCAATTATTTCAAAAGGTAGAGTCCATAGGGCATAACTACAGCAGATTGTAAATTTTAAGGAGGCAGAGACCATGTCTCTTCTTTTGCCTGTTATAGACCCAGGGTCCAGCCAGTGCTTGGCACACACGCGTGTGCATGCACACACACCCATGAAATCTATGTTGAATGAATGCATCACCAGGAACTCATAAAAAATGGGTCCTGGGTGACCCCTGGGTGGTGAGAAGTTTGGGAAGTTATCTAAACATTGTAAACATGGAAACAATGAATGGTTTGGGTTAAACAAGAGTGTGTATAAAATGTCTAGCACAGGGTCTGGCATCTAGTAAATAAATGGAAATCATCATTAAGATTACTGAAGTTAACTAAGCCATTCCATCTTGAAGGTTCCTTTCAAATCTAACTATGTTATTCTAGGACACATTGCATAGTGATTAAGAATATAGACTTTATTCATAATTTTCTAAAGCTAGAACAATCCAGTCCAAATTCCACAGCAGGTGAATGGATAAACAAACTGTGGTCTAGCCATACAACAGAATACTACTTGGCACTAAAAAAAGAATAAAATCCCCCCCATACACACACACGCATGCACACACACCATGCATGAATCTCGAAAGCATTAATGCTAAATGAAAGAAGCCAGGGACAAAAGTCTATATTCTATATGATTCCGCTATATAACATTATAAAACATTCTCAAAAAGGCAAAACTATAAAGACAGAAATCATATCAGTAGTTGTCACAAGCTGGAGATACAGATAAGAAATTAACTAGAAAGAAGCATGGTGGAGTTTTTGGAATAATGAAAATATTGGATACACTGGTTGTCGTGGTGGTTACATAACTATGTATTTGCCAAAACTCACTGAACAGTACACTTTTTAAAAGGTGAGTTTTACTGTAATTGAATTGAACCTCAATAAACCTGGCTTTTAAAAAATGTGACATGTAGACTCTTTGTATAGATGGTATTCATACAGATTTAGTTTCAAATCCTGGCTTCATCACTTTCTATGTAACCTCGAAGATGTTTCCTTAATCTCTTGGGGCCTAAGTTTTATCATCTAAATAATATCAGAGGAGGTTTTGTTTTGGGTAAGATTGGGTAAGCATAACTCTACTCTCTCTCACCCACTGAATGCAGCTATAAAACCTAAACACTGTGCTTGAAGCAGATATTAGAGGTCTCTGAAAAATAAATACTCCAAATTAGGAAAGACTAAAATTCCAATTAAACTGAAAGAGAGTTTGACACTTTGTTTTTTCACTCCAATGTCTCCCAGCCTGGACTCAACACAGCCCCAACCTGGAAGAGAATATTCACATGGACAGAGAGAAGTCCTTCAGTTATTGCTCTAGGAGCAGGATAAGGGTGTCGCCTGATGATTTTTTCTTTTTCTTTTCCCAGCTCAGCTAGTCCCCGGGTAATCGTGTGGCAGTGGCAGTGACAGCCGTAGCAACAGGGACTCACAGAAACCTGAAACTCTGAGAGATGTGAAGAACTTTCTTTCTAATCAGAAGAGATGTGGCCCCAAAGAGGTGGGGCAAACCTGCTTATTTTTCTCTTTCTTGACCCCAGATGTGGGTGTACTCTTTGGAAGTGAGCAGCAGAGCAGAATAAATAAATTCCCAGATTTCGGGCCAAGGGTCAGAAAATAATTAAAATGATCTAAGAAAGAAAGAAACTATGAAAGAAACCTGAATAAATGGAGAAACTGACATGCCCTGTTCATGGATTGGAACACACAACATAGTAAAGAAGTCAAGTCTTCCCATATTTATCTATAGGTTTAACATAATTCCAGTACAAATCCCAGTGGAATTTTTGCAAACATGGACAAGCTGATTCTAAAATACAAGGAAAAGCAAAGGAACTAGAATACAAAACAATTTTTGGAAAAAAAAAGAATAAAATTGAAGGAATCACACTACCCAATTTTAAGACATTATAAATCTCTGTTAAGACAATCTGGTACTAGAGGAGGAAGAGACGTATAGATTAATGGAACAGAATAGAGAGTCCAGAAATACACCACATAAAACATAACCAATTGATTTTTTCCACAAAAGTGCAAAGGCAATTCAAGGGAGAAAGAACAATCTTTCTAACAATTGGTGCTGGAAAAATTATACATCCCTGTATAAGAAAATAAACCTTGACCTGAACTGCCCAACTTATAGAGAAATTAATTCAAAATGCAACATAGATCTAATTGTAAAACCTAAAATTATAAAACTTTGAGAAGGACATATGAGAGAAAAAGCTTTGTGGTCTAGAATTAGAATTCTTAAGTGTGACACCAAAAGCATGATCTTTAAAAGAAAAATATAACCCCTATTGATAAATCGGACTCAAGGAAAAGTAAGACTTTTGCTCTGTGACAGACATTGTCAGGATAACAAAAAGATTAGTCACAAAGTAGGAAAAAGTTTTTGCAAATTACATATCTGACAAAGAACTTGTATCCAGAATATATAAAGAACTTTTAAAACTCAACAGCAAGAAAACAAACAATTCGACAACAATAACATAAACAAACGATTTGAACAAATGCCTCACCAAAATGGATATACAGACAGTGGTGAATAAGCACTGTTCTGTATCTTGATTTGTTTACACAAATCTATACATGTGTTAAAATTCACAGAACAAGGGGTGCCTGGGTGGTTCGGTCAGTTAAATGTCTGACTGTTGGTTTTGGCTCAGGTCATGATCTCAGAATCGTGAGATCTGAAATCGTATCAGTAGTTGTCACAAGCTGGAGATACAGATAAGAGTCCATAGGGCATAACTACAGCAGATTGTAAATTTTAAGGAGGCAGAGACCATGTCTCTTCTTTTGCCTGTTATAGACCCAGGGTCTAGTTGCATTTCGTACACTTAACCCGTGTCAGGCTCCATGCTCAGCGGGGAGTCTGCTTGAGATTCTCTCCTTCTCCCTCTGCTCCTCTCCCTGCTCATGCTCTCTCTCCGTCTCTAAAATAAATAAGTAAATAAAATCTTCTTTAAAAATTCACAGAACTATACATCAACAAAAAGTCAAAAAGTCATGATAATTTTTTAAGTTTTATTTTATTATGTTATGTTAATCACCATACATTACATCATTAGTTTTTGATGTAGTGTAAGTCATGCTAATTTTTAAGTAAAATTAAAAGAAAAAATAACATCATAATAAGAGTGCTTTCCCCATAGAGCTTTGGTGTTTCATCCATGGAAGTATTAATAAAGAGGTATGGGCACCAGCTGTATTACTTCTTCTTCAATCCTTTTTATTCCTGAGGAGGCCCAGATGATGCCCAAAGTAGTAAGATGCCAGGCAAAAGGTCACATGCTCAGACCCTGGAGATTTGGAAAGTGTCGTTCTAAACAAGAAGATTGTTCCTAGAATTTTGCCAGCTTGGAGTCTGAACAAAGACAGCCTCAGAATCAAAGGCATAGATATTCTTGGGTTTTTACAAGCACAAATTATAACGGTAATTCATATTTCTCCTTACTTTCTCTCTTAGGTTATGGAATCCTTTGTGCCTTCAGGCAAAAGAGGTCTGTGTAAATAAGTCTTGATTGGTTTTGCACCTTGAGATGATTCTGTGACAGCAAAGGAGTGCTTGGCACCAATATTTCCCAAACTGACGCCACAAAATATTAATCCCAAAAGATGTTGAGTGGAGGAGGAGAGCGGGGGAGGGGAGAGGAAAACATGGTCTGGGAAACTGGAAAGTGTTACATGTTCTGTTTTTCTCTTAGAGTTTCACAGTGCATATCAATCTATTAATGCTCTGGGAAATCCCACAGCAAAGAAATCTATTTGCCTCTATTCAATTCAGTTTCCTAAACTCGGTTGACCGTGAAATTTTTTTTCAAATAACTCCAAATCATGATAATTCAATGAAAACCCACTTTGGGACATGGTGCTCTGCTCTACACCAAACCCAGATTATAGACTTTGATAGCTAAAGATAGACTTGGTATACAGTAATTCACTCTTCTCTAACTGGGGTCTTTGCCAACTCAGTTTCTCTCCCAAAATTCAGGGCCAGTTTTACAAAGAGATAAAGTAGACCGTTGCTGACTTGCTTAAATTTCAGGGACAATATGTAATAATAATAATTAATAATAAAAATAGTAAACACATACATAATACCCACTACGTATCAGGTATTTTTCTAAGCACTTTATGTATGTTAACCAGTTGAGTTGTGGTGACAACCTCGTGAGGTAAGCACTATTATTATCCGCATTTCATACATGTGGAAGTTGAGGCACAGAGCCACTTGCTCAAGGTCACACAGATAATAAGTGCCTGAGTCAGGATTCAAAGCTGGCGGTCTGAATCCAGAGTCCTCACTCTTGACCACTATATTATACTGCCTCTCAGATGAGATACCTACTCTGTTTCCTGAAATTCTATCCTTATTCATTCATTTCTTTGGTCCCATAAGAATCTGTGATCTTTCAGAACTCCATTGGAAAACAGAGTGTCCTCCCAAAGGGAGAATTCCCCGACCCGGTGTAGAGGCTGTTCTTTCTCCCTAGAATGTTTTAAATACTCTTCCCTATCTGGTGAACTGCTGGCTATCTTTCAAGACCTAGCCCAAATGTCACTTTCTCCCACAAGAAGCTTTCCCAGAAACCCTGAAGGGCTATCTCACCACATCTGTGGCCCAGACCTTGTCTGCATTTTACTTTAATTGCTTTGTATACATGTTTTTTTTTTGTCACCAGCCCATGACATTCTCAATTGCAGAAACTTTGTTTCAGACATTGTGCTAGGCACCAAAGAGTAGAAAGATAAACAAGAAATGGCCCCTGGCCTCAGAGAGTCCCTAAGCCTTAAATACTTGTTCTTAATGGACACATCAGGTATTTAAGACAAGGGCTGGAGAGCTATAAGCAAAGGTTATGTGGGCACAGAAGGAAGAACAATTACTCCCAGTTAGAAGGAGGTGATATTTGAGCTAGGATTAAAAGATGAGGAAAATTTCAATGAGAGAATAAATGAATGAATGGGAGAATGAATGATTTGTGTTATTCTTATGGTGCAAGAGGACAATTAGACTTGGAGACTGTACTGACAGCAGCCGCCATTAGCCCTGTGCCTTCAGGCAAATCACTTCGTTTTCTACACTTCAGTTTATCCATCTGTAAAATTGGAATAATAACCACTCATTTCCCAGGATTTGTTTTAAGAATAAAATAAAAATCATGTCCGGAAAAGTGCTTTGTGCAAAATGCTAAGGATGCTTTGCTTTGTGTAAAAACCGTAAGGACGTTAGGTTTAATGATGCTTCTTAATTCCTCTTGTATATTGTCTCTTAAGAGTTCAATGAGATGAAGAACATTTAAGTGCTTACTCTGTGGCAGGCATTATTCTATGTACTTTCTAGATACCATTTCACTTACTGTCGCAACAATCCCGTAAGGTAGGTGTTATTACTGTGGCCATTCTACAGATGTGGAAAAGAAGGCACTGGATGCTTCTCAGTTGTCTTGCCCATGGTCACACAGCTGTTAAATCTTGGGGCCAGATTCAAGCTCAGGTGGTACCTGAGAGCCCCTGGTCAGAGCCTAAAGATAATGAAAGACATCCTCAGTCTGGTCCAGTTATTATACGTGAAAAATCAGTTGAGAATGGACAGATGTGACAGGGTGACCCTCCTCTGACACACAGAGATCAAGAACCCTCTTCCTTACCTCCATTGGCAGATAAATGGAACATGTGGTTAATCATAAGAACCACAGAGCTTGGATTTTCTTTTCTGGAATATTTTTTGTCCTTTACTTATTAAACGCTGATTAAACGAAAAACTAAGACATAAAAATTATAGAAATTTCACAGGGTTTTTTAAAAGATGGAATACATGAGCCTTGTCCTAGTGAAACCCAACCTAATAAGGTCATTGTTAAAGATACAAAGCCAACAGCTGGATAAATCAGAAAAATGAGGCTCAACTTTCACTGAAATCAAGTGGCATTTATCTGTAGTTTAAACGGCTCTCTAATGTTTGTATTTCATTGGTATGAGAGTTCCAACAGAACCCTAAAGTGATTACATAGAACACCAAGGCTTTTTAATAGCTTCTAACTTAGCAAGCCACGGTAATTTAAAAAGGAATGGATGAATTGCTAAAAGCAAGGAGATTTCTGCTGAAGAATACAAATGCATTCTCTGCTATTGCTTCTGCGTCTTTCTGGGGAGAGGCAAAATGCACACAGGCATGTGATGGAACTTTCCAGCTGGTGGTTTGCATTATCAGGAAGGAAAGTGTTTGTGAAAATGAAAATTACTGATGATTAGTTGTGAACGCCCATAAGGGAGAGAAAATGGAGAAACATTGCAGAATCTTTATTTATACCAAGGGCTGAACCTTGTGGGTGGCAATGTGAATTGGTATAATCTTTTGGAGGGGATTTTAGCAATGTGCAGACCCTTTGACCTAGCAATTCCACTTCTAGGAATCTACTTTATAGCAATATTTGCACATGTACACAAAGGTCTATGAGGATGTTCACTGTAGCATTGTTTGCATGTATGAAAAAAGGAAATAATCTCTATAACCAATATGAAAATGTTTAAACAAATGATGGCATATCCATATTTTAGAAAAATTTGCTGCTAATAGATGGAATGAGATAGATCCCCATATATTTGACACAGAAAGATGTCCCTGATATGTTAAGTGAAAAGGGCACACTGCAAAATAGTATCTAGCATATGATTCCATTTTGAAATGTTTTTAATGTTAATATATATGTAGAAAATACCTGGAGGAACAGGTATCAAAGATTATCAGTGGCTATCTCTGGGGGATGGCCAGAGATATTTTTGTAATGTTTACACTTTTTGAACATTGATTACTTTTGTAAAGAGAGGAGAAAACAAAACAAAACAAAGTTGAGTTATTTCCTCCAGGGAAGAACAAAAGAAACATGGCTAGTAGAGCTCGATTCACTATATTTAGGTGAAAGGTTTTAGTGTAATTATGCAATTCTGTAATTTCAGATTCTGGCAATCTGGGCAAGGGTGCTATTCGGTCCGAATGAACCCAGATGACTGTGCTCACATTGGGAGAATGCGACACAGTCCTTATTCTGGTCTCTAGGTTGTCCCTTTGGCTATTGCTGCTTCTCCTCAGCCTTGGCTGACAAATTAGAAGCAGCTGATTTTCTTTCTCCTTCTCCTGCCTCACAGGCCGGCCATTTTAGACTGCGCTAAAACATGATGGTAAAGAGCTTGGCCTTTGGAGTTCTAGAGCCTTGGGTTCAAATCCCGATTTCGCCACTCTCCTAACTGTGTGCCTTGGAGAAATTTGCTTCTCTTGTCGGGTCCTCTGTTTCCTCATGTGAAAAATGAGGATTTTAGAGAACCTGCCTACTAGGGTCTTTGGAATGATGAAAAGAGCTAAGTATTGAAAGTGTTTGGAAATTTATCCTGTTGAGCAGTGAGTAATATATGGAACTGTTGAATCACTATGATGTGCACCTGAAACTAATATAACACTGTATGTTAACTGCACTGGAATTAAAATTTTTAAAAAAGAAAGCGCTTGGGAATAATAAATGTATAAACAAATATCACCTATTATTATTGTCGTCTTGCCCTATCAATTCTCTTGGTAGAATTTCTTCCATCTATCTTCTGCCTGATAAACTCCTACCCATTCCTCAAGCCCTGGCTCAGATGCTATCCCTGCAAAACCTCCTTTGGTCTCTCCCCGCACACCCAGAACTAATTAACACTCCCTTATCAGAGCTCCCGCGGAGTGCTGGGCACCCCAGCTTCATTACGGCATGTGATGTTCTGGGTTTGCTTGTCTGTCTCCTTTACAGACCCTGACCTCCTGCAAGGCATCAGCCCTGGTCTAGCCATCTAAATCCTCAGCACTTACCTCTTGTGCGGGGCTCAGAGTTTGAATTCACATAATCTTTTTTCAAATTGAATTAATCCCCTCCCTGCCTCTATCACCCCAGGCCAGGCATCTTTAGTTCCTGGTGAAACTATGGTAACAGCATCCTAACTGCTCTCCCTCCCAATCCAGGCTGATGTTCCACCCTGGGCTTTAGCTCCACTTTTGCCACAGGCTAATGTGATCTAAGCACACTGCTTTCTCTCTCTAACAATTAGCTTGCTTATCTGTAAAAGAGAGACAAACCCTCCTTCCACCCGGTAGTGGAGGGGACTCAAGGAAAACTACATGTGAATGGCATCCACATTACCCAAATTTGGCTATTGCTATTTCTGCTTTTTCCTTACTTATTTACTTTGGAGAGGGAAGGGGGAGGGGCAGAGGGAGAGAGAATCTGAAGCAGGCTCCATGCCCAGCGTGGGGCCAAGAGGGGGCTCGATCTCAAGACCCTGAGATCATGTTCTGAGCCAAAATCAAGAGTCGGCTACTTAACCGCCTGAGCCACCCAGGCACCCTGCTATTTCTGCTTTTTGAAAGGCAGTGTCCATCAGGGAAGAAGAAAAGAGTATCTGAAAAGTCTCTGTCCTAGAAGTTAAAGTACATCCTGTGATTTTGAACAAGTTTCTCTGGTTATACATAAACAGGTGAGCTCTCTCACCTGGGGTCCTGTTTCCTCCAGAAATTGCATTTGATGTGCCCTTCTGTGAGACCAATCCCAGAGGCAAAGAGGCAAAGATTCTTCTCCACCCTTAGAATTAAATACAAATCTCAGAGAACATTGGTGCAGTCTTTTACCATTCATGGAACACTTTCATGTCCATCATTGGATTTGAAAAGGGCTTTCCTGGGAAAAAATCACAGCCAAATCTTAACAGTGGTAATCTCTGGATGGTGGAATTGGGCATGATTTTAATTTTATGTGTGTTTTCCTAAACCGTCAAAATCTTCGATTTTGGAGCTGGGTGTAGATGATGGTTGTACGACATTGTGAATGCACTAAATGCCACTGAATTGCACATAAAGTGTACAATTTTATGTTAGCTTTGTGGATTTCACCTCATTAAAAAATGTTCTGCAATACACATGCATGATTTTATAGCCATTTACTGAAATGTGTTTGAGTCCAGAACAAAAACGGATTCTTAAGGCTCAAAAGCAGTTCAGTTAGCTGACACTCTCCGCACCCCTGTCTCCAAGTCATTGGTCCGGGCGGCCAGCCTGCAGCGCGCTCCTCCGACCGCCAGGGGTCTTCACGGAGCCCTCGCGTTCCCCACCCGCGGAGGAGCGTCTTCTCTTGCGCCTTTGAAGCGCGTATGCACGCGAGAGGCGTGGTCGGGACTGCCGGCCCCCCGGGCCTTGACCCTGCGCTTCTCAGGCTTCGGCTGGCGTTGGCCTGTGGTCCGAGTCCTCGCCTGTCCCTCCAGTTCCCACCCCCGGCTGCAGCCTTCTGCTGTCCGGGCCGGTCCCCGACTTCCATCTCCCCAACCTTAACCGGCTGCCCCAGTATCGGTTCCCCGGCCCGCTGTCCTCTGCCCTGCCCTGCTCCGCCAAGGGTCCCTGTCTCTGAGCCTCAGCCCCATGGCGCTGCAGGCGCTGCAGAGCTCGGGGGTGGCCTTCCGCAAGATCCTGTCTCATTTCCCCGAGGAGCTGAGCCTGGCTTTCGCCTACGGCTCCGGGGTGTACCGCCAGGTGGGGCCCAGTTCAGACCAGAAGGTGAGCCTGGCCCCGGGGCAGGCCCCACGCCGGGAATCGGCCTGTTCCAACGACGTCCCTTTTGCCGTAGATCCCTACAGAGCCCTAGAGCTGCTCCCCTACTCTGCGCACTGCACGTATCAACTAGCAAAATACAACCCGTAGCAAAGTGTTCCTAGTATAATGACATTATAAGCTGAGTTTTGAAGGATAAGTAGGAGCCCACTTCGGTCTGGAACAGGAGATGCAATTATGCGGAGGGCAAAGCTGATGCAGAGGCAAGATGGAAGACAGGAAATATTTGCCCGGTGCTGGTTCAGTGTGCTCAGCCTTGGCTGATCATTGGCGTTTTCTGAGAAACTTTAAAATGCTGATGCCTGGGTTCCACTTGTGCAGATTCTGATTTACTTGGTCTGGAATGAGACTTGGGGCTTCGGGAATTTTAAAAACTTCCCTGGTGATTCTAATGCGTAGCCAAATTTGAGTCTCATCTGCAGCTGTGGGAGAAGGTACAAAATGATGCTCCTGACTTCAGGAAGCTGACGGGTAGTTGTAGGGCCAGGGCAGATGCGGTGAAGTTACCTACAAAAGTTAATGGGTGACCAGTATATTTACCCACGCTCAGGACATTTAACAAGAGTCTATTTAGGACCAGAAGTTGTTATTCTTCAAAGTTGCCTGACTGCAACAGCAGTGAGGGTACAGTTTGCCTTATGATTGCAGACTTTTTTTCTGTAAATAAAGGGGAAAAAAGTTTGCTTCCAAGGTGGAAACAAGATTCAAGACATAGAGCAGTGGAGTGGCAGGCAGATATTTTCATTTAAATGAGGCTGTTACTGACTTCCTCCACTAAGGCTTTAGAGCTTTTGCTAAGTTAACAAAAAAAGCAAGAGTCTAAATAGAGACGTTTTCTGGTGAACCGTATTTTTACTTGCTGTAGTTCATGCACAGCCTACCAATTCATTGTCATCTTAGTTTATTAAACTAAGGAAATGATTGAGATAGGGCCTCCTGGCTTTGGACACCTGACTGTAATCTGTTTTTAGGTTCAAGTTTGCCTGTTCACTTCCTGGTAAGGCCGTCTATACTGTTGCTTGGATTTCTGTTTCCCAACTATACTGTGTTTAAGTTGACAACATATGAAAAATTATAGATGGTGGGTATATAAGAAATTACAGATTATTATAGGCTAGTTAGTTATTTTTTCTAACATACGTTAACATAATTATACATTTTTTAAAACATGTCCAGCCCAAATCTTAAGTTTCACCAGTGGTTTGTGGTTTTTGAGAAACTTAGAGCAGGCCTTAGCCTCCTGATTCAATAGCCACCTCTTCATTTTTCCATGGAGATTTTCCTTTGGGTAGGCCTGGAGGAACCCTTCCCTTTCCCTCGCCCTCATTCCCTACAAGATAACAAGTCTTATAGATTCCAGCACGAAGTCTCAGATCAGTCCCTACCCTCAGTGCCTCACTTAATGTCTTTTCATTTCTCACCCGGAGTTTTGCTGTTAGCCTCCTGTGTGGTTCCCCACCTTTAATCATCCTTCCCTCCCGTGAGTGCTTCTCCAGGAAAATTTTTTAGCATGGCAACCCAGCCTCCCTTTCTGGACTCCCTTGGTTGTGTTCTGTTCCAGCATATCGAACTAAATGCAGCACCCAGAACATGCCTAGCTCTTATAACCACAAGAGTGCTTTCCTTTAGCAAGACTCCCTTCCCTTCCCCCTGTACTTCCACCAAGCCTGCTTAACTCTTGCACATTCTTCAAGACTCAGATTTATCAGATAAAAGAATGTAATTTCATAGCAAAATCTCTCATTTCTGTTCTGACCCCATTCTGAGTGAAATTAGTACATTTTGCATTCCTCTATCAAGTTCATTTAGTGATAATTTGTCTATTCTCCCCAGTAGACCTTCTTTACCTCTACCCCAGGATCTATCAGAGCTCCTTGTAGGTGCTCAGTGAGTGGTTGGAGAATGGATAAGAGTTAAAATAACTTATTTCCTATGATATAATGCTTTTCAGAGCTCATCCATCCTGTGTTATTTGAGCTGGAAGAAAAGTGGAACACATTTAGCTACATTTAGATGAAAGCCATGTGGCATAAGGTTCAGCACTCAGAATTTGGAACCAGACTCTGTCTGCCGCTCACTAGTTTTGTGTCCATGGGCATGGTTCTTACTCTGTGCCTTGGTTTCCTTTCCTATAAAATTGGGATAGTATCAGTACCTACCTTGTAGGATTGTTCTGAGGATAGAATGAACTATGATACATATGAAGTATTTGGAAGAGTGCCGGCAGGACAATACATATGGAGGAAGCATTGTTATTACTATGCGTGTTGATGAAAACAAGCTCAGACTGGTTCCAGAGACTTGCTTAAATTTCTGATGACAGCTCAGGTCCTCTATTTCTTAATCATAATGGCATAGAATTTTAGAGCTTTCCACTCTATATAGATGCCTTTCGAGGAATTAAAACTAAAATCATTCTCTTTTCTTCATTCCCAGAATGCCATGCTGGACTTTGTTTTCACAGTAGATGACCCTGTTGCATGGCATTCAAAGAACCTGAAAAAAAATTGGAACCATTACTCTTTCCTAAAAGTTTTGGGGCCCAAGATTATCACCACTATCCAGAATAACTATGGTGCTGGAGTCTACTATAATCCATTGGTCATGTGTGATGGTAGGGTAAGTGACTTTGGATGTTTGTCTTAACTTGGGCGGTTATTAAATATTAGAATACCAGCTGACTGTATATGTTCTTGCAGTCAGGAAACGTTCACATTCCTGCTGGATAAAGGTGACTGAGAAAGACTATCTTTAATTATTGCCTTTGGCCAGTGCTTCTCAAATTTGAGTGAGCATCAGACCTCCTAGAGGGCCTCTTGGACACACAGAATCCTAGGCCCCACCCCAGAGTTTCTGATTCCGTAGGTCTGGGGTGAGGTTTGAGGATTTTTTTTTTTTTAATTGAGATATAATTATATAACATTGTGTTAGTTTTGGGTGTACAGTGTAATGATTTGCTGTATGTATGTATTGCAAGATGATTACCACCACAATAAGTTTAGTTAACATTCATCATCACACATAGTTACATTTTTTTTTCTCTTGTGATGAGAACTTTTAAGATTTACTCCCTTAGTAACAAGGATTTGCATTTCTAACAGCTTCCAAATCATGCTGATGCTGCTGGTCTGGAAAACACGCTTTGAGAACCACTGGTTTGGTCAGTGGGACGAATACTCAGGCCCACTAAGGATGAGGGTATCACAGGTAGTCAAGAGCATGTGATGCCACGCGATAGGAACCTCTTGGTGCCAGCAAGTGGGTAGAATTTGAGGATGCACCCCATCTCCCTGTTGGAGAGCAGATAAGAAGCACAGATCCCAGCCGAGGGCTGGCTGACGGCAGGAACCCTGCCGAACTTTCACACGAAGGGGCCCAATCTCTAAGAGAGCTGCCAAGAACTGGGCAGGACTGCAGCCTAAGAGGACCAATGGGGGACTAAGTCATATACCCCCTAGAGAGGAGCTGGGCTGCCATTGACAGACAGGTTCCAGCAGCTGTGCCGGTTCTGCTCTGTGCTGCTGATGGCTTTGAGAAGTTTTCCTTTGATGTGCTGATGAATCACCTGAGGATCTCGTTGAAATACAGATTATGATTCAATTGGTCTGGAATGGAGCTTGAGATTTTGCATTTTTTGATGAGCTCCCAGGTGATGCTGATACTACCGGTCAATGAACCAGGCTTGGAAGGGCAGGAGGTTGGAGTACTGACTTAGGAAGGATTTTGAAGACCTGTCTGAACTTGGCAGGAATGAGTACTCTGATTGATTGGTGATGTCTATATAGCATTTGGGCCAAATGTTTACTTTTCTGGTTGAGGTCTAATCCTGCTCCAACCTGCATTTTGCAGTTGAGGAAATGAGGATTCAGAGAATGGACATGACTTCCAGAAGGTCATGTAACTAGTTATAACGTGAGAGGCCCCTCCAGGGGGCCAGGGGTGTTTCCATTACTTCCCAGCTGTTATGTGCCTGCCTTAAGAAGGGCTTTCTGCTGTATTGTGTCCAGATTGGAGGGAAGATGGTGGCTCAGTGCAGTTTTCCACATCTACTTTAGTCATGCCAAACACGTAGCTTTGTTCTTTCTCCATAATTAGTATTATGCTGAGCCTATCTCTAATTAGTGGTTTCAAACAATATTACAAGCTCCAGTAACCAAGTGTTGGGGCATAATTATATGCCAAAGGGACTGTACTTTTTAATTGAAATTCTTTAGCTACTTTTTAGATATTTGTAGCCTGAGAAGGCTGTTTGGATACTGAAGTTTAGCAAAGTGAGTCTGACGTTATTTGTTGAAGCAAATGAGATTCTGTAACCTGGAACAACTACATTCAAGGTTTGTACAGATTGCTTTTGAAATGAGCTTGGCCATAATTCCATGTGTTTAGCTCTGATAAAGATGTTTAATTTTTGGATGTGGCTTTGTAATTATAAAAGTGTTGGAAATACTTAATAGTGAAAGAGAAATTCACCATGTAAAAGATGTTGGTGAAAACTTCTACTTAAAGAAAATGTCTTGTACTCTGTGATGAAATGAATACTGGAAGCCCAGACCGACATTCAGGGACCTAGTTTTTACTCAGCTACTAATGGTGCCACCTTGGGCACGCCATTTATTAGGCTTATTTCTCAAATGAGAAGTATGAACTATATCTTTGCTTCTCAAACTGTCTGTGGTGCAGACCCCGTTTTTATTTCCAATTCAGTGAGGACCAATATGTGCTAGATAGCCTCTAAGAGCCCTTGTGCCTTTAACATCACAAGAGCCTGAGTGAAGATAGTGATCACTTGAACTCGCATCCCTGAGGGGGCAGATCAGTCTTCAAACTAATCCTTTGTGAAGGATTTTGGTGGAGATGTGTGTTTTCACAAGGCAGAGATTTTAAGTGGCTTTGGAAATCAACGTGCTATTCTGGTCAGAAATTTTTTTCCTTATATTTTGCATTTGCAAAAGCAACAGTGTGGTATTTTGCTCTCTTTCATGCCCATATCTTTTCTTTTCTAGCTTATCAAATATGGGGTCATTAGCACTAACATTTTGATTGAAGATCTCCTCAACTGGAATAGCTTATATGTTGCTGGACGACTCCAAAAACCGGTGAGCAAGTGTCTTATTGGCTGCCACAGTTAGGGATGTCTCTCCTCTCTGAACCACACCCTGCTTTGATCTGTGTGATTGCAATGAGATGGAACGCCAAGAAACAGAAATGAATTTCAGACTCCTTTTACTCCCTATAGAATTTAGTGCCAAACAATACCCAGATATTACCCATGCTACTCCTGCCTTCTCTCTAAGGATACTCGAATTGTGGAATGGATAAAGCTCAGTGTCACTGCATTTGGGCTTGGGAGGATGGCAGAAGAGGTGCCCAGTGCCTCAGTGGAACCTCTGTCAGCATGACCCAGATCACCGTTCCAGAATGTAAGTGCCGTGGTGCACGCTTTGTCAGCCGTGCCTGGGACAGTGCCTGGGACATAGTAAGCATTCAGAAAACATTTGTTGAATAAGTGAATGAATCAGGTAGTCATTCAGAAGGGAGTAGATTCTGATTCCCTTTCTTATCGTCCTCAGGCCAGTGGTGAGATCCTGTTATAAAGTCTTTCCTTCATTTAGGATGCTGCTAGAGGAGGCTCTGGGGGATAGGCTTCCCCCTCAGTTTTAATAGAAACAAAACAGGAAAAAGGTGGAAAGGACTTGAACTTTTTTTTTTTAAAGATTTATTTATTTATGGGGCGCCTGGGTGGCTCAGTCGGTTAAGCGGCTGCCTTCGGCTCGGGTCATGATCCCAGGGTCCTGGGATCGAGCCCCGCATCAGGCTCCCTGCTCAGCGGGGAGCCTGCTTCTCCCTCTCCCTCTGCCTGCCTCTCTGCGTACTTGTTCTCTCTCTATCTCTCTGTTAAATAAATAAATAAAATCTTTAAAAAAAAAAAAAAGATTTATTTATTTATTATTTTAGAGAGAGAGAGAGCGCGCAGGGGGAGGAGCGGAGAGGGAGAGAGAGAATCTCAAGCAGACTCCCTGCTGAGCACAGAGTCTGACTCGGGACTCCATCAAACAACCCTGAGATCATGACCCAAGCCGAAATCAAGAGGACGACCAACCGACTGAGCCACCCAGGCGCCCCAAAGGACTTGAACTTTTTTTTTTTTAAGATTTTATTTATTTATTTGACAGAAAGAGACACACAGAGAGAGGGAACATAAGCAGGGGGAGTGGGAGAGGGAGAAGCAGGCTTCCCGCCGAGCAGGGAGCCCGACACGGGGATCGGGGATCATGACCTGAGCCAAAGGCAGACACTTAACGACTGAGCCACCTAGGCGCCCCAGGACTTGAACTTTTGACATTGTATTTGCATATTATGTTCCTTTTTTTTTTTGCAGATATATATAGCCTATTTTCTATGAAGGAGTCTTCATAGTTTAAGAACTATGCGAAATAGTAACAGTTGCTAATCTCACAGCAAGGAACAGTTTTCTTTGTGCTGTTAGAGGGTCTCAGGCCCCAAAACAGGGTACATGGATTGTTCTCAAATGTCTCCCATAAGAGTGATTCTGCTGCTCCCCTTTTTGTCAGTTATGGCAAAAAATTAGAGATTTATACAAGCTTACCTCACTTGGTTGTGTCATAAAAATCTCTGTTGAGCAGCACGTGGGTCGCTCAGTCGGTTAAGCATCCAACTCTTAATTTCAGCTCAGGTCATGATCTCAGGGTCGTGAGATTGAGCCCTGCCTCAGGCTCTGTGCTGGGTGTGGAGCCTGCTTAAGATTCTCTCTCCCTCTCCTCCGCCCCTCCCCCCACCCAAATCTCTATTAATGTACATGGGTGGTCACAGTTCTCTTGCCTTGCTTCTGGACTTAGAATTTAATGGTGTAGCTCATTAAAACATCCAGAAACACTTGATGAGAGCAATAGATATATGGGTATGTCCATATATAAAAATTTGTCAAGCTGTACTTTTTAGATTTGTGCATTTCACTGTGTAATTTTTACTTCAGTAAAAACATTTTTTTAAAGATTTATTTGAGAGAGAATGTGTGTGCGCATATGCGTGCAAGCGGGAAGAGGGGCAGAGGGAGAGGCAGAGAATTCTGGAGCAGACTTCCCACTGAGTGTGGAGCCTGACTTGAGGCTCTATCCCAGGACCTTGAGATCATGACCTGAGCCAGAATCAAGAGTTGGCCACTCAGCTGACTGAGCCACTCAGACACCCCAGTAAAACATTTTTTATTAAGTCCAGAAACAATAGGCTTACTGAAATAATTTCATATTTATGTAGATGAATTTCTCATTTCTAAGCTGGATAAAGATAATCCAGTAAAGCTGGATAATTAGTAAAATGATTGAATGAATAGAAATAATTGAAGATTTGTAAATATTAATTTTCCTTCCAAATTTTTTTCTTTCTTTTTTCTTTTTTTTAGTTTATAAAATTTGGGGGCACCTGGCTGGCTCAGTCAGTGGGGTGTGCAACTCTCGATCTCGGGGTTGTGAATTCAAGCCCCATGATGTAATTAGAGATGACTTAAAAACATAAAAAAGATTTAAAAATAAAATAAATTTACAAAATATGTAGCTTAATGGGAATAGTAATGAAAGCGGAATTAGAAGCCTTAGGTCTTATTCATTTCTGCCACTTGTTAGCTGTTTATGTGAATTTAGGAAACTTGTTTTATCTTTTTGAACCTCAGTTAATTTATCTGTAGGATGGAGTAACAATATAGTACTTGCCCTCACAAAGGTGTTGACAAGTGGAAGCAGAATGATAAAGCCGGAAAGAACAGGGGTGTTTTAGAATCAGATGTAGGGTTTGGGTCCCAGCTATGACACTCCCCAGCTATGTGACCCTGCACCAGTGACTTAATTTCCCTGGGCCTTGGGACATCCTTCTCTGGATTAGGCTGACGACATCAACCTTAAAAGGCATTTGGGAAATGCCTAGATCTAAAATGCCTAGCACCTAGTAGATACTCAGGAAATGATCATTCCTTTCTCTTTGTCCTTGCCTATCTCAGAGTTATTTTGAGATAAAATGAGATTTTGAATGTGAAAATGTTGTATTATTCTCTGTACTATGCTTTGTGCTTGGAATATTTCAATTTTTTTCTTTTAAATAAGCTTTAGAAAATGAAACGCCATGAAATCTCAGAATTTAGCACTAGAAATGACCTCAGATTTCATCTAAATGTCACATATCCTGATAAAATAAAAACAGCAATTCAAGACCAGTAGTAGCTGCTACAGTCATCTTGATAAAAACTGCATTTCTCAGCTAACTTGGGAAAGAAAATGTTATTGAGAACAATGACTGTTCTTCAAGCTTACTAAACTAATAACTCAAGAAAATTAGGCTATCTTAAGACTCATTTGAAAGTGTTGAGCATAACACATGGTAAAAAATTATAAATGGGTGAATTAACTCTTTCACCATTTGCATTTTCCCTGTCACATGGAAATCACTGCTAATCAGAATTGTCAGTGGTAATGATCTTTTTAAACCAGTTATTTTTACCGCTAGATGGCAGCAAATAGTAATCAAACGTGAACAAATCTGATGAAAAGACAGGGTTGGTAGCCTTGTGGACAAAAAAAAAAAATAGGTGAAGGTCTTAGAATTGTGAGAATATGAGTACAAATTCTTTGTTTTTATATATTTTAAAAGAAAGAGGTATTTTAAATTATATTGTCTAAAGCTCTAAAATTGTCTTCCATATTGCAAATAGAACAGAATTTCTCAATTCAAGTCTTTAAAAGGAATATACAAAGGGTGTATGGGAACTCTCTGTATTTTCCAGTCAGTTTTGCTATGACTCTAAAACTACTCTAAAAAAATAAAGTTTATTAATAATATTTTCAAAATATAAAGGAGTACCTTGCTTAAAAAGATGGACTTTCTGGAAAAAAATTGAGTGTAAATTAAATTTCTATCATACTTTACCATTAACGTACCCCATAATTGAGGTTAGATAAGTCATTTTTATTTCTAGTGCAGTTTTAAGATTCTGAGTCACTTACCAAGACATTTTTCAAGAAAAGAGCCATGAAATTTAAAGTAGTTAATAGAATCTTGTGGCCAGTTCTTTTTTAAGTCAAAAGAACCCTAAAGTAATATTAATAGTCATTTCCTAATTTATTTAACATAAGTCTGGATTTTTGTATTTCATGTTGTTTTTAGTGTATAGATAATTTGGCTTGAATTTTTAAAGCATTCTCATTGACATACAGTAGTATTTTGCTACCTTGTTAAGACGATTTTAATTTATTTTAATGTGTTCATTCCAATATTTTTTCTCTTTTATTTGCTAGTAATATAGCTTTTTTATAACATAAATTATTGAGATAGAATTCATATATCATACAATTCAACCATTTAAAGTTTACAGTGGTTTTTAGTATATTCACAGTTTTGCAATTATTATCATATAATAACTTCATTGATTTACTTTTTGTGGCTAGAAAAATCCCAGTGGTATTATAGATCCCTGAAAGAGAGCTGGAAGACCTGACTTACTGGTCTTGGCTCTGCCCGACTGTGAGCAAATGTTTGTGCCCCTAGCCTTTGAAATGCAAAATTTGAGCCATTAATTTACTTATTCAAGAGACAAGTTTATTCTCTGTGGATGCTAAAAGAATAAAAAAATAACACCACATTGCTGGCCCTGGAAGAACCCACAGTCCAACAGGTAGATGATAAGGTTTCATCCAACTCGAATGTTCAGTGTTTCTTCTTGGTCCTCAAGCAGTGACCATTTAGAAAAATTAACTTTTCTGGCCATTTGGAATGGAAAACTTCTATGGGAAGTGCCATTTGGTTACTGGTTGAGTGTTTGAAGGCTAGGTAGGGCCTTGTTCTTTGTGACTATAACTTCACTGTTTGCAATTCAAGGACTGTCTCCATGTGACTGTATTATAGAGCAGACCACATGTGACTCTTTTTTTTCTATCTTGAAAGGTACTCACAAATCTCTCAAGTTGAAAGTCCCTTCAAGCTTTACCCCTTCCTCTCTCCAGTAACGATTTTCCCCTTGGCAGTGTTAATGCTATCTATGCGGTTCAGGTTGGGGCATTCCCAGTCAGATACAAACAGCTATTCACAAATCTGAGGACTTTCTTTTTTTCCAGGCCTCTCTGGCAGTGTCCCAAGAGTTCACTGGCTTTTCACTCTGAACCACAAATAACAGTGCTGCCGAGACAAGTGCCTAGGTCACCTTACACTGGAGAGCCAGATCAGCACAGTTGCAGTCTTCTGAATTGACATTTTTCCTTTGAGTAAGGATGCTTTTATTTTTACTCTCTTAACCTTAAATAGCAAACAGACTGCTTTTTTACAACCGAAATAGAATGACTTTCTGGAAGAATAAGTGTATTGCTTTAAATAAGAAGATTTCCCCGAACTTACTCTCATTTGTTAGCATCTCAGAATAACTTCTGTTTTCACTGAGTTTCTGTAAAAGCCACCAAAAAGAGAGAGGATGAAGAATTATTGAGCAGGACCTGGTTGAGGATGAAGAACAGGAATTTGGAAGTAAACAGGCTTTGTAGAGTGGTAGAAAGAGCTCTGGGTAAATCAGGGACCTACTACTGGTATGCCAATACTTCTCAAAGGAAGATCTTTTAACCCTCTGGGCCTCAGTTTCCCCATTGGTAAGATGAGAAGCTTGCCCTCCTAGATCTGTGATTCTATATGGAATACAAAGTTTGGGAAAGTTATTCAAGGAATGAACATTGTAGTTATATAGGAACTTCACGTTTCTTTTAATCATCTTTCAAGATAAGAAGTTAACCAGAACAACAATAACAAAAAAGTTAACCAGAACAGATACCTAACTGAATGCATGAGAATAATTCAAAAAATTTAGAGCTGGATCTGCCAAGTATAAGGGTGTTACCCTGATTTTTGCCATCAACTCATTATGCAACATTGGGCAAGTCATGCTACTGGACTGCACCTTCGTTTTCCTTTCTGCAGATGATTGCAGTAATGCCAAACTCACCCAAGTGCTGAAAGGCTTAATTAAGGGCTATTAAGTGCTGTAATTACAAGGGAGGAGTTGGTAGTATTGAATAAAGTGGCTTACCTACCATATGAGAGGTTTGGGTATTATAAATATTCCCTTAGAAAAAAAGTAGGGACAAAAGGTAGAAGATAGAAGTTAGACTCTTAAATTAATAAAATAGTTATGTTTTATACTGTCATTTTTGGCAATTAAAAAAAGAAGAAACTACTTTGAGACATACATCAGCCTTTCTCCTTGCTGTCTAATAAAATTCTAATTTAGTTTTCTGATAGTGTATGCCTTTTTTTTTTTTGATAGTATATGTCTTTTAGTGCCATCTTAATTTTTCTCAGAAATCATCTTTATTTGACAGATAAAAGGCAACTTGAGCCCTGTTTTCTAGAATTGGGGAAGATTTGGTGACAGCACTAAATGGTTTACAGAAGGTGGATACATTTCAGATAGGTGAGGGTCCTTTTTAGGGATCTGTAGACTCTTTCCTTGTTTATAGACAATCAGTCAGAAGTGGCCTGACTGATTTAAAGCCTGATTAAGCCTGATGGTTTAAAAAGATTATACCGGGAGTGTAAATTGGCCCAACCACTCTGAAGAGCCATTTGGCATTTCTACTTCTAAATATATACCTGAGAGCCGTGGTTCTCAAAATGTGGTTCTCAAAATGTGGTTCCTGGACCGCCTGGGAACTTGTTAGAAATGTATATTTTCAGGCCTGACTCAGATCTCCTAGTCAGAAATACTGGGGGATGGGCCTAATAATATGCATTTTAACAAGCTCTCCCAAGTGATTGTGGTGCTTGCTAAAGGTGAGAATCTCTGGCCCAGGGAAGCTTGTATTGCGCCCAAAGACACAGAAGGAAGCTCACTAACCAACAACCTTATCAATTTGATTCTGTTATTAACCCCATTTTACTGATAAGGAATTATGGCCATAGTCACAGAGCTAGTAAGAGATGGAGCTGGGTCTTGAACACATTTTCTTAACGACAGTGCAGTCTTCAAAACAGAGTCTCAGAACAGACTGAGCAATTTGTATTTTAATGGATTTGAGGAAAGTCAAAGAGAGTACCTTCTGTGTATTCAGGAGAAAAATCCTTTTTTATTGATCAAGGCATTCACTAGTACATTAGGTGCTTTACATTTATTATTTGATTCAATCTTTGTAACAATTCTTTGATGCACATTTATCGCCATTTTATAGATGAGGACTTAAGTTCAGAGAAGTTAAGTAATTTGCCCAATTTCACACAGCTAGTAAATACCTAGACCTGAGCCCATACCTACCCCCAAACTCCTACTGTTTCTACTGTAGCTAATTTCCTTTCCTTTTTTCCTTAGTCAGGTTCAAAATCAGTTCAAAATAAAGCATGAAGTGCTTAGGTTATATATGGATAAGGACAGAGGTGAGTTCTAAATAAAGAAGTAAAATGCCTTTGTCTACCATAAAATTAAGTAAATAACAATGAGATTATAAAATTTAAAAATACAAAATTTCCCAAAGGATGTTTATTTCATTTATACTGACTTCTTTTTTAAAACCCATGGAGAATTTCCTCATTTAAGAGAAATATTTATTTTGTTTTCTTTCCTGTATTATGATATCTTTAATTCTGGCATAAAACACAAACCCTTGGGATTGCTTATTAGAATAATAATTATTTCGTGTCTACTGGCCTAATATTCCAAGATCTTCAGGGCTAAGGGTTTGGGATAGTTCCAGTGCATGTGTAAACCCATAGCTTGACCGATAGTCCACTTCGACATTTTTCTTCTAAATGTTCTGCTTTTTTGCAGGTAAAAATCATAGCAATGAATGAGAATGTTGCTCTTAGGTCAGCCCTCGATAAAAATCTGAAGAGTGCTGTGACCACAGCTTTCCTCATGCTCCCCGAAAGCTTTTCTGAAGAAGACCTCTTTATAGAGATCGCCGGACTCTCTTATTCAGGTTAGTAGATTTGGGCTCACATTTTCTGCAGGAAGGAGATATGTTATTTGAAGAACATGCAAACAAACATCCTGCTCCTCTACACTGGAGCTGCGGCCCCCCTGCTCCTGGATCCCACCACTTCCTGTGCAGGTGACTGCAAGAACCCCATGATCTGCCTCCTTGCCTCCAAGGGCTCTTTCTGTCCACATCTGTATGTAGATCACCCCAGGATAGTCTTGTTGTTACTATTCATTTTCATTTTGAAACAATTTCAAACTGACAGAAAAGTTTTAATAATACAAAAATTCTCATATGCCCTTTCCCTGACTTTGCCAATTTTAATGTTTCACCACATTTGTGTTATCATCCTCTTTGTCCCGGTGATTTTCCAACTTGAGTGTGCATCAGAATCCCCTGGAGGTACTGGGCGCACCCCCACACAGCTGCTTTGGCAGGTCTGGGGTGGAGCCTAAGAATTTGTGTTTCTAGCAAGTGGATGATGCCAGTGCTTCTCCAGGGATCCCACTTAGAAAACCACTGCCCTCTCTGTACCTGTAAATACTGTATTATGTATTTTATTTTTCTGAACTATTTGAGAGTAGCTCACACATATCCTGTCCCCTTCAGGCCACATATTTCCAATATATGTTCCCCAAGAACAAGGACATTCTCTTCCATAACCACAGCACAGTTACCAAATTCAGGAAATTTCACACTGATACAGAACTTTTTTTTTTTTTTTAAGATTTTATTTATTTGACAGAGAGAGCACAAGCAGAAGGAGATAGAAGGAGAAGCATGTTCCCAGCTGAGCAAGGAGCCCCATATGGGACTCGATCCCAGGACCCTGGGATCATGACCTGGGCTGAAGGCAGCCGCTTAAACAGCTGAGCCACCCAGGCGTCCCGATACAGTACTTTTATCAGATTGATGATCCATAGTCCATATGTTGTCAGTAGTCCCAGTGATGTTCTTTTCCTCTCAAGTACACAGTCTAGTCAAGGATCATATTTATTAAGATGCCCTGTCTCTTCTATCTTTTAATCTGGAACACTTCCTTAGCCTTTCTTTGTCTTACATGACATTCACATTTTGAGTCTCAGACCAGTGATGTGTGTGCCTGATAAGCAGAGTTTTGCCTCTTCTAAGCAATCAGTGGTGAGACATTTGAAAATGAAGCAAATCCCCTGCTTCTTATCAAACTTTCCCTCTTAGATTGAGCATTAATTGATGATTCTTGCTCCAGTCTTTACTACAATGGTTACAAAGTGGCGACTTTCCAAGTTCGCCTCTCCTTGCCCATTAAGGAAAAGCTTTCCCTTCTTCCCCATTCATTAGTTTATTTATCTAAATCTTAACTTCCTTTCCCTCTCTCCTTAAACCAGTGTGTTCCTCAGAGATGTCAGGGGCCCCTTCAAAGGGAGAGGGGAAAGCTGAGAAGATAGAGCCCCTAGCCCCTCATCCTTCCTGTTTAATGTATTAAGGATCCATGTAAAATTTTATTTACAAAAAAGTAGCCTGCTACTTAAAAAACAGTTTGAAACCACGGTCTTAAGTAAATGTCTTCTTTCCCAACTTTTAAGTGTGAGTCAAAGAACTCTATGCTGAAAACATTGCAAAAGAGTTTACTCATTTTCTGAATCCATGTACAGATAAGATTTCATGGAAATATAATGCTGAAAGAGACCGTAAAAGCCTTGTTCTCCAGGCTTTTTCCCAAAATGCAGCTAGCAGGACTACAGTTGCGGTCGCAACACTGGAGAGAAAGGAAGTGACGTAACCTCGGCCTTGGTCGCTTCCAGCTCCACATGGCAGCATCCCTGCCTTTCAACAGGAAGTGGGGGGGTGGGGGGCAGAGGCTGCTGTGGCTAGGTACCAGAGTGAATGGGCCTGTGTGCAATGTGTGGGGAAAGTGGGTCACCCTATTAGGGTGATTCCCTCCCCTTGCTCCCCTGTGAAAAAAGATGGACCCAAAACCTTTTATGAAGGGTTAACTTTGTGGGAGAATGATGCAGAGCCAATTTCTACTTTGCCCACACCACTGCCACTCCTCCATTTCCTCCCCAGTGATCGACATCAGCGTAGTGTCAGGTGGCTTCTAGGAGTTCCTATGAATTCTGAACATTGACTAAGGAAGTTTCTCGAATGGCATAACCGCCTTTACCTTTTAGCAGACTTCAAGTTAGCATGCAAGTTGCTATCAATCTGTAGCTGACTTTTGCTTTGCCTCCTGGGAGGGCTGTGTTTTATACTGGTTTCTCCTGTACTGTGAGACATGTACAAAGTGTTCAGTAAGTGCTTGCTGACTCATAGCGGTATCATTGTCTGTTTTGCTTCTTTTATAATTGTTATGAAGGGCTGCTGTGTAGTAGTGCTGTACCAGACACAGTAGGTGGGTGGGTAAGTAGATAAGGTGGTAGGATAGATCTATAGATAAATCGATCATTGGTTCCGTCGTTGAATCCTCACACGACTGTTGAACAGATATTTCCCGCGTGCCTTCCATGTGCCACACGCTGCGCTAGGCCCCGGGTGTACACTGCTCAGCCTGACGCGAGTAAGACTCCTTGTGGGGTTCATGTTCCCTTAGGCAGAGGCAGACAGTCAGGAAGCAGAAAGGTCATTTCAGAGAGCAGTAAGTGCAATGAAGAAAAGAAAAGAAATCCTGAGGAGGGCCACCTCTACCTTGGATAGGCAGGGAGGGCCCTCTAAAGTGGTGCTGTCTGAGTTCAGATCTATTGGTGGCAAGGAGTCCACCCCGCGCTGCTGGGAGAAGGGCAGACTGGGAGAGTTGCTTCCTAAGAGGCAGGTCCTATCCTTGCTGCGCCTGATTCCGGCTTTCTCAGCTTCCAGTTTCTCCCATTTCTCATCTCGTCTCCTCTTGCTCCCTTGCCATTATATTATTTATTGCTCAACCCAGACTTGGATCTGAGAATTTGGCCAAGGATCCTACATTACTCATTTCACTGAGGTTGGCTTCTTTATACTGCAAAACTTAGGACACGACCCTTGGCACATCCTCTCCACAGGGAACTGATTCCAACTCTGTGCAGTCCCTAGTTTATGAATGAGACACTTTCCAAAAAGCATTCTATATGCCAGTTGTTTAGAACTGGGAACATATTTTTCCACTAAGACAACATTATATGCTGCTCCTAAGCCAGAACACTGTATAATTAATGGTTACCTACTCCATAATATAATGAAATTAGAGTAGAATAGTGAGGATAGGGAAGGATGTAGGCCCTGCAGGTAGATGCCTTTCATAGGTATGAGACCCGCCCCAGGCCATGTGTTGAAAGGCGAGCCTTTCCTCCTCTCTTTCCCAGACTTCTGAGAACCCATTATCCTTGAACTGATTGGATTCTACCCTGTCGCCAAACCTCCCAAGCCCCCAGAATATTCTAAACTACAAATTACCCACCAATCTCATTTTTATTTACAACTTTGACATTTATTTTCCACTCAAGAGATAATACGTTGCTCCTAACCTGCGTAGGTTAGCATTTCTCCCTGGAAGGGGGTAGGGCTGGGGAGACAGGAAACAGCATCTCTCCATGTTATTAGACAAGTTCCTGCCAGTAGTTACTAGCAGAGGCAAGATCTGTCTGTATTACTAGTAGTAATAATAACCCCTTACGTTTTATATAGTATTTAAGGATCATTTTGACTGCCTTGGGGTTGGTATTGATGACATTGTTGTAAATGATGGTGAGAAAGGAGTAGGTGGAAGATGAGAGCCTGCAAAATTGGGGAGGAGAAAGCTTTCTAATCCTTCAGTTATTCTTAGAAGTCAGCATTTAAGTAAACAGAAAAGGAAAACCAAATGAGCTTTAAAGGGTCACCTTGACCTTTCTCATGTAAGCACAAACCATTAAAATGACTAATTTTACATAATGATCCTGGTTTAACATTTATTAAATGAATCAGCGTCCCATACCTCATGAAGAATTAAAGCTATAATTTCTGCTCTGAAGAACTTCACATTAATAAACATGCAGTCATAGTGAGTCAATGATAGACTTAAAAAACAACACGTATGGAAAAGATAGGGAGTGTGAAAGAACACGGCTTGTTTAGGGAATCAGGAATAGATTGATGTGACTGAAGTCCATGGCTCATGGCAGGAGAAAATAGTACTTATGTGCCAGGAACAACTCTCAATACTTTTGATCTAATAACTAGTTTAATCCTCGCAGCCCTCCTTTGATTTGCATGCTGATTTATTGCCCCATTTTAAGATGGGAAAACGGAGGCCCAAATCTGTCTGGTGGGTTCGTGGGTGGTAGAGCTGGAATTATAGCCCATGCTCTTCACCATTTCATTTCACTGCCTCTCAGGTATTTTGGACAAGAGGTTAGGCCCTGGCCAGGCCAGACAAGGCATTGAATACAAAGTTAAATGAGACTGGAATTTGACATCCCGTACACAACTAGGAGCCACAGGAGGTTTCAAGCATTGCAAGATGGCATGAGATTTGTTGCTGTAGAAAGATCATCTTGCCAGCACTGTGCAGGAGGGAGGGTGACTAAAAACAGGGAAAAGTCTTACTCACTGAGCAAATAAGGACGAGCGTCTCCTATGCCAAGCACTCTTTAACCTCTGTGGATGAAGGAGGTAAATCAGGCAGGCATCATCCCTGCCATTGTGGGGCTTTCATTCCAGTTGAAAAGTCAGACAGCAGACTTGTGGCAGCGTTCAAACGGGAGGAAGACGGACGTGGCTTATGTTAGTGTAACCGGGGAGGGCTTCGGTGGGAGGTGACATTTGAACTGAGCACCAGTGGGTAAGGACCCATGAGGAGAGGCCACATGAGAGCCGTCTAGGCGGAGAGGAGTCTAGTTAGGCTGTACCCGTGTCCGGCCCGCCTCGCACCCTTGGCCTCTGGAGCAGTTCTGTGGCACAGAGAGGCACGCTGTCCATCTTTGTTGGCTGGATGGACAGAACGGAACCAGAGTAGCACCTCGGCGAAGTGCACAAATTCTGGTGAGCAGAATTGACATTCAACCCTTAACTTCTTAAATTAAGTATCTTATTTTGTACCTTGCTGCTGTTTTTTTTTTTTTTTTTTTTAGACATTATATTATTTCATGGAAGGCAGAATTAGGGAAGTGTTTAAAAGCTGGGGCTCTAGAGTCAGAGGTCTGGGTTCAAAACCTGGCTGCACTCTTAATTTTTTGCCTTCAGGCAAGTTTCTTAGCTCCTTGTGATTCAGTTTCTTCATCTCTAAAGAAGGGTTTTATATGGATTAAATTAAATGATACATGCAAAGTTCTTAATACAGTGGCTGGCACATAGTAAATGCTCAATAAGTGCTATTCGTTGTTATTTTAGATACGTGTTTGTACTCACACAGCCACTTGATGTAATAAACAAAAGAAAGGGAAAGACCACAGTCAGACCTGAGTTTGAATACCGGCTTTCTAGACGTGCTTGAACATTTTGAAGCCCATCTTCTTACCTGTAAAACAAAATAACTGTCTTGTAATAAGGATTTCAATGAGATAATATAGATGAAAGTCCCTAACGTCAAACCTCATTGATAGTTGGTGCTTAGAAAATGATTGGTATTGTTATTTATTACCGTTAACATATTATTCCTGGCCACACAGGTTTTTCTTAGGTTGAGACACCATTATTTGCTCATTCAGTGATAGACGGACACTCAGGTTGGCTCCATTTATCATTGTTTTATTAATGCCTCTGCTGTGAATCACTTTGGAGAAATTAGTTTGGTAGGGGAAGGGGGTCGAGGGGGCCACTAACTTCCTTGGACATGTTCTCCAAAATGCAATTTTGTTGTCAGTTACAAGAATTACAAAACTTGTTACATGTTGACAAAAATTAGCAGGCATTAGAATCCACTTAGATCAGGTGGATTCATTTGGCCCTTTCCTGTCCTTGAGGAGTGAAAAACACCTTCAAGCACACTTGTGTAAGAGAGAGAATGGGTTTCTTTCAACGCCAGATTGTCTGAACACAAGCTCAGCTACTTCTAGGAATCAGACAAAATGAGGAAGTTGCCAGTTGAGTGATTCTTGGAGAAAAAAAAATTAGAAATGGGTGCCAGCCCTCTCAAGTGTGAGTAAACATCCTCATTTCTGGATCCTAGTAAAAGCCAGTAAAGAAACTTTTTCTCTGGAGAGCTTTTAAGATTTATTCCACCAGGGTCGTACCATCTGAAACCTTGCAAGCGGTGTTATTCGATAGCTTGAGTATTAGAGATTGACTATTTCAGTAATTTGGAAGCATATTTCTCTATGCTTGGCAAGCTTGAGCTTTTGCTGAAGGCTCAGTTGGAACTCTGTGCTCAGTCACTGGTTAATTTCTGAGAATGCAGTACTCCAGAAGGGATATTAATTGTCAATAATTCTTAATGTTTATGGATTACTTAATGTGTGTCAGATATTGTTCTAAGTGTTTTATATGTATTAACTCATTTAATGCCTGAATCTTATAAACTACCTACTGTTATTGCTTCCATTTTACATTTGAGGATACTGAAGCCCAGAGAAGCTAAGTAACTTGCCTTGGGTCAGGTAGCTTATGAGTACCAAGCTAGGACTTAAACACAGGTGGTCTAAAAAATAAACAAACAAACAAACAAACAAACACAGATGGTCTGGTTCTAGAACCCTTTGCTCTTCTACTAAGGGTCTGTGGTGGTGGATGTTGTTCCTGGTCCGTACCTGGGACAGGCTTTCCCCAGGCCCCAGGTCCCTGGGTGGCTCACCTCCCTCCCTAGCTGCCCCCCACCCCTGTCCTGTCATCTTTCTCTGCTTTGTTCTCTCCATAGGGCTGTCTGAAATACTGGTTATTTTATTTGTTTGTTGGTTTTGGTTTGTCTTTGTTCCACTACTAGAACGTGAAGGGCAGAAATGTTTGTCTTGTTTTGTTCACTCCTACCGCAGTCCTTAGAGTGGTACCTGACACATTCTAGGTGCTCAGTAAATATGGAATGAATGAATGGATGAATGACTGTAATATTGGTTCCTTCCTGAACCAGTATCATCAACCTGATTCCTCCCTATCCCTTTCTACACTCATCCAATTGTGTTCACTAAAGTGTGGGGGAAAAAAGGTGATTCAAATTTATATCACCACGTACATCAGCTAATCTTTTTTTTTAAGATTTTATTTATCTGAAAGAGAGAGAAAGAGAGATGTGGGGGGAGGGGCAGAGGGAGAGGGAGAAGCAAGACTCCCTGCTGAGCCGGGAGCCTGATGCCCAGCTCTATCCCAGGATCCCAAGATCATGACCTGAGCTGAAGTCAGATGCTTAACCGACTGAGCCACCCAGGCACCCCAAAGCTATTTATTCTTCTCTCATTGTCGTCCACATGCAAGTGGTGTGATATGGTGTCTTTTCTGCAGCCTTGGAGATATTTTGGGGAATGCATTTTGAATGGGGTGGTAGACTGCCTCCTAGAAATACCGTCCTAGCCATCTATGTTAAAATAAATATTGTTTTATATACATACAGAAGAATGACTTAGGGCCCTTTTCTCATACTATGCACAAAATTAACTCAAAATGGATTAAGGATATAAGAGTTAAATGTAAGAGCTAAAACTATAGAGCTCTTAGCAGAGTGACTTTGGGTTAGGCAGTGGTTTCTTAGATATACACCAAAAGCACAAGCAACAAAGAAAAAAATAGATAAATGGGAAAACTATTTGAAAATTAAACTTTTGTGCTGCAAACGATACCCTCAAGAAGGTGAAAAGGCAACCAATAACTTGGGAGAAGAGATTTACAAATTATATATCTGATAAGGAATAACACCAGAATATATAAAGAATTCTTGGAATTCAATAAAAAGACAAATAATTAAATGCCCAATATTAAAATGGGCAAAAGATTTGATGGACATGTTTTCAAAGAAAGTATACAAATAGCAAGTAAGCACATAAAAAGATGCTCAACATCATTAGTCATTAGGGAAATGCCAGTGAAAACCCCAGAAATGGTGCTTCATACCCACTACAGTGGCTATAATAAAAAAGAACAAGTGTTGACAAGGATGCAGAGAAATTGAAACCCTCATGCATTGTTGATAGGATTGATTGTAAAATGTGCAGCTGTTTCAGAAAAAGAGTTCAGCCGTTCCTGAAGATATTAAACATAGAGTTACCATTTAGCCCAGCAATTCTATTCTCAAGTATCTACTCAAGAGAAATGAGAACACATATCTATACGAAAACTTGTACACAAATGTTCATCACAGCTTTGTTATAATAAATAGCCAAAAAGTGGAAACAACCCAAATGTCTAGCAGATGAGGAATGGATTAAAAAAATCTGGTATATCCATCCAGTAGAATATTATTTAGCCATAAACAGGAATGAGTATTGATACATGCTGCAATATGCTGAACTAAGTCATAAAAGACCACTTATTGTACAATTCCATTTATATAAAATATCCAGAATAGGAAAATCTAAAATCTATGCAGAAAGTAGATTAGTCTTTGTCTAGGGCTGGGGATGGAAGGATGGAGGGAGACAGAGTGTGCCTGCTAATGGGTACAGGGTTTCTTTTTGGGAGGCCAAAATGTGCTAAAATTAGATGGTTGCATAACCCTTTAACATACTAAAAATACTAAAAAAATTGTATATTTTACATGGGTGAATTATATGGTATGTGAATTATATCTTTTTTAAAAGCTGTTAAAAAATGAATATTAGGGCCACCTGGGTGGCTCAGTTGGTTAAGCGTCTGCCTTTGGCTCAGGTCATGTGATCTCAGGGGCCTGGGATCGAGTCCCATATCAGGCTCCCTGCTCAGCAGGGAGTCTGCTTCTCCCTCTCCTTCTGTCCCTCCCCCTGCTCATGCTCTCTCTCTCTCTTAAATAAATAAATAAAATCTTTAAAAAAATGAATATTATTTGGGGCACCCAGATGGCTCAGTTGGTTGAGCATCTGACTCTTGATTTTGGCTCAGGTCATGATCTCAGGGTCATGAGATCAAGCCCTGCATCAGGCTCCAAGCTCAGCACGGAGTCGGCTTGAGTTTCTGTCCCTCTGCCCCTCCCCCCTGGGGTGCGCACTTTCTCTCTCTCTCTCTCTCAAATAAGTACATAAATCTTTTTTAAAAATGAATATTATTCTGCCATATCAACATCCAGTTTGGGCTACTATTCTTAAAAAACACTACCACGTTAGAAATACCCACTTCTGTAACCCACACTGAAATGATCTGTTTTCATAGCACTTCCTGCCTCAGGTAGGGCAAAGATCTTTATATCTCCAATATCTGGCACAGCTCCTGGTACTTACTAGCCGCCCAAATATTTATTGAACTGAAATAACAGCAGTATTGCAAGGAGTTTAAGAGGGGAAAAGTTAGCCAGTTATTATTTTCAAAGACTTAGGGCTTCCTCTACCCCCTATCCTTTCCCCATCCGATATGCATGTCATAGCAACAGGACTATCTGCTTTACTATTTACAAAACATTCACTACTGCCTTTACTCATTTAAATCTAAAAATAACCTTGTGAAGTCAGTGTGATGGTTACAGCCATTTTACAGGTAAGAGGACTGACTCAGAAGGGTTAATCTCCAGTCACCCTGGGACACTGCCAGCCCCTTACATCCCTACGTTCATAATAAGGCCCTTGGCCATTGGCAGCATGCTGGAATCACAGAGCGGGCCAACTATAGATGCTTTACAAGCCTCTGGGTTTAATGCATTTCAAAGTCGAAGAGAAATTATCCTTTTGGTCACCCATTGTTATTAGACTGGCAGTTTTCTGGCTTGAGCAGTCAAGAGTTAAACTTACCAGTAGAGGTATAAAATAAAATAAAAGTCAGCAGTCGGTTTTTCTCAATCCCTGGGTTTTGTTGCAAACATCTCTGGAGGTAAGAAAAATTGATTCTTATGATCAAAATGCTGGGTCATGCTGGGCCCACAATTTTATTCATTTTGTTCTGAAGAAATGGGTAATAAGCCCATTTTCTTGCTGTTCCCTGTGGCTGAGCTAGTTCGGCTGCACAGCAGTTGGAGAAATTCAATTCAGCAGACATTATTGATGCGCCTTCCATGTGCCAGGCAGTGCACAAGGAGCTGGAGATACAGGGATGAATAAGCCCCAGTCCTTGTTCTCAGAGAGTCCAGAGTATTTTCCAGGCCCTTTAATCAGGACATGCAGATGCTCTTTGGGGGAGGCTTCGGATTAGTTTGCTTTTACATTTTGGTAAAATACAGCCACTCTTAGAAAGTTACTATCTAAAATGTAAGAACTCCTTGTTGAATGTACAAGAAGAAGAAAAATGACACACATGTTTAGAACTCAATGGTGATACAAACTGATCTTTCACGTCAGAGCCAGCCATGTTGGGTTCAGAGTTGGATGACATTTTATCCCTTCCAAGATTGATAGAATCCATTTATAGGCTCTAAATAAAAGCCTAAGGATTTACACGATTAAAAGTTAACCCAGCTTCCTCTCCATGCATATTTGCCAAGTTAGCACGTCTGTGCACCCCATGCATCTATTTAAAAAGGCTAGAAGTAATATGCCAACATTATAGAAGTGAAGGAAATGAAGGAAAACTGCAAAGTAGAGTAATACTAGTCACTGAAAATGTCACTACCTTGATCCCAGAGGTGGCTGGACCTTTGCACCTCAATCTCCTCATCTATAAAATTGGGAATACTTAATACCTTCTTTAGGAGGCTTTGCTAGGACTAAACGAGATAACAGCATAAGGCGCACACACTCCCCAAAAAGCCCACAATAAATGTGTACTTATTAGAGCAAAAACATTTTTATGTAATCTTTTTGTCTCATTTTTCCTCTTTTTATACCAAGTTGTTTTCTTGTTGTACTTTTGTGTGTTAGTTTCTTACTATTATATGATCATTTTCCATCTCGCTGTGTATGATTATTGTAATTTTTAATGGTTGCACACTGTTCCATGGTAGGGTATGGAAGTACCATTGTAACTTACCCATTCCTCTGCTGTTCGACGTTTGGGCTGCTTCCAGTGTTTCAGTATTATAAATAGTGCCTCAGTGAACGGTTGTATGTATGCAGTATATTCACCTACTTACTGGGAAATCTCAGGTAGGTGACTTCATCTCTGTCTTTGTTGCCCTGATGCTAAATGGGGATAGAATAGTATCTCTCTGAGAGGACAGAGATGTGTGGATTAAATGAATACAGCAAAGCACTTGCAGCAGTGCCTGGCACTTACCAGATGCTCAGCGAACATTACCTCGGGACCTCTGTTTGGGTCTGTTTTTTTAAGCTGGAGATGGGGTTGTTTCATCCACTGCTTTCCAAAGGATTTTACCAGTATTATGTGAAAGAACCAATTTCTCTAAACCCTCTCTAGCAGTCATCCCAGAATTTAACTATATAACTCTCTTTCCCTTTAAAATAATAGTGAAAAGGGGCGCCTGGGTGGCTCAGTGGGCTAAGCGACTGCCTTCAGCTCAAGTCATGGTCTCGGGGTCCTGGAATCAAGCCCTGCATTGGGCTCCCCGCTCAGCGGGAAGCCTGCTTCTCCCTCTGCTGTTCCCCCATTTGTGCTCTCTGTCTCTCTCTCTCTCTGTGTCAAATAAAATCTTTAAAAAAATAAAATAGGGACACCTGGGTGGCTCAGTCAGTTAAGTGGCTGCCTTTGGCTCAGGTCATGGGTCCTGGATCCCCGGGTCCTGGGATGGAGCTCCACATCGGGCTCCTTGCTGAGCAAGGAGCCTGCTTCTCCCTCTGCCTGCCACTCCCCTAGCTTGTGCTCGCACTCTCTCTCTCTGGCAAATAAATAAATAATAAAATCTTTAAAAAAATAAAATAAAATAATAGTGAAAAAATAAGTTTGTCCATATTGGGGCAGCTTGTTATGACTGGAACTCACTTCTGCTCACTTCCCTGAACAAACTTCATGTCACAAACGTTGGGTTCCAGAGGCTGTTTATAAGTTTGTTTTCCTGAAGCTTGCAGTCCCCAGCTGCTTTCCACAAAATTGTAGTATAAGTTGGTCCTCTGAAGCTTCAAAACCCAGCATATTTTATTCCTTACTGAAGGATAGTAAAGATACTATTGGGTATCTGTATTTTTTCCAAAACAAAACAACAGTTTGGTCTAGTAATATCTGTTGTGGCGCATAATAATTTCAATGATTCCCTCTCCTGCCCATGCCACCCCCTCCAAGAAAATTAATTGGCAAGGGTAACCGTATGTTTGGGTTTGCCCAGTTTTTACTTAACCTGGTATAATTATTCATCATGCCCACCTCACCCTCAAAAGCGACCTAGTTCAAATGGTGAATTACACTGTCACCTGATCCCTGGGAATTTGTCAGTATCTGGGGTACCTGCCTACACTTGCTACCTCACTGCTTTCCTGGATGACTTTCTAACTGTCCAAGAAAAGTTTCAGTCACAGTGCTTTCGCCAGCCTTCACCTGGGAGGCCCTCACACGCACCCAGCCTTTTTTGAATGCACATTAGCCCAGTAGGCATTCCCTCAAGTTTGCACATTTCATCGTCTTTTTCCCTCCACATCTTGCTTATCATTGTCAGTGGCATAAGCAGGCCAGGGCACCTCAAATTTGTGTCAGAATGGCTCTTTGTCCTTCAAAACTGTTTATTCTGCAGCTCAGTCCATCCCATAGGCAAATGTAACGTTCCTCATTTCTCACCACTTGCAATGTAACAAATGGTATCTGCTTTCAAAAAGTTCATCTTAAATGTAAACCTCGTCTTACTAGGACTCTTAACACTCGCTGTGCTCTTGCCCTTACCAAATGTGATAGATAAAGTTCTTTATATTCATAAAGTACCGCAAAAGCCCTTGCACAAACACAGCAAGGAGGTTCAAGCTGAGTAAACTGAGTAAGCAGTAGCAAGGACACGTCTAAGGTGACATACAGCCCCCAGGTCCATGATTGGTCACAGTTTTGCTCACAGGATGAAAGATTATAAGAATAGGTGCTTCTGCAATTGGAAAAACAAAAACAAATCAGCTTCTCAATGATGATTACCTTTTGCACTTAGGTAACTGCATTTTAACTGGCATCAAGGGCTTTAGGATTTGAGAGGCTCTGTTTTCCCCTAAACAAGTGCCTGCATTCCTTGGGTAATGTACTCACAGTTTTAAAAGAAGAAAAACCAGGGGCGCCTGGGTGGCTCAGTTGGTTAGGCGACTGCCTTCGGCTCAGGTCATGATCCCGGAGTCCCGGGATCGAGTCCCGCATCAGGCTCCCTGCTCAGCAGGGAGTCTGCTTCTCCCTCTGACCCTCCTCCCTCTCATGCTCTCTGTCTCTCATTCTCTCTCTCGCAAATAAATAAAATCTTAAAAAAAAAAATTTTTTTTAAAGAAGAAAAACCAATGTTTTGAATGTGGGATGATGCTGTCTTGAACTAGCGTAGGATGAATGTAGGGCTGTAGTTTGTAGGTCAGGATGTGGACTCTCAATGGAAAATTTGTTTTTCCATTTGTTTTAACCAGGCGACTTTCGGATGGTGGTTGGAGAGGATAAGACAAAAGTGCTGAATATTGTGAAGCCCAACATAGCCCACTTTCGTGAGCTCTATGGCAACATATTGCAGGAGAATCCCCAAGTGGTGTATAAGATCCAGCAAGGCAGACTGGAGGTAAATTGTATGTGGGAAATAATTTATGGTGTTTCTAAGGCAAGAGCTATTTTAAGAGGAAGAAGTAAGGGTTAGAGCAATATGAGTAGTGTAATAACATTTACAGTTTAAAAAGTAGGTTTCAAATGTAAACATACTAGTGTATGTATTTGGAATAAAGCTAAAAGGTAACATAAGAGACCACCTTTGGGAAAGGGAACCTGGGGCTGATGTGGGAGAGGGACCTGTCTTTACCATGTGTATCTTTTTTGCCATTTGAAATTATTATGTGTACTAGTTACCAATCAAAAACAAGTGAAAATAAATTCTCAAATTTGGCGTCTTCGTCCCCAATCCTGCTTGCTTCCCCAGACGTAACCTTACTGACAGTTTGGCATATATTCTCCCAGATCTCTTTTTGGGTGCATTTTTATATTTATTTGTACATATACACGTGTATGAAGAAGTTTGGTCTTTTTTTGTTTGGTTTTGTTCTGTATAAACAGACTTACACATGGTATTCTGACGCTTATTTTTTTTCTCACTTTTTATGTTTATTATGTCTTGGCTTTCCTTTTGATATATCAAATGAAACTTTCTTTCCAGGTATCTTTAAAAATGATATTATTAAGTATTTGAAAATAAATATTAAAGGACTTTTCCTTTGAGAAAGTAATTTGAATTTAAGATGTTTTTAAAACTCGGGGCACCTGGGTGACTCAGTCGTTGGGTATCTGCCTTTGGCTCAGATCCTGATCCCGGGGTCCTGGGATCGAGCCCCGCATCGGGCTCCATGCTCCGTGGGAAGCCTGCTTCTCCCTCTCCCACTCCCCTTGCGTGTGCTGTCTCTCTCATTCTGTCAAATAAATAAATAAAATCTTAAAAAAAAAAAGATTTTTTAAAACTTAGAAACCACAGAGTTGTTTTTTTTTTATGTATTTTACTTTTTAAATGCTCTTCCTCTCCAAATAATAGGGGCAGTTAATTATTTTGAATATAGAATTAAGGGAATTTCTACAACTGAAAGGGAACTTTGAAAAAAAAAAAAAAAGGAATTATTTTAAACAAAAAAAAAGAGTAACATGAAATGCCCAGAATACCCACCAGTCAGTTGAACGAATTTTGCAAGTTTTTTTTACTTTTTTACTTTTCTTAACGTAATGCATGCACGTGGTTTAAAAACCAAATGGGACCTCAAGGTTTATAACAAAAAGTAGCAGTTCTGTACTCGGCACCTTCCTACTTCTCAGTGCTACTTCCCAGAGGCGACTGCTTTCATCTCATTAGCGGGTCCTGTGTTTACCTCCCTGTTTCTAAACAATATAATTTGACTGTGATCTCTTGATTTTTTTTCTGTTTCATACTTTATTTTTGTCCTCCATCTATGAAGATGAGGATTTTTTTACTCTCTTTTGTCACTCCCATCAACATGCACGCACATGTGCACACTTACACACACACTTCCCTTCCTGCCTCACTCCCTCTTGCTCCACATACAGTGATTTCATAATTTTTGGTTAGGTTAATATTCACTATTTACATTATTATGAAACTTACTTTTTCTTCATTGCTGAGATATACTACTTTGAAATTTCCTTTCCTGCACAAATTTGTTTTTCTTAGAGTTAATAATTGTCTCATTTTCTTCATTTGCTTGATTTTCTTTGTTCCTGTCACTAATTCATACCCTCTTACAAATCTGTATAGCTTCTCTCATCATACACCAACACCTCAGGTATTTTCTGTTTCTTGTTTTTCTTGGGGACGTTTCTTCCTGGAGCTCCCTGTGCCCTGTTCTTTCTGGACTGGTTGTTTTCTAGGCTTGTGGCACGGCTCTTCTCCTGGAGCATCTTTTCATTATTACCCTGAGGGTTCTTTCTGCCTCTCTCCTTTGCTAGGTTTTGATTTTCTGCATCTTTTATCTTCCTTTTGCATGGCTACACTTTAATTTTGGTGAAATATACCTTTTAGTACCTCTCTAACATAGGTTGCGAGGAAGGTACATTTTTTGAGACCATGTACATCTGAACATTCTACCCTTGCACTGATTGATAGTTTGGGCTGCATATCACATTCTAGGTTGGAAATAATTTTCCCTCAGACTTTTTAAGACATAGCATCATTTCTTCTAGTTTCTAAGTGTTGTGTTTAAAAGTCCAGTGAGGTACATTATTTGAGACCATGGACATCTGAACATTCTACCCTTACACTGATTGATAGTTTGGACTGCATATCACATTCTAGGTTGGAAATAATTTTCCCTCAGACTTTTTAGTCATAGCATCATTTCTTCTAGTTTCTAAGTGTTGTGTTTAAAAGTCCTGGGTGGCTCAGTCAGTTAAGCGTCTGCCTTTGGCTCAGGTCATGATCTCAGTGTCCTGGAATCGAGCCGCATGTCGGGCTTTCTGCTCAGTGGTGAGTCTGCTTCTCCGTCTCCCTCTGTGATCTCTCTCGCTCTCACTCTTTCTCAAATAAATTTTAAAAAATAATAATAATAATTAAAGTCCAGTGACATTCAGATTGCTATCCTTTGGGGGCATCTGGATGGCTCAGTCGTTGGGCGTCTGCCTTCAGCTCAGGTCATGATCCCAGGGTCCTGGGATCGAGCCCCTCATCGGGCTTCCTGCTCAGCGGGAAGCCTGCTTCTCCCTCTCTCACTCCCCCTGCTTGTGTTCCCTCTCTCACTGTGTCTCTCTCTGTCAAATAAATAAATAAATAAATAAATAAAATCTTTAAAAATAAATAAATAAAATTAAAAGAAAAAAGATTGGTATCCTTTGGATGTGACCTTTTTAGCTCTAGGACAGTGTTTAGGATCTTTTCCCTTTTTCCAGTCTTAAATTTCATGATGATTTGTCTTTGTATATGTGTTTTTCACTATTATTCTGGCACTTCATGAGCCTTTTCAGTCTGGAAACTCGTGAGCTCCAATTCTAAGAAATTTTGTTATTTCTATAATAATTTCTTCATATCCATTTTCTTACTTTGTTCTTTCTGGAATTCCTGTTAGCTGGTTGTCAGACCTCCTGGTTTGATCTTTTTAATTTCTCTTTCCTCCTTCCTGTTTCTTCGGGGTTTTTGTTCTGCTTTCCAGAAGAATTTTTCAAATTGATCTTCTAGCACTGCTATTAAATTTTTAATTTCCTTTGAATGTTCTTTTTTTCTTACAGCATCCTGTTCTTGTTTTCCAAATGCATTATCTTTTATCACCCCTCTAGTGGTCTTTATTATAATTTTTGAAATTTTATCTTGCTCTCTACATTGTCTCTGTTTCTCTTGGTGTCAGTATCTGTAGAATTTATCCAAAGGGACATCATCTATTCCCTGATTTGGGATCAGGAAGAATAATGTGCTTAGCTGCCAACTTTCAGAAAACTGAGCAAGGGGAAAGGGCTGGGAATTTTCTTTAACCCTGAAGATAAACCATTCCAAATTCCTCACTATGGCCTGGGAAAGCCTGCATGATCTAAGTTCTAATTGATCTCTTATCCTGGGGAAGCTTACAAGAGTAAGATTCGTGGGCCGAATTACAGTTCCCAGCGCTGCTGAAGCTGTAACTGACGCCCACCTGCTCCTTCCCATGCTCCCCATTCAAAACTCCCTTCACCCCCATCTTGCACTTGTGCTGGGCTAGACGAGGTGGCCCAAACCCTCATCCCTGAGGCATCTGAGACCCGGTCACCTTGCCTATTTCAGGCTATGATTGCTGCCCTTTCCCTTTACCGCCAGAGTTGGGCACAGGGTACTAAGAGATGTGTACCAGCAGCCCTACCTCTGACGATCAGGATCAGTTACTTCTGCCACTGTGGCGCTACTCCTTTCTGTGTCTGCTGGACTTTGGGCATGGAATCTGAAGAGAGTAGTGGCAGTCATAGCTTTGAGTTTAAAGTCCTCAAGTTGTAGGGATGGGAAGCACACATTTCCTGAGTGCGTCACTGGGAACAATGGGAAGCAAGGTACTTCTTCCATCCCTTGGTTCCCAGACCTATGCATTCCACCAGTTGGGAATGAGGTACTATGTAACAGGCATTAATTTAGGATGTGTACTGTACCCCATTCTCACAGGGTATCATCTCCAAGCTGCTGGCTCAGCTGTTCCGCATTGCTCTGTCATAGGATTTTTTAATGATGGCACTCAGCATTTTAGGCTGGATAATTCTTTGTTGTGTGGACCCCAGATTTCCCCTTTTTGAGAACTGTTCTATCAGTTTGGTAGCTTTGGTGCAGTGTATGGTAGGAAGAGTGGAGTCATGGTCCTGTGCCCATTGCTGTACCTCTGTACCTCTTTTGCTCTAAAATGGGTCCCATAAGTGATGTTACATGGTACAGCCATGTTGGTGAAGCAAGCATTCTGTAGGCCCTGTAATGGTGCTGGCTAGGTCCTGTTAGCAAGAAGGGCAAACCCATGCTCAGAATATGTGTTACTTCCAATTAAGATAAATTACCTGCCCCTTCCCAGGTGGAAAGGGTCCGATGTAGTGAACTTCCACCAAGTGGCTGGTTAGTTTCAAGAGATGATCCTGGGCTCCTGGGTGGCTCAGTCGGTTAAGTGGCTGCCTTCGGCTCAGGTCATGATCCCAGGGCCTGGGATCGAGCCCCGCATCGGGCTCCCTGCTCGGCGGAGAGCCTGCTTCTCCCTCTCCCTCTCCCTCTGTCTGCCCCTCTGCCTGCTTGTGCTCGCTTGCTCGCTCTCTGTTAAATAAATAAATAAAAATCTTTAAAAAAAAAAAAAAAAAAAGAGATGATCCTATTACCAGGATCTCAGCGTTGGCTTCTGTTGCTCTCAGGATAGACCTTAACAACAGCAGTAGCTAAGTCAGCCTTGGACCTAGGCAGAGCCTCATTCCCTGCCACTATGGCTACTCCTTTTAAAAACCATTGTGCCAGGGGCACCTGGGTGGCTCAGTCGTTGGGCGTCTGCCTTTGGTTCGGGTCGTGGTTCCGGGATCCTGGGATTGAGCCCCGTGTCGGGCTCTCTGCTAGGCGGGAAGCCTGCTTCTTCGCCCTCTCCCACTCCCCCTGCTTGTGTTCCCTCTCTTGCTGTGTCTCTCTCTGTCAAATAAATAAATAAAAATTTAAAACAAAAAAAACCCATTGTGCCAGCACTGGGATGACAGAGACTAGTGAATTAACTGGCTGAATTGTTCTTTTGGTTATTGTTGATTCTTCTGTGAAGGATGCTTTCTCGTGGACGTTAGCAAAATACAAAGATCTTCACACTTTGTGCACAACTCCCATAGATGCATCCACATGCCTTTTCTCCCTAGTTTTTTGTCTTTAGTCTTCCAGTCTTTTTCCTTTCGGGCCCAACCAACCAGCGAACCATGCTTCACTCCCCATGGGTCTTTGTATCTTCTTTCCTGAGGCCACTTTTTCCATGTAAAGTGGATGACGAGGTGCACTGCCTGAAGCATACCCATTTGGGAGTGATTTCGCCTCATTAATGTCTTTCAGGGCTATCCCTGCCTGAAGCTGTAATGCATCATTTTCAGCTTGTACATACCAAGCCAAATCATCCATGCAGCAAGTTCATCCTTTATCCTCCAAAAGCCAGTCACAAGGGATCCTCCATGTAGCCATATGCATGAACCAGTGGAGAAATAGGATGGTATGCACTGGTACAACAGTGCATAGTGGATATTATGGGGCCTGGGTTTCCTGTGTGTGCAGCTGACTTGTGCCCTCTGGCCTTACTCATGTCGAATGCTAGTGTACCTCTCCTGTCTTACAGTGGATTACTGTAGAGCCTACCTGATCTTAAGATTTGGTGAATATGAGAGATCTCAGCTCGTGATGGGCAGTTCTTGATGCATGGTCTTTTGTTGCTCCATGGTTAGAAGCTCCATCTCTACCAGGGTCTCATATCTAGGAGCTGATTTCAAATGAGGTCTTGTTTTTCACTGCAGATGGCATGGTCTTGCTGTAGAACCCTAGCTGTCTACATTGTGATTCTCCTACTGGGAGCCTACCACAAGCTTCCTGTGGCTTCTTTTAGCGAAGACACCTTTAACACTATAGAATTTACAGGGTTGTATGGCCCAAGTGGGGGGCTGCTTGCTCTGCTGCCTGGATCTGTTGCAGAGCTCTTTTCTGCTCTGAGCCTCACACACCTGGCATCCTTTTTTACCACTTGGTTAATGGGTCTGAACATTACAGCCAAGTGTGGAATCTGCTGCCTCCAAAACCTGAAGAAGCTTACCAAGCCTCATGCTTCACTCTTAGCAGTGAGAGGTACGAGATGCAAGAAGTTGATCTTTACTTTGGAGAGGATGTCCCACCATGCATCAGACCACTTGACCCCTAAACACTTCACTGATGTGATAGACTCCTGAAACGTCATAGGGTTTATCTTCTACCCCCTGGAGTACATTTATCTACCAGGCACTCCAATGTACTTGCCCCTTTTGTTTACCAGGTAACAGTAGCAACATACCGTTGATGTATTGGATCAGCCTGAGATTATACAGAATGTCCACATAGTTTGGTTTCCTTGGGGTATCTTACGACAGAGGATGGGAGAGTTAACATAGCCCTGAGGCAAACCATAAGATATACTATTGTCTGTCTCATGAATGCAAGCTGCTTCTGATCCTCCTTCCTAATAAAGATGGAAAAGAATGCATTCCCCATGTCTTGGCCCCTTCCAGATACCTGCAGTTCTGTTGACTTGCTCTAACAGATTTACCATGTCCAGCACAGCAGATGTAACTGGGACTTCTACTTGGTTGAGTTGTGGTAGTCTGGATAATCTTCCAGAACCCATTTGGATTTTGCGAGGGCCAGACTTAATGGAAATATGATGGGGACTATTAGCCTTTGTATTAGTCAGTGTTCTCCAAAGAAACAGAGCCAGTAGGATATATATATATAGAGAGAGAGAGATTTATTTTAAGGAATTAAATCGTGGAGGCTGACGAGTTTGAAATTTGCAGAGCATGCCAGCAGGCTGGAGACCCAGGGAAGAGTATGTTGTAGTTTTTTTAAGTCTGAGGGCAATCTGGAGGCAGAATTCCTTCTTCCTTGGAGACTTTAGTCTTTTTTCTTAAGGCCTTTGACTGATTAGATGAGGCCCACCTGCATTATAGAGGGTAATCTGCTTTACTCAGAGTCTGCTGACCTAAACATTAATTATATCTTTAAAAAATACTTTTATAATAACATCTGGACTAATGTTTGACCAAGCAACTGAGCACTATAGCCTAGCCAAGTGACACAAAACTAAACATCACACCCCTGCATCATTTAGGTTTGCAGATAGCACTAATCTCTGCTTTTCCTCCTGAGATGTGGTGTTTGTTGTTGTTGTTTTTAATTACTATTTTGTATAAGAGGTAAAATGGCAGCTTCATGGCTTCCGCTTGGCCTTCCATAGTATGTCAGCTCTAAAATGCCATCATAGAGTATGCTCCTTAGGACTGCTCCTGGTACCTATTGTGTAGGATTGGGATTGAGTGGATTTGAAACAAGCCCTCATCTGATCCTACGGTGGCGCTGTGGAACTAGATGGCCTTTCCTGGTTGTCCCAGCTTGGGGCAGAGAGGCCAGGCCTTTGTACTCCTGCATCGTCCAGTCATTGGGTCCAGGCAGCTCCCTTTGGCTGAGGCCAAGTCTAGGAGGGACTGTAAGAGGGGGATTCAGCCAACTTGCCCAGCAACTAGTGAAATGAGTACCTTGGCCCTTAAGCCAGCATCTGGGTGGTACAACACAGTATCCAGTATCAGATGACCACATCTGCTTTTTTAAAACATCAGCTTTATCGAGATATAATTCACATACCATAAAATTCAGTGGTTTTTAGAGTATTCACAGAGTTGTGCAACTATCACTACAGTCTAATTTTACAGTATTTCCGTCACTCCAAAAAGAAACCCCACATCCGTTGGTAGTTCCTAGCTTCCTCTCCCGACAGGCTACCAATAATCTGTTTTCTGCCTCTATGGATTTGTCTATTCTGGACACTTCATATAAATGGAACCATACAGTAGTATGTGGTCTTATCTGCTTTTAAAATGCAGTTTGACTTTCACGATTTTTTAAAAAATTTCTTCTCCTTTATTTACTGATTCTCACGATTTAACTGAATGCTTTCACTTCCATGTTTTAATGAGAATCGAAAAGGATAATTACACAGAATTTAACAATTTATTTGAAAATGTCACCTAATATTTTGTCTTTCAAGCAAAAATTCCAGTGCATTCTTTTCCTCAAGAGAAAGCAGTGGCAAATACTCTTTTTTTAACTCCTCATACTACTCAAGCCATTTTGGTATCTCTGAAATTCCTGAAAGCTTCATAGATAAAGCCTTCAGTAATAGAAGATCCTTTTGACTAATCTCAATTCTTAGCCCCAAAATATGAGTCCATAAATGTTATTTCTAATATATTATATAGTAATGTCCACAGTTTTTGTCATTTATTGAAGCAAAGCTAAATAAGAGTTCAAATCCTGTGAATTTAGAATCTTTTTAATGATAAATATGAAATATTCAGGTTAAAAAAAAAACAACCTTAATTTTTACTGGAGCCACTAGATAATAGTACTTTGTTCTTCTTTGCATAAATTTTATAGGAAACTAGAAAATCTAGACATTACTAACTCATATACTTATTAAATGAAAAAAAGTGGTAGAATGAGTGAATTCTAAGTGTTAATAAGAAAGTTAGTCATATCTGGAAAATCTGAATCTAAAATTTAATACATTCATTTGTCTAGTTTTTTTCTTGCTGTTCTCTTAGTCAGAGTTAAAACCTAAACATTTGTTGAAAGAATACAAGACAGGGCGCCTGGGTGGCTCAGTCAAGCATCTGCTTTCGGCTCAGGTCATGATCCCGGGGTTCTGGGATCGAGCCCCGCATCGGGCTCCCTGCTCCATGAGAAGCCTGCTTCTCCCTCTCCCACTCCCCCTGCTTGTGTTCCCTCTCTCGCTGTGTCTCTCTCTGTCAAATAAATAAATAAAATCTTTAAAAAAAAAAAAAGAATACAAGACAGATTCTTACCTGAAAAATAATGGGATGAGCCATTCATTGAGGGCGGTGCTACTGGTTCTCACCTTGGCAGGCAGGCAATGTTTACATGATTTTGTAAAAACTTAGTTCCGTGAAGTAAAGTATGTTAGACTAGGAGTTAGGCAGGCTAGGTGTGGCCTCGGCTCTGTGGCTAACTTTGGATTCAAAGTCAAGTCTGATGCACAGTTTGTATGTTTTATTTCTGTATTTATCTTTCAGCTTGATATATTTAGAATATGTGGGGCACAGAAACCACTGGTGTAATTTAATCGTACTTAAGAAATAATGACAACTAAGTTTTATTGATTCAGTTATTCATTCCCTTACTCAACCAGTGTTTTTTGACTACCTGCTGTGTGCCAGGGGATTAAAAGCGAGTAAGTTTAGTCCTTGTCCTCAGTTTATTCCCACAGTTAATGAAATACAGCATGATGAATAAAAAGGCCCAGAAGGCAGGAGACATGTGGTTAGACGCTGCTCTCTCCCATTGGCGGTAGGACCCTGGCTGTGTCGCTCAGTGCCCCTGTGTTTAAAGTGGGAGAGAGAGTCTGAGTGCCTGGATTTGCTGAGCCTCAGTGAATGTTAGCAGCAGCCTCACTTCCTTCAACTCCTGGATGTAAGACAAATAGAAATTTTAAAACTGAGAGTCAGAAATTGATCCTTTAAAGAGGCTTCTATTCTTTTCTCATGTGAAAGTGGATTACTATAGGAAAAGAGTTGGCCTTTTTGAAGGAACTTAGCATCTGAACTCTTGTGCATTCAGTTTCAGAAAGGAGCAAGTCTCCTTAGTGTGCTGCCCAGTCTAGGGAATGGGTTCATGTATGTTTATGTGACTTGAAAGAGAAGCCATGTTTCTTTGAATCGTTATAGAATTCAAAGAACTTTCCATAGACATTATCTTTTTTTTTTCCCCATTAGATAGATAAAAGCCCAGAAGGACAATTCACTCAGCTAATGACATTGCCCAAAACCTTACAGCAACAAATAAATCATATTATGGACCCTCCTGGAAAAAACAGAGATGTGGAAGAAACTTTACTGCAAGTTGCTCATGATCCTGACTGTGGAGAAGTGGTGCGACTAGGTATGTTTATGGATTTGACATCAAGGAAGTGCTTGCTGTGGGTAAAAAGCAAACTTTGTGACTGAGATGTATTCTTTATTCTTTCTTGCCTAGAGAGATTGAGAGACAGATTGTCTCAGGGAAGAAGAAAGCACTAACAATCTGGGGTTTTTCCAAATCTAAATTGTCATTTGTTTGAAGTAGGGTGGTGAAAGTACTTCTGTTTTCAGATTCCTGGGTCCTAAATCACTGTCAAAGGGGGAAACAATGTTTGTTTTGGTTCCAAGAGCGTAACTTCTAGAAGTTATTCCAAAGACTCCTCTGTGTCCTTCATGGTGGTCTGAGAAAGGAGACTGGTGCCATTTTTAGTGCTTTTCTAACATGAGGAACACAGCTTTCATCAGCCGACTCCCGTTCAGTGTGTCTCATCATGTGTTCCGTCAGTTCCCTCTGACATGGCCCATGTTCTACATATTATCCCCAGGGCCTTCCCAATGTTTACCCAAAAATCTTACCTTCAGAGACCCACTTCCCTTTGAGGCGTTAAAGATAATTCACAAGGGCTGTCAGTAAAAAATAATCATGATTGAAAAGGACTCCCGTCCTCAGATGAGCACGTTCTCCTGTTTTATTGAGTAAATATTTCCTGAGCTCCTCAAAGATGCAAGCTACTGCCCCAGATGCCCCTCCAGTGACGCACTCTCCCAGGAACCTGTCCCAGGCTGTCAGAGCATGCGTTTAGGTTCCCAGGTACCTATTCTGAAGATAAGTGAAGAGCCAAGTTGTTTGTTTTCATTTTAACATGATTCTAGTCACAATATGATCTCTGCTGCCTTTGTGAGAGGATGAAGGACTGAGGAGTCCAGTGTATGTTTTCAGAATGGAAGTTTTTCTCCTAGGCAGAAACTTTGGGTTCTTTTTAATCATTTCCCATCTTGGGGTTGAGATCCAGCCTCCTTAAGCAGATTTAAAGTCATAAAATGACCTTTGAGGGTAACTTGACCCCCCCCCATTTTAATTAAGGTGAGGAGGTCCAGGCCCAGAGGGGAGCAGGCATTTGCCTGAGCTCACACGGCTGGTCGGTGACACGGCTGGCAGCTCCGGTCTCCTGGCCCTCAATCCTAATACCCCTTCCACTGTCATTCTGCGACACCAGGGCAGAGCTGGATTTGCTGGTTTTCTTGGGTAACTGGAAAGAATATTTCGTTTTAGGTTTTAAAAGTGTTAAGATGACTAACATCTGGCTTTTTTGGCATTCTTGCTGGTTTTCTCTCACAGGGCTTTCAGCAATTGTGAGACCTTCTAGTATGAAACAGAGCACCAAAGGCATTTTCACTGCTGGTAAGAACTTTTGAAAATCCATGGTTGTTGTTTGTTGTTGTTGTTTTGTTTTTGTTTTTGACAAGAGTTACGTTTAATTCACAATGTAATGAAGGTTACAAGTAAAAAGCTACATATAAAGCATGAAAAGGCCTATTACGCAAATGTACATATTTCTATACAAAGCTCCTATCACCGTTTGCCACCCTCGTCTCCTGTGTTTGTTAGCTGGGCCGAGTCCTGGAGCTCTGGGTTATGCGAGCTCTCAGTCAAGGGAGGTGGTAGGGGGAGAGCTTCTGAACCAACATCTCAAAATGTCCTCTTAAAGACATCAGTTATTTGCAAAGTAAAATCATTTCCTTTTCGGAGATCCGGGCTTAATGTACCTGCTGGATTGAGTGGCCTCAGCATTCCTGATTAAAACGTAAAGCTGCATCTGTATCCTGCAAGTACTTCTGAAGTGCTGAAGTGCGGTGGTCGTGAATTAGGACATAGCACTGGTGTACAGACAGGCAGAACAGCACTGTCATCTGATCTAAAACCGTCAGACCATGTGAGGTGCTGCTGGAAGCCTTACTGCCCCTCTCAGTTTTCTGAATATCTCCTTGTGTGCAGGTCATCCCCTCATTTTAGGATTTATGAAAGTCACGTGCATATTGTTGCCAAAGCAGTAGTACCTTGCCCTTCTCCCCTGCTGCCCCAATTTCCCCTCTCCAGAGACCACTGCTGCTAACTCTCCTAGTGACTTGGTTATATGTCCACTGTCAGTTTGCTAAATAGTAGGCGTGTACTGCTGCTTCTCTCCTTTTCCGTTGTCGGCATCATCTGTGGACTTCTCACTCTGGCAGATTTGAATTCAGCTCTTGTACCCACCCCGCCGCACACGCTCACCCCTCCCTTCCCTGGGTCCTCGGGTAGTTGCTGTGTAGCTTTGGTGAAGCCAGTCGTCAGAGTTTACAGCGTATGACTCTGTTACTGTGATTCATAGATGAGCTGTATCATACACTTTTCCTTCCCTGCACGACTTTCTTTTCCCACGGGATTGTCTTCCCCTGTCTTGTGGGAGGGATCCCCTGTCTCCTGTCTCTTGTGTCTTTTACTTTCGTGGTGTACACTCTCATTTTGGTGAGGCACGCCTCCAGTAACTTCCTGAGAAAGGATGCAGGGAGGCAAACTGGGAGACCGTGAATAACTAGAAGTATCTTTAGCTTACCCTCAAATATAATTGACACTTAGGCTGGAGATGGATTCGAAATCATTTTTTTAAGAATTTCGATATCATGGGGCGCCTGGGTGACTCATTCAGTTAAGCGGCTGCCTTCAGCTCAGGTCATGATCCCAGGGTCCTGGGATTGAGCCCCACATCGGGCTCTTGCTCAGCAGGAAGCCTGCTTCTCCCCTACCTGCCACTTCCCCTGCTTGTGCACTCTCGCTCGCTCTCTGTCAAATAAATAAATCTTTAAAAAATAAAAAAAAGAATTTCGATATCATTATTCCAATTATCTTCTCACTTGAGGATTGCTGTCAAGGTCCAAAGCCATTCTGATTCTCAGTCCTTTGTTCCTTTGTGTATATTCTTTCTGGAAGCCGGTTAGGTCTTCACTTGCCCCCAGGGCTCTGACATTTCTCAGTGATATGCTTTGATAATGAATCTGTTTTTATCTACTATGGGTACTCATTGCCTTTTCATTTTGGAACCTCAGAAAATAAGAATATAAGAAATTTTTCTTTTATTGTTTTTTTTACCTTCTTCGCATCTGTTTTCTCTCTTCTCTTTCTGGAACTCCTTTTATTCAGATATTGGACCTCCTCAAAGAGCCCTTTGGTTTTCTTTCTTTTGTCTCCTGTTTTTTATCTCTTTTTGCTCTGTTTTCTGGGAGATTTTCTCAACTTTAGCTTCCAACCCTTCTTGAGTATTTTATTTCTGCTATTGTATTTTTAGTTTCCAGGAGCTCTTTCTGTGTTCTTTTTTTATTCTCTGAATGTACATTTTTGTTTATTTTTTTGAAGATTTACTTATTAGAGGGAGCGCACACACATGTGTGCACTCGAGCAGGGGGAGGGGCAGAGGGAGAGGCAGATAATCTCAAACAGATTCCATGCTGAGTGCAGAGCCCTATGTAGGGCTCGATCTCATGACCCTGAGATCATGACCTGAGCTGAAATCAGGAGTCAGACACTTACCCAACTGAGCCACACAGGCGCCCCTGAATATATATTTTTCAAAAAAATTTTAAAACATCCTGTTCTTGTTTTATGGGCTTAAGCATTTGAACGTATCTTTGGATATTGCCACATTGCCCTCCAGAGTGGTTATAGCAATTTATAGTCCTACTAGCAGGAAATGAGAGTTCTCTTTTCTCCCCATTCTCTCCAACACTTGGTATTGTCAAATGATGGACTTTCCTAGTTCAGTCTTTCTTTATGTGACTGAGCCTCTCTAATGTGCCAGCCAGGCAGGATACAAAAGTGAACACACCGTCCTGCCTTCAGGGAGTTCATAATCTAGAAGGGGAGACAGATGTGTAAATAGAAATTTGCAGTACTGGGTGATAGATGGCACAGAGGTAACGCCATGTAGGGAGTAATCTTTCAGCCTGATTCTGATCTCTGGGCTGAAATTGCCAGGAAGTTGGCGTGGTCACACCTCTTAACCTCTCACCCCAGCTTCCTGGATACCCAGCTGTGTTTGGCCCCAAGGACACAGTGCTGCCCCTCCTGAGTCTTTGGAAAGATTCGGCCAAAAATTCAACAAAGATTTAGTAGCTCGTGTGCCAAATCTACTCAGCTGAAGATCTTCCTACTGTGCAGGAGTGCATAGCTTTGCATTTCCAATTAAGATATTTATTTAATCTATGTTCCTGCTGGTTTATCCTGGCAAGGCTGAAGATGAGGTGTTTTTGTTTGCTTGGGTGATTCAGACTATTAATCTGTGATTTGCATGATTGCAGCTTCTTGGGTGAGGCTGAATGCTTTGGGTTTTCTTTCTTTTTTTTTCTATTTTGGGCTTCTTGTCCCATAAGGAATTATTAGATTTATGGATTTTTTTTTTATCTGTGATCATGTGTTACGGGGTTTTTAAATTTTTCTTTTCTTTTAGAGATACATATTAACATTTTTACAAATGAAATGACAGGATGTTTGAGATTTGCTTGAAAATAAAACATGGTGGAGGGAAGGGGGTTAGGGGTAGAGGACACAAAATTTTCCCTGAATTGATACATTGTTGAAGCTGAGTGAAGAAACATGAGACATGATCTACTCTTCGTTTATAAGTTTGAGTTTTTCTCTAATAAAATGTTTTTAAATATCTGTCATCATCACCTCTTGACCCTTCAACCTGAAATGAATCTTTGGTCCTCTTTCCACCTGCTCTTTCCAGTGGCCAGCAGAGGGCAGTGGGTGACACAAAGCCACAGCCCAGTTTTCCTGTGGCCACCCTGGTGCCCAGGGCTGGTTCCTGCACGTGCTCACTGCCTGCTTCCCTTTCCTTTCCGAAGATGCCTTATTGGACCGTGGAAGGCCAGAGTACCAGAATGTGTGCAGCCTGCTCTGCGTGTGCAGAAACTGTGGAAAGTGACCAAATGTGGGTTTACCTTATGCTCTGGTTTCTCTGGTTTTATGGTGCTTGTGGGCTGTGATGAAGGCAGCTCAGGCCAAAGGCCCAGAGCCTGGAGCTCATATTCCAACTTAACTACTGTGACTTGGGCAAGTTACCTGATTTTTTTGAGTTTTACTTTCGTAGGGATAATTACCCCTGCCTCACCAGGTTGTGAAAATTACATCTTATGATAAATAAAGCCATCTAGCACAGTGCCTGGACTTTCTCTTTTTGGTATCATTACCTAGAAGTTGCCTGACTCCTCTTTAGGCCTCTTTGCACTGTCATATTCAGATGGCATTCGCCCACCCATGAACCAGGTCTCTCCAGTTGGAGCAAACTAGCAACGAAAGGCCCCGAGTGGCTAGTTGACTGTTCCTCTTCCCTTTGACTTCACAGCAAGCTTCAGAACCTCTAAGCCTCTGCGTGTTGTTCCTTAGAAGTCCTCTCTTTGTGGTCATGGCTGGCATTCTGCTTGCTTTGCTTAGGCAAAACCCTCCAAGTTCTACCTGTGTTCAGTTTTTCAGCTAGCTAGCTGATGCATCATGTGCAGGGTGGGAAAACCTGTGTATTTGATGGAGTTTGTATTCCTTAGTAGCCATTCTCACCCCTCCCCTTTGCAACGTCCCACTCAGTGGGGGTGAAAAGGCAGGTTCAGTCTTCCCCCTTAGCTAGTGAATACCTTTAATACTCAAGTTCAATTCAGAGAGATCGCTAACCGAGGAGCTAAGCTTGGGGTCAGAAGACCTGGACTTGAGTTGTAGCTACTCTTTTCTTCGCTCTGTAACCTTGGCATGTTAATTAGCCCTTCTTCCCTGAAATGGAGGAGATCCTAATACCCAGCCCGCTACGTGTTCTGAGAGTGTCCAGTATGTACCTAGTAGGTGCTTTATAAACTGGGGTGAGTCTAGATCTAAATATCACTCTATTCCTAGACAAGATAGAGGCCAGGCATCTACAAACAGCCCAGAGGATTGCCTTTTCTCATAAACTGTGTTGGGTAACACAGTTGCCTGTTCTCATGTGGTCTGACTCTGTCTTTATTAGTTCCCTTGAAATCCCTTCCTCATCAGATACACCCATGTTCAAAGGTGAGTACAGAAATGCCTCCAAAGCCAAACACTACTTTCCCCTTTTAGCCTAACTCACCAGCAGCTCAGGAGAAGTGAAAGGCCATTTAGTCTCCTGACACTTGCCTTCTCTTCTTTTCATGGTAGCAGCAAATGGCTTCACATCTCACATGGGTCACAGAAGACCAGCTAAGCAAAGTGTTGTATTCTGATCAGCAGCAGCCTTCACGTTACTAACCTGTCTGAGTCTTCTGGTACGGGAATAGGAGAGAGGAGGAGGATTTAGTGATAAGACTGAGAAGTAAGCGGAGCCGGCAAAGGGAGCCTGAAAAGCCAGGCAGAGGAATTCAGAGTTTATTTTGAGGGCAGAGGGAAGCCAAGGAAGGATTGTAGAAAGACCTTGATGGCTAGAGAGTAGAGAGCAGATGGAAGGGAGATAACACTCTTGCTCAGGAAACGGATTAGCCATGGTTCAGCCAGTCAGGGGAGGAGTTAGGCAGCCTGAACTCGGTTCATTGCAGTACAGGCAGAGAGAAGAGATGCGTGCAAAATTTAGAGGGCAAGTTACCTGTTCCAGATGGTTGGAGGGATATGGGTAGTGAAGGAGAGAGAGGAGTCAGAGAAAACTCCATGTCTGGCCTGGGAAGCACTGGACGGTGGTGCCATTCCCAGAGGTGGGGAGGTTGGGAGGATGATTAGCTTAATTTCTGAAATCTTGCTTTATTTTTCCCCACCTGACTTTCTGGTCAGTCAGAACTGACTCTGGGGACAGATACCTATTTACCTCTCTAGCTTCAAAGGATTCATCTGAGTTAACAAGACGGGTTTAGTCTTGTTCCTAAAAAGTTTCTGGCATGCCTGAGGGGTTCCTTACCAGCCCTTTCCTGGAACACAAGAGAATGGATTGTCGATTATCTTCTGCTTCCAGTTTCTTATAACTAAAATACTTCTTCCATTTTTTAGTATCTACACATTAAATAAGAAGAGCACATAATAATAGTTAAGGATTTTTTTTTTTTTAGCGATTTGCTTATTATTTAACCTGAGAGTCCTTAAAATAAGTTTGTACTTCTGCTTCAAGAGGTTTTCTTTGTAGATAATATCTAACTGTGGTTGGAAAATAATTGGAAGAATGTTTGGGGGCTTACTGATTTTCCCTCCTAAATATCTGAAATGTGGAATTATGGAAGGGAGAGATCTCTCACAACCTACTCGTATCTCTGCCTCACATTGTTTCCTGGAGAACCATGTCTGTCACTGGATCCATCTTATTTAACCTCACACAGGGATTCATGGTCTTACATGTGTAGTAACTTTGCTGCGGGTCATGTGAAACAGGCTGGAACTCAACAGAAGTAAAAGTTGAGGAGCCAGATGTTGAAGTAGATTTTTATATGCTTCCAAAAAGACCTGACTTCAGATACTAGTCAAAACTCATAATGACCACTTCAGGTAGATAAGGATGTGTCTAAATACGCTGTTATCTAAAGAGATATTGCATCTTTATCCATTGGGGAAGGAGCAAAGACGATGATGATGGTTCTTAAAGTTTCTCTCTTAGCAGGCTGTCTTCCCTGAAGACACATTCTAAATGCAGACTTCCTAAATCACCATCCTTTTCTATAGAGAGAGAGCAGAAACCAAAAGTAGGCTTAATGTAAGCCAAGTAGAATTCTGTGGATTGTAAACTGTGTGAGAGCAGAGACCATAACCTCAACATCTAGTTCAATGTCTTATATAGATGTTCAATAAATATTGGTTCAGTGTATTTCAGTGACTGAGTAAATGAAAGGTTCTAGGTTGTCTGGTAGTAGGAAAAAATCTCCATTGATACAGAAAAGTGCACAAATCATAAATTTGGTGAATTTTCACCAGGTGAACACACTCGTGAACCTAGTACCCAGATGAAGAAATAGAACAGGACTGTCCCTCAGATGGTGTGCCAGTCATAGTCACTAGTTCTCTAGGGGTAACTACTCTCTGACTTCCAATGCCATGCTTCTGTTGTGCCCATTTTTGAACTTTAGATAAGTATGTAGTCTCCCAGGTCTTTCATTCCTCTTTATATGAGTGAGATTTAACATGGTGTTTGGAGCAGTAATAGTTCATTTATCCTCATTGCACCAAGTCCATTGTATGATTATACCACAGTTTATCTACTCTCTTGTTGATGGTTTCTTGGGTTGGTTCCAGTTTTGGGCCCTTACAGGTAGTGCTGCTGTGAATTTTTTTGTACCTGTCTTTTGGTAAGCGAACATAGGTGTTTCTCTTAGGTGCATACTTAGGGGGTAGAATTACAGCATCATAGCTTATGTGAATGTTCCGCTTTGGTAATACTACCAAACAGTTGTCCACATTACACTCCCACTAGCTGAGCTCTTGGTGCGGCTCCTCCTCACTTGATGCTCCGTGTCTTTTTCATTTTAGGTACTGTGGTAGGTGAGTGGTGGTATCATATTGGAGTTTTAATTTACATTTTCCTGATGGACTGATGAAGCTGGGCATTTGTTCACGCTTATTTGGATATCCTCTTTTGTGACGTGCCTATTCTAGCGTTTTGCTCATTTTTCTATTGAATTGTCTGCTTTTCTTACTGAATTCCTCATATAGTCTGGATACATACAGGTCCTTTGTCTGATAATATGTAATGAAAAAGTCTTCTGCTTGGGGGACTGTCATTTCACTCTCTTGATGGTGTCTTTTGATGAAAAGACATTCTTAATTTTACTCAATCCAGTTTGTGAATTTTGTCCTTTATGGGTAGCAGCCTCTGTGCCCTGTATTGGAAAGGTTGCCCACCACAACTTCATGGAGTTTTAGTTTTCCACCGGTGTTGCAATTAGAATATTAAGGCAGAAAGGATCCTTCATTCCAGTCTGTTGGTTCTTTACCTTCTGCAACTCTGGCTCCCTGTGAAAACCCAACAAAAACTATACCGTCGGCAACAGAAGTGCGCACATGCACGCACACAGCATACTTTTCTGGTTTCCTCCTAACTTTCCTGCAGACCGATGTTGAAACCTACCCACAGCCCCTTGTCAGGGAACCCCAAACTAGTCCAGCCAGTCTTTTTACAGATGAGGAAGTCGAGGCCCAGAGAGGGTGCGTCATACTGTAAGTTTGTGGTCTAGTTGGGACTAGAATTCAGGTCTCTTGACTTCTATTTGAGTGCTCTTTCTTTCTTTCTTTCTTTTTTTAAGACTTTTACTTATTGGGGTTTTTTTTTTGGTTTTTTTTTTTTTTAAAGAATCTATTTATTTATTTGACAGAGAGAGACAGCGAGAGAAGGAACACAAGCAGGGGGAGTGGGAGAGGGAGAAGCAGGCCCCCCACCGAGCAGAGAGTCCGACGCGGGGCTTGATCCCAGGACCCTGGGATCACGACCCGAGCTGAAGGCAGACGCCCAGCGACTGAGCCACCCAGGCGCCCCAAGATTTTTACTTATTTGACAGAGAGATAGCACAAGTAGGCAGAGCGGCAGTCAGAGGGAGAGGGAGAAGCAGGCTCTCTGCTGAGCAGGGAGTCCAGTGCAGGGCTCGATCCCAGGACCCTGGGATCATGACCTGAGCTGAAGGCAGCCGCTTAACTGACTGAGCCACCCAGGCACCCCTCCAGTGCTCTTTCTAACACAATTAATTACCTGCTGCAGTCTTTCTGAGAATCTCCGGCAGAGCCATCGAAGGGAGAGACTGTTTTTAATGAAGGGAGGTTCCTTTTTTTTTTTTTTAAAGATTTTATTTATTTGAGAGCGAGAGTGAAAGAGAAAGAGAGAGAGAGAGCACAAGCCAGGGGAGAGGCAGAGGCAGAGGGAGAGGGAGAAGCAGACTCCCTGGTGAGCAGGGAGCCCAATGCGGGGCTCGATCCCAGAACCCTGAGATCATGCCTGAGTCAAAGGCAGACACTTAACCAACTGAGCCACCCAGGCGCCCCAATGAAGGGAGGTTTCTATGCAGTAGCAGCAAAATATGGCTACATGGTGACACTCATGTACTTTAGATATTTACCTTAAATGTTAAGGTCCAGCATGTCTGTATGTCAGGTTTGTGAAGTTGAGCTGGGACTTAGCATGGCCAGGGCATCTTCCTCTAGCTGTGACTCAGTGCTCTGGGGTTGCTGTGTTGAATCCTACTGTATGCACCTACCTGTGTTCTGCTTAGTGTCTCGATTGGTTCTGGCTGGAATATTAAAAAGCACCTTACGTAAGAAGTTTCCAGTCTCAATGCTCAAGTGGGTGAGGTTCACCAAAGTGGTTGCTCCAGGGAGAAAATTAAAAGAGGTGGAGGCAGGGAAAGGAGCTCTGAGTTCTTGACTAGGCTAAGTCCGTTTGCAAACAGTAGGCAAGCTGGGCCAAAGTTTCTAGAAGCATTCGCTAACAATTTTCCTGGTATGCAGACTTTTTACCTACCATTGCCTGCAGTAGTTTCTTCAAAGATTCTAAGTGGACTGGGCAGCTTGCAGGTAACAGGCCGGGGTATTTTCAAGAGACCACTCAGACCCCACTACTAGGAGGCTCCAGATTTAATGCTGTCACCTCATCCACCGTGCCTACCAGTGCTTAAAGTGCACTGCGGGCAGTGTGCATTTCAGACTTGCAGCACAGACCACAGTTCCTATCTCATGGGGGAAAGACCGTTCGGATCTTTGGGCCATGCCCTGAAACACGGACTAAATGATCTCATCCTCAGCACAAAGGAAGTTGAGCCCATAATACCATCTGCAAATAGTATCCTATTAGACCGGACAGACAAATAGCATCCCATTATTCTACCCCATTTTACTTCTGTCCCATTAGCCCCCAGAGAGCCTCTTCTCCAGTTTCATCAGGTACTTGTGATTAAGTAGGTGGAGGGTGCTAGAAGGTCAAATATCTCAATGAGGTGCATCTGTTCTGTCATTTCAAAAGCATTTACTGAGTACCTGCTATGTGCTAGGGACGGTACTAGGTGATGGGGATCAGGGATGAATGGGACAAGCTCCTTGTCCTTGAGGAGCTCCCAGTCTAGGCAGAGGGACAGGTCAGTAAGCTGACAAGCACCACACAGTGTGGTAAGTGCTGTAAGAGAAGTCAGCGCAGGTGCTGTGGGACCAGAAGGAGCTGCGTCTGAGTTGGCCTGGTGTGTCCAGGAAGGCCCTTCTATAGAAGGGATCTGAAAGGGGATGAAGAGGGTACGTACCCTGCAGAAAGTGATGGAACCGACATTCGTTCTGGGCAGGCCGTGGCATACGCAGTGACACAGCAGCAGGGAGCTGGGGATGGTCGGGATGCCGGCACAGAAAAGGAGCTGAGGAGACCCAGTGACATTACAGAGTTTTGTCTTTGTTTTCCTTTCTCCTCTTTAAAAGAGCTACTCAAGTCGGAGGTTGATGATAGACTCGTAACTCAAAAGATTCACTTATCCCATTAACTCGGGTACCTTTGGCATCCGTGTCACTGTTGGAGTAGATGCCTAAATCAGAGTCTCTTCCCCTTATGTTGATCATGGTGACCTTTAATCATCTTCGGCTCCCAGGGTTTCCTGGGACCCCACCCCAGTCAGCCCATTACTGCCCCACTCCAAAGACAGGTCTCTGGTCAGGATATCATGGAAGCTCTAGCTGAGTATGTAGTCAACAAGCACCAATTTTCTCACCATCTCTTTTTTTTGTCTTTTAGGTGTGAAGAAATCAGTGGTTTATAGTTCACTAAAGCTACACAAAATGTGGAAAGGATGGCTAAGGAAAACATCCTGATTTGGCTTGCTTTTATACGTGTTATGTATAGATTAATAAAGTGATCCTTTTTTGACAGAACAGTATTTGTTACCTTGACCCACTGCTTGAATTTGAAGATACCTAGGTTTGTATAATATTTGATTTTGAAATGTATGTGTTAGACATTTATCTGGGGGACCCAAATACCTTTGGGGATGAGCAAATAAGTAGTTTCACAGGCATAGGTGGGAATCTGTGAAAGTACTTTTAGCTAGTGAAGGATTGAATAGAACAGGGAAAATGACCTAATGTTCATTCAAGGCCTACACACCAGGTGTGATACATGAACTGCTTCTTTTAATCCTTACGCTACTTCTACAACATAGATATGAGCCCCACTTTTTTACAACCAAGGAAACTGAGGGTAAAGAAGTTAACTACCAGGCCCACTGGCCCACAGCCCCAAAACTAGTACATGGCTAAGCTGGGACTTGAATTCAAGTCTGTCCCACTCAAAAGACCAGTATCACATCCCACTTCAGGCCTTGCCTGCAAGATGTGAATAATTCTTTCCTGGTTTATCCAGATGATTTCTATGATTATTTTCAGTTATCACTGGCCATGGAGCTAAAGACACCTGGTATGGTTTCTTCTACACCATTTCTGTTCTGTGTCTTCTCAGATCAAGCGGGACAGTAGAAAATTCCTTCCTAGAATAAGCTACTTCTGGAGGGATGATGCATGATACATCAGAATTTATGGCAGACTTAGAGACCATTTATACTCCTTCACTTTACAGGTGGGATAAGTAAGGCCCAGAGAGGTGGTGACTTCCAAGGTCACATATATTTCTCGACAGCCTAGACTAAAACTTGCATCTCTACGTCCTACTTAATCCCCCTTTCGCTTCAGCCTGCTGTTCTACCCACCCAGCCTGTAGGTAAATTATAACAGGGCCTTGGATTTCAGTAGCTTTTACAAGATCAGGAAGAACAAAATCCCTCGGCTCAGTATTATTTTCAAAAATCACAGGACACCTCACCTAAATGTAACTCCTAACTCTAACTTGAGTTTTACCATCCTCAATCCCTTCTTGGATAACTAACCTACTCTAACAATTGGGCAGCAGATACAGGAAAGTCTTTCCCTGGAATTTCAGGTTACAGTGGGTTATGTAGAAATAGCTCAGAGGTTATGGCAAGTGGAAAAGCCAGGAAAAGACTAAAGGCTCTCAGGGAGGAGAATTTATTTTATTTTTTTTAAAGATTTTATTTATTTATTTGACAGAGAGAGACACAACAAGAGAGGGAACACTAGCAGGGGGAGTGGGAGAGGGAGAAGTAGGCTCTCTGCTGAGCAAGGAACCCAATGCGGGGCTCTATTCCAGGACCCTGGGATCATGATCTGAGCTGAAGGCCAATGCTTCATGACTGAGCCACCCAGGTGCCCCAGGGAGGAGAATTTAATTCAACTGATTAATTCAATATTGCCAAGCAATACTGGGTTGGAGGGAGATGGGATTGGCCAAGATGACCATACTTGTGATCCTGCCCTCAGTAAGCTTGCAGTACATCAAGTGGGGAGGACAGAATTTATCCTCATAATAGAAGATGAGAAGTGATCGTTGCATAAAGACAAGTTCATTCATTCATTCAGTCATTTAACAAATATTTAATAAATACTGCATATCAGGAACTGAAGCCTAACGAATAAGACATTATCCCAAATCTAAGGATCTTACAATGCAGTAAAGTAGTCAGGTAAGTAAATTGGGAATTATATTTATCTGATAAATGCTTAATTATAGGGGTAACTATAGGGTGCTGTGGAGATACCTAAAAGTAATGGCAAATACTGGTTGAGCCCTTACAGTGTCAGGCAGTATTCTAAGCACTTTCTATAGATTTATTCATTTAATCCTCACCACAGCCTTATGTAATAGGGACTCTTATTATTCCCTAATTTATGCCTGGGGAAACACAGGCACGGAGGAGTAAGGCCTTGCATACCATTTCAAAGCTGGTAGATGACAGCCAGGATTCAAAACTGGGCCATCAGTTTGCAGAGCCCTCCCTCTTAACCTCTTAGCTAAACTATCTTTCAATCACTTTGTCTTTGCCTGGTTTGAAGAGAAGGAGCAAGCGATGTCCAGCCCACTACTTTTTTTTTTTAAGATTTTATTTATTTACAGCCCACTACTTTAAGAACAAGTAGGAGTTACCCCGAGGAGAAGAAAGAGTATCCCAGGCCAGGGAAGTGCTTGTTCAAAAGCCCTGAATGAAGAGATCACAGTATGTTTAGTAAACTAAATCTAGCTCGAGACGAATAAAATGCCAGGCAGATGCTATAGAGGCTGGAGAAATGACAGAGGCGAGATCATAAAAGGTCTTACTGAAGTCTGTCATTGTATTAATCATTATCCCCAGAACAGTGGAGAGCCAATGAGGGATTTGGGCTGGAGAGTAGCAAAACTGGATTTGCATTTTATAAAAATCATTATGGTTGCAACATGAAGAATGGATTAAAAGAGGCAAGACTATGGGGTGCCTGGGTGGCTCAGTCAATTAAGCATCTCTTGATTTTGGCTCAGGTCATGATCTCAGGGTTGTGGGATTGAGCCTAGCGTCAGGCTCCATGCTCAGTGGGGAGTCTGTTAGAGATTCTCTCTCTCCCTCTCCCTCTGCCCCTCCCCCTGCTCACGCTCTAAATAAATAAAATCTTAAGGGAAAAAAAAGGTGCCGAGGTTCTGGATGGGGTAACTGGGAGAATGGTGTGCTATTTCCCTTTTTTGGGAACCCTTACCTCCCACCATATACAAGTTGGGGATTCAGGAGGAGGGGCAGATTTCGGGTGGCATGAAGACAGTGATAAATTTGGGTCTGGACATGCTGAATTTGGGATGTCTGTGGAAGATGTTCAGTAGACATCAGCTACACAGGTCAGAAGCTGGAAGTGTACTAAGAGTTGGCAGATAGTAGATGGTGGGAGTGGATGAGATTTCCCCAGGAAGTCTGTAGAGTATGAAGACGAGAGCCAAACCCACAACACTGGGAAACGCCAACATGAAAGGAGCAGGCAGAGAAAGCTAAGGGGTAAGAAGAGGTCAGAAGAAAACCAGGAGAGCAAGGTGTCAGGTCATACAGGAGATGGTGAGGAAGCATTAAATTGTATTACTGTTCCCCAGAAGAATCTCTTTTCCCTCCCTGCAGTTCCCCACCCTATAGGAGGACTAATTTTCCTCCCTCCAAGGACCTCAGGGTGGCCTTACGACTTTTCTTGGCCAATGAAGTGAGAATGGGAGTGACGTGTCCCTTCTGAGCCAAAACTGTTAAGAGCCAGCCCAGAGTTTCTCATGTCTCATGTTCCTTCCACCATGGGACTGGCAGTGTTCCACATGGAGGCTGCTCTCTCTCTGCACGGGTCCTCTTTCAGCGGGGAGGGTCAAAAAAGGTTTCGTGCAGTCAGTTGACTTCTTGAGTTTTGACAAGGGCACCAAGGCATAAATGAGGGAAAATGATTTTTTCTAACAAATGGTGCTGGGACAATTGGATAGCCACATCAAAAGAAGGAAATCGAACCCTTACCTCCCACCATATATAAAAATTCATTCAAATGGATCAAAGTGTAAATATAACAACTAAAACTATAAAACTCTTAGAACATAAATGTTCATAACCTTGGATTAGTCAATGGCTTCTCAGACAAGACACCAAAAGCACAAGCAACAAAAGAAAAAAATAGATAAATCGGACTTCATCAAAATTTAAAACTTGGGTGCTTCAAAGGACAACATCAAGAAGCTTAAAAGACAACCCACAGAAAAATGGGAGAAGATAATCACAAATCATATATTTGATAAGGCGCTTGTACCTAGAATATATAAAGACATTTACAATGCAATAATAAAAACATAATTGACCATATTTTTAAATGGGCAAAAAATCTGTATACACATTCCTCCAAAAAGATACACAAACAGCCAATAAGCACACGAGAAGATGCTCAACATTAGCCATCAGGAAAATGCAAATTGAACCACAACAAGATACCACTTTATACCCACCAGGGTGGCTATTATCAGAAGACAGAAAATGCCAGGTATTGACAAAGTTGTGGAGAAATGGGAACCCTCATATGCTGCTTTCAGGAACGTAATAGCACAGCTGCTGTGGAAAACAGACTGGCAACTCCTCAAATGGTTAAACACAGACTTACCACATGATCCAATAATTCCACTCAGAGCTATATAGCCAAAAGAAATGAAAACATACCTGCACAAAAACATGCAAGAATATTCGTAGCACCACGATCCACAATAGCCAAGAAGTGCAAATAACCCAATATCCATCACTGATGAGTGGATAGATAAAATATGGTATATCCCACACAATGGAATATGATTCAGCCTTGAAAAAGAACGAAGTACTGACAACATGCTACAACATGGATGAACCTTGAAAACATTATGCCTAAGTGAAATAAGCCACACACGACATCTTGTAGGATTTCACTTATATTAAGTGTCCAGAAGAAACAAATATATAGAGACAGAAAGTAGTTTAGTGGTTACCCATGGCTGGAGGTGGGTAATGTGGGACCTGGGAGTGACAGCTAAGGGATACAGGGTGTCTTCTTGGGTCTTTGAAAATGTTCTAAAAGTGATTTTGGTGACGGATGGTTGCACAACTCTGAATATACTGTGAACCATTGAACTGTGCTTAAATTCAATGGTTAAAGTACATTAAATGGTGAGTTGTATGGTATGTGAATGATATATCAATGCTTTAAAATGGAAGAAATGGGGACGCCTGGGTGGCTCAGTTGTTAAGCGTCTGCCTTCGGCTCAGGTCATGATCCCAGGGTCCTGGGATCGAGCCCCACATCGGGCTCCCTGCTCGGCGGGAAGCCTGCTTCTCCCTCTGCCTGCCGCTCCCCCTGGTCATGCTCACTCTCACTCTCTCTCTGACAAATAAATAAATAAAATCTTTAAAAAAATTTTTTTTTAATTTAAAAATAAAATGGAAGAAACATTTCATGGAGGAGAGGGCGCTTGAGATGGTCTCAAAGGAATGTAAGGAATTAAGTGGAGAAGGAGCAAGTAAGAACTAGTACAAAGGCTGGAAAAGTAAGGAGGAGACGGAGTGGGGAGTAGGACTTTTTTTTTTCTTTGAGAATTTAGGGTTTTGTTTAGTTTTTTTTTTAAGATTTTATTTATTTGATAGCAAGAGAGGGAACACAAGCAGGGGGAGTGGGAGAGGGAGAAGCAGGCTTCCTGCTGAGCAGGGAGCCCGATGCGGGACTTGATCCCAGGACCCTGGGATCATGACCTGGGCCGAAGGCAGATGCTTAACAACTGAGCCACCCAGGAGCCCCAAGAATTTAGGGTTTTGTTTGAGGGTCTCATACCAGAACTTCCTGTCATCTCTAAGCCAAGCTAGACTTGAGGACAAGGAGACAAATCAAAGAGTGTCATACTGTCTTTGTTTCCTCTCTAACACTATGCCAAAGAATACCTGGATATTAGCTACATTGCTTGCAGCCCTCTACTGGAAGACAGGATTTCTCAGCCTGTCCCAGGGCCCGTGCTGCTCCCAGAGAGGTTGCTAGAAACTTTGCATTGAGAATCTACAAGCCTCACCACGTGAGGAAGCAGGGCTAAAGTGATGGTCCATGGTGACATCCAGTCTTACCTCACGTATATATCAAGTGGCAGGTTTCTCTCTATTCTTTCACAGAAGTTGGAGATACAAGTATGATTCCTAAAACTGGAGCAACTTGGGGGGCCTGGGTGGCTCAGTCGGTTAAGTGGTTACGTGTCTACCTTTGGCTGAAGTCATGATCCCAGGGTCCTGGGATCAACTCCCATGTCAGGTTCCCTGCTCAGCAGAGAGTCTGCTTCTCCCTCTCCCTCTGCCCCTCCTCCCCACTCGTGTTCTCTCTCTCTCTCTATCAAATTAAAATCAAAACAAAACAACAATAAAAAAAAAGCTGGAGCAACTTGTAAGAGGGAATTTGCAGTGATTACGTATTTCTTCCTTTGGTGCAGTTCCATAGCCAATCATCTGACAAGAGGCCCACAGACTTTGGTGTCCTTGTGCAAGTATGACACACAAAAGCCTCAGTCTGTTAATACAGCTGCTGTCCTTGTGAAGGACAACCTAACACTGGGGATAGAGGTCTTAGGTGGATGCCCTGGGAAACAGGCTCTGAGAGGGGGTCTGCCTGGAGGAGGTGTATGGAAGCATGCTCTCAAGTGCAATACCTATAAGAACGTGAGGGCAGCTGCGGGGTCAGGCAGAGGGACAAGCTGAGCTGGGAAGCTGCTGCAACAGGGGCCTCAGCCATTCCTCCAGGGTAGCTCTGGAGCTGGGTGGCCTTGCAGGGTGGTCCCAAATCGAGACGAGGCAGTCAGTCCTTCTTACCAAGGCAACAACTGGTTATTGGATGTGGGGCCTACCCTTGGTGAGGCAACTCCCTTTGGCCGGTGACAGAGTGCACAGACTCAGCTGTGAGCCATCAGCCGTCAACAGTCCCAGCAGCTGGAGGAACGTTTGATGTGTTTCTGGAGGGAAATCTGAATGGTGCTGAAGTCAAAAGGGCCTTCCGGACCTTTTTCAGCTGGTAAAACCTCAGACCCCCCATGATATATATAGAAGAAACGTCCAAACATGAGACGTTTATATGTTAACACTTTTCTTGAGCACTTTTCTCCAAAGGTCCACAGACGTCCTGCCCAATATGGTGGCCATCAGACACATGTAGTCACAGAGCCCTTGAAATACGACTGGTCCAAATTGAGGTGTGATGTAAGGATAGAATACACTTTTCAAAGACTTCGTATGGCAAAAAAGATGTGGAGTGTCTCAATAATTTTTTAATATTGATTGCATGTTGAAATAATTATTTGGAATACATTGGCCCAATTATTAATTATGGCCCAACCTTATTAGCGCTAATATTAATACTAATTTCACCTGTTCCTTTTTTTTTTTTTAATGCGCTGCTAAACAATTGAAAATTAACATGTGCGGCTCCCATTAGAGGTCCACTGGGCAGCGCCATCACGCACGTTTCCTGACAGTCTGGATGCTGGTTTCTCTCTGCAGTGGGAAGAAGGCGGTTTCTCTCCTCATTGGATGGCTGGTAAGAACTCCATTCATTTCTTCCACTCACCCGTACCGTGCCTGGAGTAAACTCTCACAAAAGTTTGTTGAGGAAAATGACGAAGCAGGAACATCCCGTTGGGTTTCACTTCCCTCTTTCAGACGCTGCTACGTAATTTGTTTGTCGGATTCTTAGCTTCCCCGCAGATGGGAAAGAAGAAAAACGTGGCTGTGTCAAGGGTGTGTGAAAGGAGGAGGTCGTGATGTCATGCAAAGAAAGCAAGTGGGCAGAGATCCCACACTCAAAATGGTTACTCTTCGAGCAGTCTTCATAGCCACAAGAGCTCTCTGAGCGCGTGTTCCAGGGCATTATCTAATTCAGTCCTCACAAAGTACGGCAAGATGATATTTTCATTTTCCTCATCTTACAGGAGGGGGAAACCTGTCCCTCCAAACGCTGCCTGGCCCTGGGGGATTGGAGGTGTTGACCCTGTCCCTTGGCCAGTTGCATGTCTTTTATATTGAAAAACTGATTGGAACGAATGAGTTGGGTTCTGATCTAGATCTTAGTTCAAGGACCAGGATGGAACTTTTTTTTTTTTTTTAAAGATTTTATTTATTTATTTGAGAGAGAGAATGAGACAGAGAGCATGAGAGAGGGGAGGGTCAGAGGGAGAAGCAGACTCCCCACCGAGCAGGGAACCCGATGCGGGACTCGATCCAGGGACTCCAGGATCATGACCTGAGCCGAAGGCAGCCGCTTAACCGACTGAGCCACCCAGGTGCCCCAGGATGGAACTTTTTAAACAGATGCATTTACACGGTGATTTAAATACTTACTTCGACCTGATTTGATCCCTGGCATGGAAGATTCCATTTAGGTTTTTCTTCTGTAAGTACACTCGAGTTGTTTAACATAACCTTATTATGCATCTTTCCTAACTCAGAGTTAATTTTAAGGTTTCCTTTTTGGGAGGACCAGATGCTACAAATAATTTGTTTTTTCCAAATTCTGGAGCTATTCCAGAATATGAAGCTAATCGAAGCAGATAGCTGTGAATTCACTGGGAGGTGACCCATTTCCAGTTCTGCAGGTCAGGTGGGGGCAGATTTGAGGTCATCTTTTCACTATTTTTTAATTAGGAGTACAGTCAAGGCTAGCATAAATGTAACGATGTCGATGGTTTTATTTAACTAGAACAACAAACATATGTTTTCCAGATATTTTTATTCAAGACCAAAAAAGCAGAAGATTATTTTCCAATAAAAGAATGAGAATTTTAGAAATGTTTAACTCATTTATAAATGTAAAATACATTTTGTTTTAAAAATATGTACTAAGCAAGCTGTTTTCATCAGGTTGTCATGTGAACCTTAAACTATGTGATTATTCTACACATGATTACATATGTACATATGATTATGTAGCTAACACTCTTCTCAATTTCTCCTTCCTTTTTATTCACAGGACAGAAGAAAAAGCATCCCCACTTTCCAGTTCCCAAATATTTCCACATAGTATCAACTTACTGAAAGGAAATACATATTCTTTCTATGCTTATGGCTCTGAGAAGCTTAATTATTAACTCAGAAAGTGACCGTGTTGCTTAAAGGGAAAGATGTGGCCTCTGGGCGTAATCAGACCTGGGTTCAAATCCGAACCCTAGTGCTTATCGGTTTTATCTTCAGCCCTCATTTATCTTCCAAGAAGCTGGGTTTCCTCTTCTGGCAAGTAGGGATAATGACTGCCTTGCAAGGGTTGGTGTAAGGCTCAGATTAACTAACTATGGTAGCATTTTATCCATCATAAAGCTTACATGCTTCTTCCCTGACGAATCCCAGTGATTAAGAGGAAGCGTGGTATAATGGCTCCAATTCTGAAGGACCACAGGGGAAAGAAGGTAACGCTGCCTAAGTATCTCCTGGTGTCCTGCACTTCACCTTAGTGCATCAAGTTCTCTATAATAACCCCTCCAGGTAGGTGGTAATAGTCCCATTTGCACTCTGCTCTTCTCACCGTACCTCTCAGATTTAAGCTCACATTTCCAATATGCTAAGTCCTCAGTGGGCTTGGGGATGATATTTATTCTAATGCTCAGTTTTCTTATCTGTAAAATGGCAGCAGTATTAATCCTGACATCACACAGTAGCACCTCAACCCCTTTTTAGAGTTAGATTAGCTCTGAATAAAAAAGTAAAAGCCCCAGGGGCGCCTGGGTGGCTCAGTCATTAAGCGTCTGCTTTCGGCTCAGGTCATGATCCTGGGATCGAGCCCCACATCGGGCTTCCTGCTCAGCGGAGAGCCTGCTTCTCCCTCTCCCACTGCCTGCCTCTCTGCCTACTTGTGCTCTCTCTCTCTGTATCAAATAATAAAATCTTTAAAAAAAAAAAAGTAAAAGCTCCAATGGTTACCTTTAGGATTGAATGGGACAATGTGCATAGTAACACCTAGCTCACAGTGGGAGCTCAGTAAATAATCATGACATCCAGATCTGAATTAAGTTATCTCCACTGGCATAGTGGAATGATTTTATTTTAAAACTTCTCAGCACACACATCTCTTAAAATCTGTGATAGTTCATAGAGATGTGACTGCAGAACGTCCAGGTCCCAGCCACCTTGATGAAATTATAACACAGTCCTGGAAGACTCAGTCCAAGGGTGAGTTACTCACATGGATATCAGAAATCTCGGGGTGCCTGGCTGGCTCAGTCGGTGGCGTGTGCAACTCTTCATCTCGGGGTTGTAAGTTCGAACCCCACATTGGGTGTAGAAATTACTTAAAAAAAAAATCTTTAAAGAAAGAAATCTCCAGGATGGTGGCAGGGAATATGACAGAAAGGAAAATGGTGAGCAGGATTCCAAAGCCTGCAGGTGATGTAGGGAGGTCATTTGGAGATAGTAATAAAAAAAAATATTCTGGCTCATGGCCTGGACCTCAAAGGGTGAGAGGTAAGGTCCGGGGGCAGTCATGGGAGCCAAGAAAGTACAGGTTCCACCCCTCGGCCTGTGGCAGGTGGTTGCTTTGGATGAGCTCCTGCTTTCTGCCCATTGCACAACTAGTCAACCTTGTGCTAGCCTGGCCATCTAGTTAAGAGCCACTCTGGAACTCAATTATTGCTTTTGTTGGCAGGGTGGGGAGCCTATCTGGGTCAGCTTGGCTTTATAGGGAACTTTCCAGGGGCACATATAAAGGGAAAGAATACCTTCTGGTTCACAGGGAAGAAAAAAAAAAAAGACATCTCCCAGTGCTGGGATTTCTAAGGTGGCGAGAGAACTCTCCCTTGCTCCGTTTTGTCCAGGAAGTTTTCCTGTGCGTAAATCGAGCATTCACAGAGTCAGAGAACAAGGGTGCTCAAAACTGTTTTAGGTGGCAGAGCACCTGCATGTCAGCTTCCCTTGCAGAAGATGATGAAACACTGGCATTTCTATGCCTCATTATACAAATGACGACTTAGCTCAGAATACATTGATGGATTTCGCTTCTAGGTCGGGCTAGAAACATCTGCTTAATTAATTGTGCATACTGTTATAAAATAAAATCACAGCTGTAAGCTTACTGGCTCATGGGAGAAACAAGCTATTGAACTACTCAGGATCCAGTTTCCAAGTATCTCCACAACACTCATTTCCAGTATTCACTTGCCAGTAAGTTTGGATATTCTGCTAGTACTTGATAGCAGTCATCAAAGAAAAACGTCAGGAGAAAAAAAATTAACAAAATACTAGACTTTAGCTTTTTTTTTTTTTTTTTTTAAGGCAAACCAAAAAGGAAATAAGATCACATGTAAGGTACTTTGGAGTCAGAAAGACCTGAGTTTATGTTTTGTTTTTTTGGTGTCTTAGGTAGGCACCATGCCCATCATGGGGCTTGAACTCACAACCCTGAGATCAAGACCTGAGATCAAGAGTCAGATGCTCCACCGACTGAGCCATCCAGGTGCCCTGAAAAGACCTGGGTTTAAATCAAAAGTATTAGCTGTGTGACAGTGGGCAAGTTACTTAATCTCTTGGAACTTGCTTGCTTCCTCTTCTTTAAGATGGAGAAAATACCTCCTTGGCAGGATTAGTCTCAAGATTAGCATTCATGTATGTGAGGTCCCTGGTGCCGTGCCAAGCCCACAGTAGGAGGCTTAATAAAGAACAAGTATTGTTAGCATTTGGGGCATCAGAATGCTTTGTCCAGCTCCCGAAACACCAGTGTTCCATCGGTAGGGAAAAACTAAGCTAGAAAAGGCCTAGAGACAATTGAATTGTGTCCCCCATGCAACAGATGAGGCAACAGAGACTCACAGATGATCCCAAAGTCACCCAGCCAGTTTGCCGTGAGCCGGGCATAGAATCCCAACTCCCAGCGGCTTCGCTGCCCTGCTGTGCTCTTCTCTTCTGCAAACCCAGAGCCTTTCTCCAACGGCCCACGTTGTCCCTGGAGGCCGCCGGCTGTGGCACGTGTGCTCTTTTGGTAGACAGCCAGGAGGAGAGAGTGTGCAGTGACTCACCAGGTGAGCCCATCCCCAGTCCCTAGTTACTGCTCCTGTTAGAGAAAACACCCCTCCCGACTGCCCACACGTCTGTGTTTCTTGTTATGTTTAGTCCTCCCGCCGTGGCTTTGCTCTGTTCGGAGAATTTGTCCAGGTAGGTGTCTTGTCCCCCCACGAGGCCGCAGCTTGGGAGGCTGATGTTGTGGCCAGCTGGAGCAGGGAGGGGCCCGGGCGCTCGGGCTGGCCTGGGAGGCAGAGCGGGGAGGCTGGCTACCTGCCTCAGGGCTCCAGAGAGCAGGTTGGGGCAGAGGAGTGGAGGGAGGCGTGTCAGCACTTGTCTGCAAGTCACCAGGGAGAGAGAGACACCTGGTACAAGAGGAGGCAGAAGGAACACGAAAGAAGCCAGGTGCACCTTGGGGGCCATGCATAGTTTTTACTACCTTCAAGACCGTCTTTATTATTTCAAACACAGCTCCATGCCTTCAAAGACTGTGGTCTTCCGCCCCCACCCCCATCCTGGCCATGGGCCACTCCTGTCCTCCACCTTCCTGCTTGGAGGCTCGGGCTGGGGTGGCTGGCCCGCCAATCATGTTCTTGAACTTCTATTATGTCACCAGCAGCCAATCAGAGTGGCTGATTAGTATGCGATAACCGGTGTTACTACCTTGGGTTGACATAATCCTAGCCAAGAGCAAAGAAGCTTGACAGTTTTTGTCAGCAGGCAGAACTTTTTAAAGGGCTGTTTGAAAGCCTGCATATTTTTATAGGGCCACTCATAAACCTACTCTGTGTCTCCACCCCTTGCTGACTGTTGAGCCATCTGCACACCAGGGTAAAAAAAACTGATATGCAAAGCCTACAGCAGACACCGAGCGAGACCAAGAGAGGCATTTGCTCCTAACTTTGCTGCTCCATCCTACCTGAGTTCTAGGGGGTGCCCTGAACACATTCTTCTTTACTTAAATTATTTTATTTTTACTTAAATTCACTGGAATCAGGCTTTCCTGTCTCAGATCAAACGGTGTTTTGCCGTTTGTCCTTGTGACCTTGTTACCTAGTGACCTTGTTACCTAGGCTTCTCCTTGCCTGGGCTGTGGGTTCCTTGGCAGGATTGTCGATAGTATAGACTCTGTCTCTCCCATCTTGCTGACACAAGGGCCTGCAGAGAACTCTATTACACCTGGTTTTATTTATTTTTTTTTTTTAAGAATGTATTTATTTGAGAGGGAGCATGAGAGAAAGAGAGCATGAGCCGGGGGGGGGGGGGGGGGGGGAGGGCTGAAGGAGGAGCAGACTCTCCAAGGAGCAGATAGCCTGATGTGGGACTTGATCCAGGACCCTGCGATCATGATCTGAGCCGAAGACAGACACATAACCAACTAAGCCACCCAGGCGCCCCTCCACCTGGTTTTATAAATAAAGTTTTATTAGGACATAGCTAGGCTTACACATTTGAGTATTGTCTATGGCTGCTTTCATGCTACAGGAGTAGAGTTGAGACATTGTAACAAAGATCAGGTTTTGGCAAGACCAAAATATTTGCTATTTGGTCCTTCACAGAGTTTGCAAACCTCTTAATTCATCTACCTGGCTGCCCCCAGAGTGATCTCTCAAGCCTCAAATGCAATCATGCCATTCTTCTGCTTCAAAACAAAAACAAGAAAACTCAAAATCAGCAGTCTGTAAACAGAGCTCCTTGGTGTGCTCTCCATAACCTGCCCACACCCCCTTCCTTCCCTCCTGTGCACCCTTTGCCTCTGCCCTTGCTCAGCTCTGACATCACCAGTTACGCCTTTGTCCATGGTGTGCCTGATGCCTGGAATGCCCTCCCACTTTCTCTATCTGCCAAACCCCTTAACAACCTTTAACACCACATTCAAATATCACCTCCCCTCTGCACCTTCTTATGTGCCCAGCAGAATTAATTGCTCCTTCCTCTATGCTCCCGTAGCTCTTTGGACAGATGTATGCCATTGTATTGACCAAATGGGGTTGCGTGATGTGTTTATGTGTTTGTCTGTACCACTAGACAGTGAACTACTAGAGATCAAGGACCTTGTCTCATTGCCTTTCTGCCTCTGACCGGAACGAAGATGAATCATCTGGATGTTACAAGTAAGTCAGAAACAGACCTTTATAAAAGTCCCAGGAACCTGACTGTAATGTCTTATCTGTGCGACCTCTTCTGATTGACTATCTCATTTCTTCTCATCTCCATACTTCCTGGTAACTGAAATATCATAGGTGCTCAGAAAATGTCTCCCTGAGTGAGTGTGTAAATGGTATAAAATAACATGTGTTTTTCTTTCTATTCTAACATCAAAATGCAGTAAACATATTGTCACATTTACTTTATCGTCAAGTACATTCAGGACTTTTAAAAGAAGTCTACCTTCGGGGCACCTGGGTGGCTCAGTTGGTTAAGCAGCTGCTTTTGGCTCAGGTCATGATCCCAGGGTCCTGGGATTGAGCCCCGCATTGGGCTCCCTGCTAAGCGGGGAGTCTGCTTGTCCTTCTCCCTCTGCCCCTCACCTCTGCTCATGCTCTCTCTCTCTCTCACTCTGCTCTCTCTCTCTCTCTCAAAGAAATAAATAAAATCTTTTAAAAAATAATAGCAAAAATGTACAGTGAAAATGTCTATTGACTGATAAATGGATAAATAAAATGTGGTATATTGCATACAATGAAATATTATTCAACCTTAAGAAGGAATGAAATTCTGACACATGCTACAAGATGTATGAACCTTGAAGACATGCTCAGTGAGAGAGAAGCCAGTCACAAAATGCCATGTACTATAAAATCATGTATATATAGAACGTTCAGAATAGACAAATCCATAGAGACAGAAAATAGATTAGTGGTAGCCTGGGTTTAGTGGGGATGAGGGTGGGGGGAGGAGATGAGCAGGAACTGCTAAAAGGTAGGGAGTTGCTCTTTGGGCTGATGAAAATCTTATGGAATTAGACATTGGTGATGGTTGTATAACTGTGAATGTACTAAATCATTGAACAGTACACTTTAAGTGGGTTAATTTTATGGTAGTGGATTATATGTTGTTGTTATTGTTGAAGTACTCTGCAACAAGTAGAGCTAAAATTGGTGAATTCTATCAATTTAACTTCCTGGTTGGGAAATTGTACTACAGTTGTGCAAGATGTTACCACTGAGAGAAACTGAGTAAAAGGTGCATGGGATCTCTCTCTATTCTTTATTACAATTGCATGTGAATCTACAATGATCTAAAAATAAAAAAAATTTAATTTAAAAACGTACTCTACCTCTTTCCTATTTCTCTCCTCCCCAAATAAGAATTTCCCAGAGTATCATGTCAATGTTCCTTAAATGATATTGCTATTTGATGGCATCTTTTACTTGTTAGAAACCACAGACCTAGCTCATAGACAGATGAATTTTTCAAAAGCTGACCAAAGTGTTGGATGTAACAAAAATATATTTATCGTCTCCAAAAAGTGAAAAAACCTAAAATCATTAATGAATGTTTAAAGATTTTTATTTATTTATATATTTGAGAGAGAAAGTGAGCGAGCAAGTGAGAGAACATGAGCAGGGGGCTGGGGGTGATGGGGAGAGGCAGAGGGATAAGCAGACTCCAGGGTCATGACCTGAGCCGAAGGCAGAGGCTTAACCAACTGAGCCACCCAGGTGCCCCCATTAATGAATGTTTAAATGGCTACCCAATATGATCTTATATCAAATAGTGAGCTGCAACTCAGCTCATTTATTTCTGTGTGTGTGTGTGTGTGTATTATATGCATAATATTTAATGTGGGATATTAGGAGGATTCAAACCAGAGGTGACTTGGTTTTGAGAGCTTGTTTGGAGGTTCTAGCAGGGGAGCGCAGCTACTCGTATACCCTTGACCGAAGAACGGTCCTCCTCTATCGGGGAAGGTCGTCCTCTTCGACCGAGCGCGCAGCTTCGGGAGGGACGCACATGGAGCGGTGAGGGAGGAAGGGGACACCCGCCTAGCCAGCCAGATCAGCCGAATCAACCCTGGCGATCAATGGGGTGACAGATGGCGCAGCCAGATCGCCCTCACATCCGGTGACTTGGTTTTGAATCTTGTCTTTTACCTCTTATAAATAAGTTTTTAACTTCTTTGAATCTCAATTTCATTATCCATAAAAAGAAAATTATTGTATCTACTTCACAGACTTGTTGTGAAGCTTAAAATTACAGGGATAACCAATGCATGTAAAAGGCTCAGTAGAGTATCTGCCCCATTATAAGGGCTCAAAAAATGGTAATTATTATGATGACGATAATACCAGGCGTGGCAATTTATGCACTGTTATCTCTGATGTGTATTTGTAGGTGACTGGAGCTGGTGTTAAGAGCCCTAAGCCCAGTAGGTCTTGGGCCCACTGGATAATGGGCTTGTACTTCACCAGAGCCAGAGAAAAGGCTTCTATTGTCACTCTGCTACAGGATCAATAGAAAGAGGAGAACAAAGGCCTGGTTACAGTGGAGGCTCAAGCTAATATTATTTTAAATGAAAGCTACAAAAACAGTGTGGGAAAAAATACAGGAGGGGTGAGGCCAGCTAAGGTTTGCATCCTGAGGTCAGTTAGTGGTTGACTGAGTCATGAAGCATTTCATACAAATCATGATCTGACAATCTGTCTTTTCCCTGCAAAAACTCAGGACACCTATTCTAAAAAAGCTTTTTTTTTTTTTTTTTTTTAAGGAATGTGTGTGATTTGTGGTGTCTTATATATGGAAATGTTTGTATATGACTTAAATTACATTAGTTACACATTTACTCTTTATTGAAAAGAGACATCGGCACCTGCCTGGCAAACCTGAGCTTTAAGATTGTGTACGATCATGTAACCTTTGGGATAACTGTTTGGGACATCTCTGCAAACATGCATCAGGGCCTGGCACTGATGTACCTATAAAATGTGACAAACAACAACAACAAAACCCACAGGGGGGAAAAAAAACAATGAGAGAGATCTGTAATAAATAAAAATCAGTGATTCTATGAATGTTTTATCTTATCATTCAGAGATAATATTAACACAAAAATGATAATGAAGGTCATCTTCATGTTTCTGGCACTTGTAAAAGATATTTTTAGAAAAACAGTATAACAGTAGAAATATCACTAATGTACTAGGCAATACAAAGATTAGAAATGAAAAGATCTAGGGTTCTGATACTTACCTATTGTGTAACTGCAGCCAAGTCACTTAAATTCTCTGTGCTTCACTTTCCTCATCTGTAAGAAATGAATACTAATATGTACCTCATGGGTTTGGTATGAAATTAACTAAGATAAATGGAATTTTATTCAAATATAAGGTAACATTATAGGAAATTATAGAGAATATCCGCAGTTGTGGGCTGTTTACAGATAACCCAGGATCACAGAATTGTATTATTATTATTTTGTATTATATTGTTTCACATTTTAGGCCAAAATTAGAACAGGGAGTAAAAATTCCAGAACAATAGAAGGACACCACTAGATGAAACTAATTTACCAATTTTTCCATGTTTTGTCTTTCAAGAGCTTTAAGATCTTCGATTCATAAAAGAGAAATTTGTGTCCACATCGGGAGGCAAATGTTCATCAAATAATAGTGAGTGCCTGAAGTGCTAGGTAAGGAGGGGTCATGCAGCAAGGCCTGGGCTATAAGAGAGAGTTCTCTGATTGTGATGTTCAGCATGGGAACAGGAAGGGTAGGATAGATAAGAATTAGGTGTTCATTGGCCTTACATTTCCAAAAAGAGGGATACTGCATTAGCACGGGGGAGGGGGGGAAGCAAAGGAATATTATGATATATCTAGAAGACAGCAATGGGAGTCTGAGATGAAATCATTTGACAAACATTAACTAAGCACCTGTTTTGTGCCAGACTTTGTACAAGGCACTGGGGATGGAGGGATGAATGGGTCTGTATTCCTCAGTATTCTAGACAAGAGGCCTTGGAGTGTGTAGACTGAGGTTCAAATCCTGGATGTGCCACTTGACCTATAACTTTGGGTAAGTGGTGGAGTCAGCCATGGAAACACAATATCACATAACAGGTGGGCTAAGAGAGGTACCTACAGAAGATCTGGGAGGCTTCTAGTCAAGATGATGTCATAAGGTCATACTTTGAGGCTTTCCTCTGCTTCAAATATATGAAATGATAGATAAAGTATAAAAGAGAAAGGAAAAAATGGCCACACTAAAAAATACAATAAGGGGTGCCTGGGTGGCTCAGTCGTTAAGCGTCTGCCTTCGGCTCAGGTCATGATCCCAGGGTCCTGGGATCGAGTCCCACATTGAGCCCCACATCAAGCCCCATATCGGGCTCCCTGCTCAGCAGGAAGCCTGCTTCTCCCTCTCACACTCCCCCTGCTTGTGTTCCCTCTCTCGCTGTGTCTCTCTCTGTCAAATAAATAAATAAAATCTTTTAAAAACAAATAAAATAAAAAATACAATAAATATCTCTGTGGAGCAAAAATGGAAGAAATCTAGTGTAATAAATGGGCCTTCAGGGGGCTCTGGATGGGGAAGCAGGAAGAGGTGACCAGGGATCAGGCTTTTGTGTAGCAACAGAAATGACAAGGGCACCAAGCAAGGTGAAAGGCCAGACTCCAGCAACTGGAAACTGCTGGACAGGAAAGGAGTTCAACAGGGAGCCTGGGGTGGTCAAGAGGGAAAACACACTCTTAAAATGAATGTGCAAACCAGAATTCCCAAAGTCTATAAAGAAAATCAATGTGGGGGTGCCTGGCTGACTCAGTCAGTAGAGCATGCAACTCTTGATCTCAGGGTTGTAAGTTCAAGCCCCACGTTGGGTGTAGAGATTACTTAAAAAAATATATTAAGAAAAAAAAAACGCTAAAACACAGAGCCAAACAAAATCAACAATCAAGAGACGAATTCATTCCAGGTAAAATGAAAATAAGCAACCTGAAGATGACTTTAAGATGATTATGTTTACAGTCCTCTAAGGGATAGAAGGAGAAACAGTATCTATTTTTTTGTAAAAGGACAAAATATTAAAAAATAAAAATGGGAAGAAATGAAAAAGTGGATATGAAAGAGAAGAAAATGCTGAAAATGAAAAATAAAACTATTTACAATGAAGTATTAATAAAGAATAGAAAAGGAAGCTCCTAATTCAGTGGGTAGTAGAGCTCAGGAGGAAAAGTTGAGTTGCTTTAAGGCTTATAGGTGCCACCAGAGAGGGAACTCCTTAGTGTGTTTTGGAATGTTATACTTACTGTTGGGTTGTCAGAAAAGGCAGTAGGCTGGCCTCCTAGCTTTGGGGAGAAAAGTAAGCAATTGCTTACATTATAGAGAAGAAAACAAGCTTTGTTTGACAATGAAGTTACTGCCTTAAATTGAAAAGCTTCCTGAGAGGACAGCAACTTGCCCACCCAGAAATACTATAATAGCAAGTTCTGGAAATATTATCATTGGGTCCATCATCTTTGTGTGGGTTTTCTGCTGAGGAATGTTTTCTTTCTTTCTGATTTATAGAATTTGGTTTTTGCCTAGATGCTTCAACCTGGAAGGTGGAGGAGCTGGGGTGGGATGAAGGAAGGAGTTTTTATTGAGCCACACACTGTACTTGTTTTCCACACATGTTCTCATTGATCCACACACCAACTCTGGAAGTCAGCTCTTTTTATCCCCATGTTGCAATGAGGAAACGGAGACTCCAAAAGTTTAATGTAAGTCAATCAAATTTTCCGGGAGGTAGTGGAGGGGGGGGGATCTGAAGCCATGTCTTCCTGTCCCAGTGCACACGAGGCTCCATCTCACCACCCTGAGATCATGACCTGAGCCAAAATCAAGAGTTCAACGCTTAACCAACTGAGCCACCCAGGAGCCCCTGGAACGCTTCACATCTTAACTTGACTGACAGAGTCCTGTATGATCTGGCCCCACCAAGCTGTCCTGCCTCTGTATATTGCTCTCCCTCTTGCTCTCTGTCCTGCTGGCAACTCGGACTTTGCTGTCTCCTGCCTTCATAATGCTTTTCTTTCCTTCTTGTACAGGCCTCACTCCTACTCAACCCCCAGGCCTCAGTTAGATATCAACTCTACAGAGAAGCATCCTCCGTCCTCCTAAGACTGAGTTGAGACCTTTGTTGTATGCTCCCATGGCTCTCTGTACACCGCCCTTAGTAAACTCTAGTAAACTCTAGTTGCTTCTTAAATATCCCCCTTCCCAACTACACTCAGTCCCTCACCGACTGGGACTGTACCATTCTTGTCCACTAACATATCCTGAGCACCTACTCAGGGAACAGACATATAAGACACTCTCAGTGAGTACATGTTCCCTGCATGAATGATTTTCACACCATACTTAAGTGCTGACATGCCCAGTGATTGAAGGGAAGTGACACAGAATTGCTTCTAAATCGCAGAATCAGAGCAAAGATTAAACAACCCTGTGATTTACTTCGGAGTGACTTTTAGATGGAGAGCTCCTTATGTTCTGAAGAATAAGTTAAAAAGCATTGTCATTTTTCTGCCTGGAGCGGGCAGTTAATCAAACCCCAGTGGGGCCCGATTCCCAGGCGGGGAATAAACAAGGTGACATCATGGTGACACATTCCCAAGGGATCGTGCAAGTTGTCAGCTCTGTTTGCTGGTTGGAAGAGGCTGTCTTTGCTGTCTTGGGCTGCTAATCATCTTTGTAAGGCTTATGATTCTGAAGGTCTCCAGAGATGGGTGACAAACTTCAGTCTTCCAGCTCCTTCCCCCTCCATGTGACTCTCAGGATCTAGCCTGGCCCTCTGGGGTGGTGCCCTCCGCTGCACACGCAGAGCTCCAGGAGACCAGTGCCTCTGCTTACTGGTTTCTGAATGCTGTGTACACTCAGAATGTCCCCTCACCTGCACTGCGGTGTAACTACTCACATCCTTCTAACAAACCTTCAGTGTTTGTAAAACTCCCACTTTCTCTCTGTTGTTTGATCATGGATCTTTTTTTTTTTTTTAAGATTTTATTTATTTATTTGACAGAGGGAGACACAGTGAGAGAGGGAACACTAGAAGGGGGAGTGGGAGAGGGAGAAGCAGGCTTCCCACAGAGCAGGGAGTCCTGGATGTGGGACTCGATCCCAGGACCCTGAGATCATGACCTGAGCTGAAGGCAGACACTTAGCAACTGAACCACCCAGGCGCCCTTGATCATGGATCTTATGCTCATTGAGGAAAGAAGATAGATTGAAATTGCAGTGTTTTATGACATGTTATATATACACACAGACTCAGCTTGGTGAACTGGGCAAGTATTTTAACCTCTTGATGCTTCACTTCTCTGTGGAGTAGAATAGTAATAGTAACTACTTGGTAGGAGGTTTGCCAAGGTTAATTAAGCTAAAACATGTACAGAGCTATCCTAGTTCCTGGCACATTGGTAATCAGTAAATATTTAGCTGTTTCTATTACTATTATTATTATGTTTCATGAGAGGAAATGTGGTCTATTTGAAAGAACAGGGGCTCTGAAATCGGAAGACTGGGTTTCTATCTTGGATCATCTTGGATCTATCAAGCTGTGTGACTTCAGGGAGCCTCAAGTTGGTCATTTATAGGATAGTGGTTAATACTACCAGCCCCCTAAGAACCATTGTGAATATTAACCAAAGGACTATCTGGAAAACATCTAGTGAAGGCCAGGCATGGGGAGGACACCCCGTAAAGGATAGCTCCTGCTTATTACTCCACATAGAAAAAGCATCACTTCCAATACATAATGAATGAGAATTGCATTCAAGCTAACCAGTAAAGAGAAGTCAAGGAAGAAGGGAAAGGTAATGCTCTCAGACACTGTTGGTAGCATCCTGCAAATGACTCCGGAATTAGAACTGTTTACTGAGTATCTCAAGGGCAAGAAAGAGAGCTAACATCTATTGAGTACCTACTATGTGCCAGGCACTTTATATAAGTCCATTTGAGCCCCTAAAGATGTGCAAGGAAGGGATTATCACTCTATTTTACTGATAATAAGATAGATACAATGATTGCTAAGTTCTCAGTGAGTAAACAGTAAAGCTGGAGTTCTAAGCCAGGACTGTGTGATGCCCAAACACCGCTTTTCTCCCCATTATACAATACTCAAACAGCTGATGTCTGTTGTAAGGACAAATAGACAGTAGTGAGGAGCTGGGCAGGGGAGTGTGTTGGGGTGAAATCATTGCAGGTAATGAGACCAATGTGGTGTATTATAGAAGCATGAGCAAGCAGATGCTCTACAGGACTGGAGAAGTCCATCTGGGGAAGGTGAGAGTTGAGGCAGGAGAGGTGTAAGAGAGGACAGCAGGTGGTGAGGGTCTTTTGCAGCCCTGGGACCCCTTCACAGTGACAGGAGAGGTTCATCATCAAGCAGCCTTAGCATTGGCCATTGAGTATACATTGGTCCTGGTCTTCAAGTTCAAGCTGAACATTCCTACCTGACCACTTGCAGAGTGCTCAGAGTGCTCACAGCTGGTTCTCCTCATCTCAGTTCCTTTTCTCAGCTCCTGCACAGGAATGTGTCCTCTGGCATGGGTGCTTGGACGCCCACGCCATCTCCTCACGGTCTTGCAGTCCCTTAGCCCTTTCCCATTCCCTCCCCAGGATCCCGCTCTTCCTAGTTTCAGCCTGGATCCTCGGGGCAGGGCTGTGAGTGGCCTGGGAGCTGTAAGTTGTGTCAAGAAGGCATCTATAAGTTCCAGACTTTCCACAAAACTGAGAGAGTGACCCTCTCTGCCTATCTTCTACTTCCATGCATTGTTACGCTTCCTCTCATCTCTTTCTCTGCCTTCAATCCAGTTCCCAAGACTTGCTTTTGTTATCCCAGCCAAGGCATCTGCCAAGGCCTGGAAGAACAGTGTGGGGGAGGAAGGGAGAGAAAGTGGATCCCGCCACCCCACGAGGGGTCAGACTTCCCCAGTTGCATCCTGGGCAGAGTCACGTGTTAGCAGGTTCACCTGGGCAGTCAGTGTGAAGAGCACATTTGACGGGAACAGGACTCAGTAGGGGGCTGTGGCAGCCATCCATGGAAGAGCTGTGGTCATCTGGCTTAGCACTGTCATCTGGTTCAGGCAGGAGAGTGAGGAAAAGAGATTTGAAAAATATTTCGGAGGTTTAAAAAAAATTGGTAATTGATTGACTGTACGAGGTGAGGGAGAGGGAGGGACTCACAGTGACACTCAGGTTTCTAGGTTGGATGTCTGGGTAGCAGGTAGTGTTTTCACCTGAGCTGGAGAGATAGCACATGGAGCGGATGGGAGGGGAGGCTGCAGGAGGGCTTTGCACAAGTCTGAGGAGCCCGTGGGACACGGAGGGTCCAGCCTGTGTTTGATACATGAGTCCAAAGCCCCGGAGAAAGGTCTCAACTGCCAACTAAGAGCAAGGAAGACCCACCACTCCCCCACCCACCCAGGTAGAATGAGAAGAGCAAGGGGCCAAGGAAAGAAGCTGAGAGAACAGTAACACTTAAGGCTCAGGTAGAGAAAAAGCAGCTCACAAAAACCCACAAAGACATACAAGAGACATATGAGGAGACTCGGGGCTTCCCAGTGCATAGAGAATAAATCTGAACTCCTTACTGCTGCCCACAGAGCCCAGCAAGATCCTGCCCTGCCCACGTACCTCCTTGTCTTTTGCTCTTCCTTACTCAGATCAGACACAGGACTTTCCTCTGTTCTTGGGTGCACTAAGTGCAATCCTGTTTTAGGTCTGCTCCTTCTGACATTCATCACTTTCCAGGGTCTTTTTTTTGAAAAACAAAAAACATTTTATTAAGGTGTGATTGACATGTAAAAAGCTGTGCAGATTTAATGTATACAATTCAGTGAGTTTGGGGATAAGTGTATACCTGTGACTATCACCACCATGGAAGCCATAAATGGATTCATCACCTCCCAAAGCTTCCTCTGCCTCCCTTTATTATTATTATTTTTGTTTGTTCGTTTGTGGTAAGAATAAATAACATAAGATCTATCCTTTTAGCAAAATTTAAGTATACAATACGGTATTGTTAACTACGATCTCCGGAAATTATTGATCTTGTATAACTGAAACTTTGTACTCTTTGACTATCACTTCTGCCATCTCTCCCTCTCCCAGCCCCTGGCAACCACCATTCTATTACCTCCTTCTATGAGTTTTACTATTTTAGATTCCCCACATCGTGGAATCATGCAGCATTTGTCTTCTTAGGTCTGGCTTATTTCACTTATTATAATGTCCTCTAGGTCCATCCATATTGGTGCAAATGGCAAGATTTCCTTCCTTCTTTTTTTTTTTTTTTTAAGATTTATCTATTTATTTGAGAGAGAGAGTGCGCACACAAGCAGGGGGAGGGGCAGGAGAGGGAGAGAGAGAATCTCAAGCAGACTCCATACTGAGTGTGGACCCGACATGGGGCTTGATCTCACGACCCCGAGATCATGGCCTGAGTTGAAACCAAGAGTCAGATGCTTAACCGACTAAGCCACCCAGGCGCCCCTCCTTCTTTTTTAAGAGTGTAAAATGGTCCATTGTTTATATATATCATATTTTCTTTATCCATTCATCCATCAATAGACATTTCGATTGTTTCCATATCTGGGCTACTGTGAATAATGCCGGGCAGCCATTTTTTACCATCCTGTCACTTCCTCTTGATTTACTTCCTTTATAGCTCATAGGACTATCTAAAATCTTTGGAACATTTCCTTGTTCATTTGCCTCTCTCCATGTTCCCCACTAAAATTAAGCTTCATAAGGACAGTTAGCTTGTCTGCCTTGTTCACCTGTGTGTGCTCAGGACCCGCCTGAGTGTCTGGCACGTGTAGTACACACTCAGTAAATATCTGCAAAATGAATGAATGGGCCAGAAGAGGGTGATGTCACAGCAGCCTAGGACAGTGGTTCTCAATCAGGACTGCTTGCATCAAAGTCACCCACGAAGCCTTGTAAATGTATAGATGCCTGTCCCTTGCGCTAACCTCATACCCACAGAATCTGAACCCGTGAGCATTGATAAGTGTAAAATTCTCCACTTTGATGTCCTCAGATGACAGCCAGGGTTGAGAACCCTTAGAGTGAGGAATTTCAAGAAGGATCAACAGTGGCAAAGGCTATAGGGAGTTTCAGTGAGCTAAGGACTGAACAAGGTCCAGACTTGATGTTCTTTAGGGTTGAGCCAGTCAGTTCAAAGTGTAGAGGAAGCTGCTCAGGAGGAAATGTGCTGACTGCCTTTCAGGTTCTACCTACCAATGCTGCCCTGACTGTCCTTTGGGGGATTCATTCTCCCCTGTTCTCGACCATGTGGTTTGGTGGGTCTGACCCTAGCAGAGCAAGTGCTTACTGGTCACAGTAATGTGCTTGCCTCCCACAGCGTTTGGCTCAGGGCTCGACCGATGAGCAGATCACAGCCAAGAAGCTGCTTGCTCAGGCTTCTGAGTAAAAGTCTCTTCTGGAAACTCCTAGAAAAGACTCTGCTCCTCTGGATGTCGTGGTATCAGAGCAACTTGGACCTATGGTAGCCGTTTTGCCACCACAAAACAGAACGTGGAGCCTGCAGATAAACCAGGTCCACGGGAGAGAGAGCTGAAGAAGGCAGTAACTGGGGCCTTGGTGACGGGTGAGATCCTTGGAAACAAGCCCTGTCTGGAGCTAGTTCCCTCTGAACGTTTCAGTTGCAAGAGTAAACAAATTCTTATGGGTGAAAAAGAGTCCTGACCAATACAACTATTATGTCAGCCTGTACATCTGGCCAGGTGAGAGGGAACTGGGCTTTAGCTTGCTGATGCTCAGACCCATCAGTCGCTTTTACTAAGGGGGATGTCAAGCCAAGCCACAAGTCTTTAGTTACCAGAATGATGTGAGCAACCAGAACAACTAGTAAATATTTTAGACATAGGTCTAAAAGGGTTGGAGCCTATTGTGGGCTTGATTCTGGAAAGAGGATCTTTTATATCTGCCTCAATAGAGAGAAAGCTTTTTAGAAATAGACATCCCCTGAAGTCTTTTGCTCACATGGGCACAAAACTGATGCCAAGATGTTCCAATATCGAATATGGCCACAGTAGTCTTAAAAGCCAAAGTCAATTCTTGCCATCCTCAGAAACCAACATGAAACAGACAGATCCAGCAGATCTCAGGCTACTTTGGGTGTGAATGAATACCCCCTCTTGCTTCATATCTGAATGCTATACATCTGTTTTGGATTGTACATTGTGTTTATGTGTTTATGCTTTGATTCACAGCATTTCTCATGTTATGGAATTGGTTTGTGTTGAACACAACTGTAAATAAAAAGAAATAAATGGCTGGGGTGCCAGCGTGGCTCAGTCAGTTAAGCATCTGCCTTAGACTCAGGTCCTGATCCTGGCGTCCTGGGATCGAGCCCCATGTAGGGCTCCCTGCTCAGTGGAGAGTCTACTTCTCTCTCTCCTTCTGCCCCTCTCCTCCGCTCATGCTCTCTCTCACTCTCTCTCTCAAATAAAGAAATAAAATCTTAAAAAAGGAAGAAAAAGAAAAGGAATGAAAGAGAGAGAGAAAGAAAAGAAGGAAGGGAAGAAAGAGAGAGAGAAAGAAAGAGAAAAAGAATGAAAAGGAAGGAAGGAAAGAAGAAAGAAAGAAATGGCTGAAAGAGAAAAAAAATCTGCCAACAGATCCTGACCCTCTGTAGTAACCAATGGACTAGCCAGTCCATTGTCCCTGTGCCTTAACTATATAGGTTGGAGTTGCAGAGAACTCAGGGGCCCTCTGGGGGACCCTAATCATTGTAAAGCAAAGGAAACAGGTTTTGGTGGCCAGGACCCAAGGCATATGAATGCAGGGTTCCAGTTTCCAGGTATGTAGTCAAAAGAGTATGAGGTTCAAACCCTAGTTCAACCACTTTCTGGCTGTGTGACAAGTCAGTTATTTAGCAAATCTGAGACTCTTTGCTCAATCCTAAGCACGAGTACAATGAAATTTGCTTCCTAGGGTGTTGAGGGTCAAATGATAGCACATAGGTGTAAGTGCCAAGCAGAACCCCCTCTAAGCTCTCATTCTTTTTTTTTTTTTTTAAAGATTTTATTTATTTATTTGAGAGAGAATGAGAGACAGAGAGCATGAGAGGGAGGAGGGTCAGAGGGAGAAGCAGACTCCCTGCTGAGCAGGGAGCCCGATGCGGGACTCGATCCCGGGACTCCAGGATCATGACCTGAGCCGAAGGCAGTCGCTTAACCAACTGAGCCACCCAGGCGCCCTAAGCTCTCATTTTGGTAACAAAATAATTGCCGTGGGTTCAAATCTCATGCTTTCCCTTGTACCATCCAGATGACTCCTCTGGTAACTCCCACTGAAGAGAACTCTCAAAAAAAATGTCAATTTCTCTTTCTTTTCTTCATCATTTTACTACTGCATGTAAGAGTACAAAACACATTAACATTAATATGAGACATTGAGGCTGAAGAGTGGGGTTCTAGTGTTTGATATGTAAATACTGTGTCCCACTAATGTTTTTCCAACTTTATTGAAGTATAATCTAGATCTATTTCAAGTGTATGGCTTAAGGACTTTTGACAAATGCACACATCTATGAAACCACCAATCAAGATAAAACTATTTCTACCATTCCAGAAAGTTCCTTCATGCCTCTTTACAGTCATTCCCTTCAGCCTTATCCCTGGTAACCACTGAACTCATTTCTATCACCACATATTAGATTTGTCTTTTCTGGAATTTCATGTAGATGAAATCATATAGTATGTAGTCTTTTATACCTCGGGGTTTTTTCCTCAGCATAATGTTTTGAGATCCTTCCATGTTGTTACATGTATTAGTGGTTCATTCCTTTTATCGTTGAGGAGTATTCCATTGTATGGATGGATCACAATTTGTTTTTTTTATCTATTTACCTGTGTTTTTTAAAAGATTTTATTTATTTGACAGAGAGAGAAAGAGCACACGAGCACAAGCAGTGGGGTGGGGGGGGGCAGCAGGCAGAGGCAGAGGGAGAAGCAGGCTTCCCACGGAGTGGGGAACCCAATGCGGGTCTCGAACCCAGGACCTGGGAACCATGAGCCGAGCCTAAGGCAGACGCTTAACCTACTGAGCCACCCAGTCGCCCCTATTTATGTGTTGATGGACATTTAGCTTGTTTGTGGTCTTTGACTATTATAAGCAAAGCTGCTCTGACATTGTGTGCCAGTCTTTTTGTAACATTTCATTTCTGTTGGGTATATATCTGGCTTGAGAACTGCAGGGTCACATGATAAGTGTATAGTTAAATTTTTAAATGTTTATAGAGAGGGTCAAACAGCACATGAGAACTCTAATCGCTTTACATCTTTCCTGGCACCTGATACTGTTTTAGCCATTCTAGCAGATATGAAATGGTGACTCATTGTGATTTGTTACTAACTCAAAAAAAAAAAAAAAAAACTGTGTTAAAATACACATAACAGGGGCGCTGGGTGGCTCAGTCCGTTAAGCATCCGATTCTTGATTTCAGCTCAGCTCTTGGTCTCAGGGATGTGAGATCGAGCCCCATGTCTGGCTCCTCACTCACCATGGAGTCTGCTTAAGATTCTCTCTCTCCTGGGCACCACGGTCCTGGGATCGAGCCCTGCTTCGGGCTCCAGGCTCCCTGGGGAACCTGCTTCTCCCTCTTCTGCTGCCCTTCCTCCTTCCCCTGCTCGTGCTCTCTCTCTTGCTTTCTATCTTAAATAAATAAAATCTTAAAAAAAAAAAATTCTCTCTCTCCCTCTCCCCACTCACACACACACTTTCCCTCTAAATAAATAAATAAAATCTTCATTAAAAAATACACATAACATAAAATTTACATCTTAACCATTTTTTTAAAGAATTTATTTTTTTTTAAGATTTTATTTATTTATTTGACACACACAGAGAGAGAGAGAGACAGTGAGAGAGGGAACACAAGCAGGGGAAGTGGGAGAGGGAGAAGCAGGCTCCCCTCTGAGCAGGGAGCCTGACGCGGGGCTCAATCCCAGGACCCTGGGATCAGGACCTGAGCCAAAGCAGACGCTTAACAACTGAGCCACCCAGGCGCCCCTTAATCATTTTTAAGTGTAAAGTTCAGTGGCACATTCAATACACTCACATTGTTGTGCAACCATCACCACAGTCCATCCTCAGAACACTTTTCATCTTGCAAAACTGAAACTCTGTATCCATTCAACAATAACTCCCATTCTCTGGCAACCACGATTCTACTTTTCCATCTCTATGAATCTGACTACTCTAACTACCTCATATAAGTGAAATCATATAGTATTTGTCTTTTTCTGACTGGCTTATTTCACTTAGCATAGTGTCCTGAGGTTTCATCCATGTAGCATGTGTTAGAATTTCCTTCCTTTTTAAGGCTGAATAATATTCCATCGTGTGTGTAAACCACATTGTGCTTATCCATTCATCCTCCATGGACACTTAGGTTGCTTCCTGCCACCTTTTAGTTAATAGTGAATATTGCTGATATAACATGGGTGTACAAACATCTCTTCGGAGACCATGCTTTCAATTAGTTTCATTTTAAACTTTCTGAGGAACCATCATACTGTTTTCCATGGTGGCTGCACCACTTCACATTCCCACCAACAGCGCAGGAGGATTCCAATTTCTCCACATCTTCGCCAACACTTGGTTTTCTGGGTTTTTTTGGTAGCAGCCATCCTACTGAGTGTGGTCTTGATTTGCATCTCCTTAATTATTTGTTGTTGTTTATACTGTCCTTCTCTTAGCAATGTTACTCCATTTTATAGATTATGAAACTTCAGTTTGGAGTGGCGAAGGGACCCTGGTCACAGGCATTGTTCTTATGTCATCAAAGATAAAGATAAGCAATCATTTGAATATTGGTTGATCGTATCCTAAGGGCAGTAGAAGTGTGACGGAGGCTGGGGGTGCATTCACAGTTCTGAGAATGGCCAGAGAAGTAAACAACGTTAATACGACACAAGACGCGCCGTAAACGGGAAAGTATATGAAGCCAGTAAGGTATATTTGGGAAACTGAAAGGAGTGTAGGATAGCTGGAGCGTTGCATATAAGGAGCAGCTAGAAATGAGGCTAGAGAGGGAGGTTGGTGGGAGTTCTTAGTTGTAGATGACAGAATCTACTCAAGCTTATTTAAGCAGAAAACAAATGTTGAAAAGAATATTTGGTAGTTCACCTCTCTACGAGGGTCATAGAATGGGGCTGGGAGGCCACAGGACCAAAAACAATGCCCAAACCTCCCCACAGGACTTTCACCAAAGACACCACTGCCCACCCCACCCCCCTCTGGTATAGTCACCGAAGCTCACTGGCTGCCGTGACATGGACACCCCAGACCTCCATAACTGCTGCCCTCTTCACTTATCCTGGTCTAAAAATGGATTCTCTGGAGTACCTGCTTCCTCACACAGCTCATACGTGAACAAATTCCCACGTGGCTGTGTCTGATGGACAGAGCCTAAGTGCCTCGGATGCAAGTTGGGAAAATGAGTTTTTCTGACTTCTGTCTTCAGTAGGCAGGACTCATAAGGGAGGGAACACTTCAGTCATAGGAAGGGGTTCAAAAGGTAGTGGGCATGTTCATACAAAAACTTGTACATGAATGTTCACAGGCATCTTTATTTGTGATAGCTCAAACGTGGAAATAGCCCAGATGTCCTTCAACAAGCCAATGGTTAAACAAACTGTGGTCCATCCATACCGCTGAGTAGCAATTACTCAGCAGTAAAAGGAATGGAAAGATTGATACACACAACAACTTGCATGGATCTCCAGGGACTTATGCCGAGGGAGAGAAGCCAATCCCAAAAGGTGGCATACTGTGTTATTCCATTTATAGAACATTTTTTTAAAAGATTTTATTTATTTATTTGACAGAGAAAGACACAGCGAGAGAGGGAACACAAGCAGGGGGAGTGGGAGAGGGAGAAGCAGACTCCCTGCTGAGCAGGGAGCCCGATGCGGGACTCAATCCAGGGACTCCAGGATCATGACCTGAGCCGAAGGCAGTCGCTTAACCAACTGAGCCACCCAGGCGCCCCATTTATAGAACATTTTAAAATGACAAATTTTAGAAATGGTGACTAGCTTGGCGGTTGCCAGGGTCAGGGATGGGGGGAGAGGGCACAGCAGGAAGGAGGTAAGTGTGGGTATAAAAGAGCAATGCAGAGGATCCTTGTGGTGATGGAAATATTCTGTGTCTTGACCGTGGAGGTGGATATGTGGATACCTACACATGATAAAATGGTAAAGAATTAAACACACACATATGCGTGCACATACACACACAAATGAATACAAGCAAAAACTGGGAACTGAATCAGATTGGTGGATTGTATCAATGTCAGTTTTCTGGTTATGATATTGTACTATAGTTTGCATTGGAGAAAACTAGACAAAGGGTACATGGGATCTCTATTATTTATTATAATTACATGTAAATCTACAGTTATCACTATAAAAAATTTTTAAAAACAGTGAAAAAACAGAAAACGCTAGGAACTTAAGACTTTAAGAGCCATGGGGAACTGTTGTGGGATTTTAAGCAGGAGTGACACATGTCTTCATTTAGCACCTATTTTCTGTCCAGTGGTAGGATAATGTTATCCTGGTTTCAGTTACAACTGTGACATTTTAATTTAAAATAAAATTTAAAAGATCTGTCTTTATTTTTAACCTGATGTGGTTTACCAGAGTTTCCAAGAAGGCAATTTTAGGCCCGATATGCAAGCTCCGATTCCTTCTGCAACAGAAAGAATAAGGATTTGTTCTTTCATTCCTTCCTCAAGTATTTATTAAGCATCTGCTAGGCTCTGTGCCAGGCACATAGATTCAGCAATGAGTAAAAGACAGTCCTGCCTTTGAGGCACTGTGTTGTTAGATTCTCAGGGAGGGGGGAACGTGGCTCCAATAAGAAAGGGATTTATTAAAAGAAAGAAAGAAAAGAAAGAAAGAAAGAGAGGAAGAGAGAGAGAAAGAAAGAGAGAGAGGGAGAGAGGGAGGGAGAGAGAGGAAGGAAGGGAGGGAGGGAGGGAGGGAGGAAGGAAGGAAGGAAAAGGGGAAGGGAAGAAAGGGATTTATTTGAATATCATGTAACCTAAAGCCAGGGGACAAAGGTCCAGAGATGGTGCAGTGGCCTCACAATGTCACCAACGTCCCAGGCTCCTGCTATGTTTTTTTCTCTGCCATCCTTAGCATGGTCCCCCCAGCCTCAGGCTTACCCATGGTTGCAAGGTGGGCAATGCAGCTTGGCTCGTATAAGGAGGAAGGAGAGGAGAGCAGCAGAGTACCTGCCAGCTGAATCATCAAGCACCCCCAAAACCCATCAGCTTCTGTTTGCATCTCATTGACCACTCCTGTCTTGCAAGGGAGCTGGGAAATCAGCATTCTCTTGCTGGGGCAGGGAGAACCTGGATAATGATTGGTAACTAGCGGTCTCAGTAACTAGTGAGAGACAATACAGTGTGATAAACCCCTGTATATGTAAGAGAAATATGACACAGAGGCTGCAGAGCCACACATCCAGCCTTGAAGCAATCAGGGAAAGCCTCACAGAGGAAGAGACTTATTGAAGAAATGCCCAGTAGAGGGAAATGCACTGCACGTACTAAGGCATAAGAGGGCCTGTCACGTTTAAGACAGAAAGTAAAGTCTGATGGTGCTGGAGCATAAAGTGTTTTCAGGAGTGTTCGGAGAGGAGGCTAGAAGAGTAGCCTGGGACCAGCACAGGAAGAGACTTGAATGCTGTGCTAAGGAAGTATGGACTTGGTCCTATCACGCAGGAGTTTTTAAACTTTAGCATGCTTCAGGATCATCCTAGGGGCTCAGTGAAACACAGAACACTGGTCCTCACCACCAGAGCTTCTGCTGGAGTATGTCTGGGATCAGGCCTGAGAATTTGCATTTGCATTTCTAATAAGTCCCTGTTGATCAGGGGACCCCATTTGGAGAACCATAGGTATAATGGATAGTTTCCAAGTAGGGGAATAATGTGATCATGTGTTTTTGAATGATCATCCACGAAATTAACCTGGAATGAATAATTTCCTGCAGAGTGCAAATGTCTCAGACACAGCAGCTCTCTAGGAGCATAGCCCTAAAAGGTAGGCAGCTTGCCCCTAGGGGCCTCGCCTTGCTCAGCACAGATGTCTTTTTTTTTTTTTTTTAAGATTTTATTTATTTATTTGACAGAGAGAGACACAGCGAGAGAGGGAACACAAGCAGGGGGAGTGGGAGAGGGAGAAGCAGGCTTCCCACGGAGCAGGGAGCCTAATGCAGGGCTCGATCCCAGGACCCGGGGATCATGACCTGAGCCAAAGGCAGATGCTTAACGACTGAGCCACCCAGGCACTTCAGCACAGATGCTTTTAAAAACAAGATTTGAGGTGTTGAGGGGATCTGGGCTCCAGGTCTGTTTCTGGGACCAAATGGTTGTATGAACTGGGGCAACTATGTTAACCAATTTGAATGTCAATTAAGACACCTATAACAATAATGACTACCATTTATTATAGTTACACAATTATCTTGTTTAATACCACTGTCCTGGGCGCCTGGGTGGCTCAGTCGTTAAGCGTCTGTCTTCGGCTCAGGTCATGATCCCAGGGTCCTGGGATCGAGTCCCCGCATCGGGCTTCCCGCTCCGCGGGAAGCCTGCTTCTCCCTCTCCCACTCCCCCTGCTTGTGTTCCTGCTCTCGCTGTGTCTCTCTCTGTTAAATAAATAAATAAAATCTTAAAAAAAAAAAATATTTAATACCACTGTCCTGAAAGATAGGTATTACTGTTCCATTCTACAGGTAAGAAAATTAAGGCTCAGATTACAACTTGCTCACCATTCCAAGACTCTTAAAGGATGGGGTTAGGGTTCAAAACCAGAATTTTTTTCCTTTAACTCCAAAGCTTACACTCCTTTTTTTTCTTTTTTTAAAGCTTATGCTCCTTAACTACGTTGCCATGATTTCTGAAACTGAGGTTTACAAATGTAGTCTTAGGAATTTATGAGTTTTGTAGGAGAATTTTTAAAATTTAGTATTCTTTTTTTTTTAAGATTTTATTTATTTATTCATTAGAGACAGAGAGAGGCAGAGGGAGAAGCAGGCTCCCAAGGAGCAGGGAGCCCGATGCGGGACTCGATCCCAGGACCCTGAGATCATGACCTGAGCCGAAGGCAGACGCTTAACCATCTGAGCCACCCAGGCGCCCTAAAATTTAGTATTCTTGATGTTAACCTTTAAAAAATTGATACAAGCAAATATTGGGTTGTCTGGATGACTCTTCTAGCTGATTGAGCCCCTGCATCTGCATTTATATTTGCAATGGCATTAGAGCTGAGTAGAACAATTTTAATGGTCCCAGCCCAAAGAGCCAAGGAACATTAGTAGTCTTCACTAGTGAATGGTGCACCCATGCAAAGTAAAGAGCAAATGACCTCAAGATCAGCTGTATGAATGAGTGTTCACTGAGGTTTGAATGGAAAAAAGAGGTTAGAAGTGTTAAGTCATCAAGTAGCCCATGGTAGTAGTAAAATGAAAACACACGAGCCCGTATCAGTCAGTTTCACATTCATATTATTAACAGCTATTTAATTTAATAAAGCAGCACCATCTGTCATATTAGGTCCATGCTGTTAATGTCAACATTGGTGATTTGGTGGCATTGCTTGTATTTACCTTGCTAAGGTGTTTGTGTTCGATAGCTGCTTAAGACCTAGCTACAAGCCTCTAAGGAGGTTATACATATTCAAGGTACACGGGAACAAGAATAATGTACATCAACTCTGGGAGTCCGGAATTTCTGTTCTTTATTGGGGGTGTGCAAATTACTTAATGTTAAGCCAGGGCTCTGGGTTATAGTGAGCAGAAATGGTTGGTCTCTGGTAATGTAAGCAGAAATGGAGTTTGTTGGATGGGGATTGGGTGGCTGAAAAACAGGTGGGAAGAGTAGAGAACCAAACTCTGGTCAGAGCTGGAGAGGGTGTTCAGGGCTTCCCCAGAACCATCTGGGGCAGAAGGAGCTATGACTGTCCCAGCACTGGATTCCCCACTTTGGCCCGGGCATTACCATTCCAGGACTCTTGATACTGCCATCACCAAGATCCTGGGCAGGAACATCCAGTTGGCTGAGCCTAGACCATTTGCCCACCTCCTGGCTTAGGGAGGGGTCATGGGGCGCCCTTCGGCTTCTGTAAATGTAGCCAATGAAGAATTTCTCCCAAATAGGAAGGACCTCTAGATGCTGGGAAGCCAAGACCTTGTTGATATCCACAGTTCACTTTCCTACAAAACAGAGAACATGGGACCAGTTCCGGGGATGTCAGCATTAACTAAGACAACCTCATGAGCATCCACTGTAGAGCCCTGCCCACATGCTTGCAGACATTGCTGAGCACTGTCTGAGGAGTCCCACAGCAATGAAGAGCAGCTTCAAAAGGTCTAGACTCCACCGCTGGTTTTTCTGTTTCATGGCTCTTATCATAGTGGGCAGATCAAGAGGGAACCAGGCAAGGTAATTTAACAGGCCTGAGAAACTGTGTATCCCTTGAAAAAAGACTTTTTTATTTTTTCCCATTTAAACCAGCTTCTTCTAATGTTCTAAAAACTAGCTAATAAAAGGCCTCTGGCTCAGTTTCTGGAGTTGAGATTCAGAAAACAGAATATTTATCATTGCAGCATTTTAAGGTTCCCATCCTCCTGAGCTAATCACGCAAATGGTCTTGCTCCAAGTGTGAGGGATGGGAAGTGTGTGCCTGGGTCTCTGATGGCGCTTGCTAAGAATGCTTCCCCTCCGAGCCAGCGGGCTTCACATGTGGCTGTAATTAACTGTGAAGAAAACCTGCGGCAAGAGGAAACTCTGTGCGTTCTGTGCTCCATGTTGTGAAACTGTTACCCTTTCTTATTTTGGTTGCAGATCCTCCACTTTGAAAGTGTTTCATTTTGGGAGCTGCACAGGAAGTTATTGATTGTGTGTTGCTTTCTTTGCAAAGATTTCTGCACCAGGAAATAGGTTTGTTTTTCTCCCTCCTTCTCCAGTTACATGAAAGCGTTGGGGAAAAAAAAATCTGTTTTGGCTACTGCATGGCCTGCCCACCCCCCACCTCTCTGACCTCATCCTCTACCACTCTTCCCCATCCCCACCTACTCCAGACACACTGGCCTCGTGGCTGATTTTGGAACATGCCAGGTACTGTTCTGCCTCTGGGCCTTTGCATTTGCTTTGCCCTGACCTGGCACATGCTTCCCCCATATAGGCACATAGACATATAGACACAAAATTGGCATAAGGAAATACTGGGTTATCTGGATAATGCTTCTAGCTGATTGAGCCCCTGCATCTGCGTTTATGTTTGCACAAACTCTCAAGTTCCTTCAGGTTTCTGCTCAAGTGTTCCTTATTATAGAAGTCTTCCTGCTTCTAGTAACTCCAGCGCCTGACTTCCCTGGTATTTTCTCATTAACCCCACCCTGTTGTTCTCTAGGGCAGCTAACACACGGTATACTTCTTTATTTATCATCTTCTCCTCCTAAAATGGCATCTTCACAGGGCGGAGATTATTTACTAACCACTAGTGGCCAGCACATAGTAGACACTCAATAAATTATGTGTTGAATGAGTGAATGCATGTAATAGTAACAGTTATCATTTCTTGCATTAGAGAATTACAAACATTATCTCTAAAGAGGAGTAAAGTTATGCTGATGCAGTTAATGCATTGAAGGTCAAGGGTAATGAGGGGCCCATACCTGTATGAGGAGGGTTGGGATCAGAAGCCCTGGGTAAAGGGAAATGCAACATTTAAATCTCCAGTCTTGACCCTTCCTTTGTGGTCCTGACTTATAACCAACTGCCTTTTCAACATTTCCTTTTGGATGTGTCATAGGCAGCTCATACTACATGTGACCAAAATGGGTCTTTTGGTATCTCCTGCCTCTAGTATAAACCTACTCCTCATCCAACTGCCCATTTCAGTTAATGACCACCTTCTACCTTTGCTCAGGCCAAAAGCCAAGGAGTCATCCTGGGGGCCTCACTTTCTTTCAACCCCTATGTGCAATCCACCAGAAAATGTGCCAACTCTACCATGACAGAAATGGCCAGTTGGACACTAAGGATCTGAGTTCCCTTCCCATAGCGTAGAACTGTTGCCTGGAAGTGGCTGCCCACACAGGGACTGCCTTTCTTAGCTTCCCATCATTCAGGTGAGGCCATGTGACTGGTTCTCACCAATGGGATTAAGGGGAAGTGATCTGTGCTTAGGCCCATGAAGAAACATGTGTGCCCTCTCCGTGTTCTCTTTCTCCATCTGCTGGATGAAGAAGATCCTGCAAAGGATTCTAAGGTCCTAGGGCTGGCAGAGCCACAAGACTGAGGGATCCTGGGTTCCTGAGTCAGCACTTGCCGGACAGCCACTGGCTCTTCTAGAACACCTGTTTGGACTTTATATGAAAAGCCACCAAGCTTTTGGGGTCAACTCTTGCAGTAGCTGACATTGCCTGATACATCTACCACCAAAACACAGCTCAAATTTGTTCACCTGGCTTCCTTCACCTCTTGTTTTGAACTGCCATCCTCTCTCATATGAAAGACTATGAAAGTCTCCTGCCTTATCTCCTTGCCTCTATCTCCCTGCCAGCTACAGATCGGGTGTTTGCCCCCTGCAGATTCATATGCTGAAGCCCGGTCCCCATGTGATGGTGTTAGGAGGTGGGGGCCTTTGGAAGGTGATCAGGTCACAAGAGTGGAGCCCTCCTGAATGAGTTTAGTGCCCTTATACAAGACCCTAGAGAGCCCCTCTGCCCCTTCCACCATGTAAGAACACAGCAAAAAATGCCCGCCTAAGAACCAGGAAGTTGGCTCTCACCAGACACCGAATATATACAGGACACCTTGATCTCGGACTTCCCAGCTTTCAGAACTGAGAGAAATAAATGTTTGTTGTTTAAGCTCCCCCATCCATGATATTTTTGTTATACAACCCAAACGGACTAAGACATCCCCACAGCCTATTCTCCACACAGCCATTATAGAGGTCTTTTAAGAACTCAAACCTGTGTTACCTCCTTCCCTAAACCCCCTCAAATGGCTTCCTTTTACACGCAGAATAAAGTCTGAACTCCTCGCTATAGCCTGCCTATTTCCCCAACTGTATCTCAAATGTCTCTCCCCCTCACTGATTATGTATGGTCCAGCCACCCTGGCCTTCACATGGTTCTTCAAACATGGCAGACCTGCTCCTGTCCCAGAGACTTTGCACTTGCTATTTTTCCTGTCTGGAAATCCTTCCCCCAGATTGTGGCATGACTGGTTCCTTGTTATCATTCAGTTCTCAACCCAAATGTCACCTCCTCACAGAAGCCCTCCCTGATCATGCTGTCAGACTGAGGCCATTCTGTGGCCACCACCAGTCATTCTCTATTTCATGTCCCTGTCGTATTTTTTCATTGCTCTTACTACTATCTTTAACTCTTTTAAGGTAACTTATGTGACTTAAATTATGTTTCCTGGCTAATTGTCTCTCTTCCCACCTCCTCCCCAACACCTCCCCATTAGAGTATAAGCTCCTTCAGGGCAGGACCTTGTCTGTTTTATTGATAGCCCCAGCTTCAACATCTAGAAATGTAAATGGCAAACAGAAAGTGCTCTAGACAATAGGAAGGCAGGGAGGGAAGGAGGATGGGAAGTCAGAAGGAAGGAGGGAGGGAGGAATAATTGCCCTAATTAGATCAAGACCCCTCACAGTGCAACCCCAGGGTCCACACCAAGTTCCTGGAGATGGGGGGGGAGTGGGATGGGGAAAAACAGATGGAAGGCAGGCTGAGAAGCACTATGGCTTCTGAAGCAGCCTCAAGGGTATAGAAATGACATTACCTACCACCCTAAGGCATCAGCTTACTGTTCTCTGCAAAGCTCCCACTCTGGAAGGGAAAAAAACACCCTTTTCCTTCTTTTTTTCTTTCTGTGCAGAAACCTCATCTATTTTGGACCCAAACCCATTTCCCCTACTGCCAATAAGCACTGGGAAGATTATGGGGCCTCCTCATATATGTAATTCAGAAGCATATTAAACTGTAAACATAGTATAATGAAGACATGGTTGCCCAAGATGAGTATTTATTTATTTGTATATATCAAGTTCTTTCAAAAATAGGTTTGTGCATTGTGGTGCTCTAAATCCAAACACAGTCTGCTTATTGGGGATGTCAGCATTATATACGGTAGGAGCACATTAGACTTCGAACTGGAGCCACTTTTATTGAATATGCAACTGTTCTAATGTATACGAAAATATTTTTTAAAAATATACAAACTAATATGAATTCATCAGTTTAAGTAGGGTTGACTTGGATTTTAGAGCTGTCTTAAGTAATCAATTGTAGGGTCAAACAGATGAATGATGAAGTGGAAAAAACAGCCATTAAATAATTTTACTATTTTTTAAAGTACTTAATGCTTAAAAAAAACCCTGAATCTTTTTTTTCCAGTTAGGGCTTTTTTCTTTCTTTTTTTTCTCCAGTTTTATTGTGGTATAATTGACACACAACACTGGATACTATAATGTCTTGACTTACACATATTGTGAAATGATTATGAAATGATCACCACAATGTTTAGTATTTGTTTGACCAGACCTTTCTACCTAGGAATCATCCCCAATGTATAGGAGAGAAGATAGACGGGTGGGCGGTGTCCAAGCTTGTGTGCAATGTCACGCAGCTGGAAAATGGTGGGACTGGGGTTTGAACTCTGGTCTGGCTGATGCCAACGTCTCAGCAATTCTCATGTGCCAAGTGTTTCTCCATCCTTTGACAAACGATGTCAAAAATGATGTTAGAACCTCAGTAAATTCCAATTCCATATGGTAGCCCACAGGGGATGGGCCACCAAAAGGAGACATTTCCCTTCAGAGTTGAAGTGTTGGTCTAGAACAGTTGATTTAATGGTTTACTTAGAAATTCTCAACAGGGTCTTTTCTGGGTAAACAGTGATATGATTGAAAGATCGAATCAGGATCAGGACAGCTGGTTTGAATCCTGGCTCTGCAGTATTAAAGGCAAAGGTTTTACCCTCTCTGAGCCCCCATTATTTCATCCATAGAATAGGGTTGCTAATGTCTTCCTCACAAGATTAAGTTACATTAAATGGGAAGGCCCAGCAGGGTGCCTTGCACATAGTTGGCACCCAGGAATGTTGATCTTCTTTCTTCCTTGTTTACTTTCTTCTTGCCTATATATAGCACATGCTTGTAAGAGCTGAATGCAAAGCAAGGTATTGGAGCCAAGAGAGATGTGGCAATCTTGGTTTGAAGAATTTCTTTCCTAGGTGGTGGTGTCCTCTGAGTGAGTCCACACTCAGAGGAAAAACACATGCTCATTTCTGGTAAGTTCCCTGGCTCAAACCATTCTCTGTCTGAGAGTTAGCTAGTTACTCTCGATGCCCTTGAATCCAGCATCTGCAACATTCTTTTCTCTGGAAGATGGCTCCTATTGTCTCCTGCCCCAGCCCACTGGTTTGTCTTTAAGAAAGATGGCAAGCATCTATTGCCAAGATGAATTGTTCTTATGGTATTTGAAGGAAAATTCCTTGTGTGAGGATGAATCCAATCTTTGGATCAGTTAGATAGGTATCACTCAGAGATCTGAGGTCTAAGCAATTGTTCTGGCCATAAATCTAGTCTTGCTTAAGAGCATTCATTCAGAACCATGCTGTGAAAAGAGCTGACATTCAGAAAAATACTTACCACTGACTCCTTGACAGGTTTCAAATGGTACTGCTCCAAACCTTGGAATATCACCTTCATTGAATTCCACAGACAATTTGAGACTTGGGTTACTACTACTCAAAACGGTCCTATCACTGGACTCCATCCAATTGGGTGAAGGGTAAAATTCGTGTTGGGTCATGGTGGAGGTGAGGCTCATTTGTGGACTCTGAGATGGTTGCAAGGAAAGAAAGAAAGGGAATTAATTGAGTGCTTACCTTGTGCCTGGCACTGTTAGATGCTTTCATACACATCTGCCTAGAAATTCTGCAAATGTGTTAACCACTCATAGCCCTATTATTTACCACATTCCAAAATGTGAGCAGTAGAGGACTTACTTAGCAGGCCAGGTCTGGGTTTGAATTCTGACTGCCTGCAATAGAATGATAGCTCAGTGAGAGCAATGTTTGTTCGCTGCTGTGTCCCCAGTGCCTATGAAAGTCCCCTGCACATAGTAGGACCCCAATCCTTATTTGCAGAGTTGGGCTGCTTAGCCTCTTTAAAACTTCTGTTTCCTCAACAATAAAAGTAGGAAAAATAAAACCTATATCATGGGATTTTTTAATTACACTTTTTATTTTGAGATAATTATAGATTTGCATGCAATTATAAGAAATAATATAGAGAGATCCTATGTATCCTTTCCCCATGTGGTAACATCTTGTGAAACTACAATATAATATCACAACCAGATTACTGACATTGAAAACAAAAAAGAAAAAAAAGAATATTGACATTGATCAATCCATTGATCTTGTAGGATTTCCCTTCTAGGATTTTTATGTGGATGAAAAGCAATTATACGGGCATAATGTGCAGCACAGTACATGCGTATTGTAAGCATTTAAAAATGGTAGTTAATATCCTCCTAGGAGACAATATGGTGTAGACCAGTGGTTCTCAAAGGGTAATGTGCTTATGAATCATCTGGGGAACTTGTTGAAATGCCAATTCTAATTCAGTAGGCCTGGGTCGGGCCTAAGAGTCTGCATTACTAGCAAGCTCCCAGGGGATGTCTGATGAGGAGTGACAGGCTAAGCATGTGGACTCCAGAATTAGACTGCGAGGTTCAATTCTAGTTGCACGGTTATTACCTTTAAGACCTTGGACAAGTTATTTAACGTCTCTGTGCTTCGGTTTCTTCATTCGCTTAAATAATGGGGATATTTACAGTCCCTACCTCATAGGGCTGTTGTGAGCCTTAAACTAGATAATTGTTTTAAAGCACTTAGAACAGTGTTCAGACCATAGTAAGTGCTTATTAAATGTTAGGTATCATTATTACTTTAGATAACTTTTTATTCTGTATTCTTGCAGTGAAATAAGATCATTTGAGTTTTTCCACTGGTTACTTTGGCCTCTGGAAAAGTAGAAGTTCACCTGTTCCCACTCAATGAGAAAAGAGAAGTTATAGCTAGAAGGAATTTTTAGAGCTCCTCTAATCAGAAATGGCCAATACCAGTACATCAGTTCCTATACCCTGCCCTCAGCAGACATTACTAATCAATCCTGACACTTCTTTTTTCTTTTTTTTTTTTAAAGATTTTATATATTTATTTGAGACAGAGAGAATGAGAGAGAGAGAGCACATGAGAGGGGGGAGGGGCAGAGGGAGAAGCAGGCTCCCCGCCGAGCAGGGAGCCCGACGTGGGACTCGATCCCGGGACTCCGGGATCATGACCTGAGCCGAAGGCAGTCGCTTAACCGACTGAGCCACCCAGGCACTCCCATGACACTTCTTTTTTCATTGAACCTCAGTTGTGGCTTCAGAGCCCTTCTCAAGAGAGGACTCCAGACAGAGCTGATGCTCAAGATGACACCTGTTTGCCAAACCTGATCTGATCTAAGCTCTTTACAGGTGTGAAGACTTAGACCCATAGGTGTAAAATGATTTTCATGGGCTCACACTGTCACCTAGAGAACACACATCTTCTGAATGAGAACCCATATCTTCTGTCTCCTCAGTGCTCTTTGTGGAACAATTTGGTGTGAAGAGAAGAATAGAGCAGCATAAATTCCTGTGAGCACATTACAAGCAAAGGGCCATGGGGTAGAAAAGAACATTCTTCCTCAGCAGGTTAATGCACTGAGAAGATTAATGAGTCTCTATGTACTATGAGCATTTCAGTTTGGCAGCCATCTTGGTGTCTCCCCAATTTCCCTCTTGGAAGTATGACATGAGAGGACATATTGGAAAATAAACTACTTGTTGGGAATTTGGTGTGGGAAAAAACCCTCTTTTTACAATACTGAGTCATTGGAGAGCCTTAACAAATTGTAAGGAGCAAATGGAAAAGCAAAGGGCTTATTCTCACCTGACTGAACTCCTGAGGGCCTTTCCAAGTGTGGCATTGGTCAGAATCTTGGTGCCTCCCCAGCTTCACTTGCTGACAGCTGTGTTATATATCCTGTAGTTCCCAGTCTCCCTTGTCCTATCCTTCCTCCTCGCCGGACTGTGCCTGATGTCACACGCCCTCACAGACCCTCACGGACACTCCACTTCAAGGTAGATCAGATTGATGCCATTTCTATGGATGAGTAGAAAGAGAAGAATCAGGTTGTCTCTATGAACAATTTGAACTATGAAGATAAAAAGGGAGTCCATTACCAGGGGAGCAAAATTCAAAAGGAGCAGTAGGGACAAAGTAGGAGCCGAAGTGACCAGGAAGCTCCTTGGTGGAGGCATGAGAAGGAATTAAACAGGGGAGGGGCACAGAGAAACAGAGCGAGGACTGGCCAATGACACTGTGGCCTGTGGAGGAGGCAGGATAATAGTCCACAGAGTCTCTTTTCGGTGCTTGGCATTTTCTTTTCCTTTTAATTTTTTAATGTTTTAATATAAAAATTTCAAACACAGGCAGGAGTAGACAGAACAGTATAAAAAACCGCCTATACCCATCACTTGGCTTCAACCATGATCAATTCAGGGCAAATTTTGTTTTTTTTCAACCTCCGCTCACCTACCTCCTGGATTATTTTCATTCTTTAAAAAAAAAAAAGTTTCTGGGGGCACCTGGGTGGCTCAGTTGGTTAAGCGTTTGACTATTGATTTTGGCTCAGGTCATGATCTCAGGGTTGTGAGATAGAGCCCTGCCTTGGGCTCTGTACTCAGTAGGGAGTCTGTTTGAGGATTCTCTCCCTCTCCCTCTGCCCCCCCCATCCTGCTCACACTCCCTCCCTCTCTCTCTAAAATAAATAAATAAATCTTAAAAAAAAATTTCTGCAGGCGCCTGCCTTGTTCAGTCGGTAGAGCATGCGATTCTTGGTCTCAGGGTCCTGAGTTCAAGCCCCACATTGGGTATGGAGTTTACTTAAAAAATAAATAAATTTCTGGTGCATTTATAAAATCCTTGGTTTGCAGCACATTCTCATTATGGTCCATGTACAAACCTATCTTTGTTTTTTCAGTTAGCTACTTCAGCAGTTTTTTTTTGTTTTGTTTTGTTTTTGTTTTTAGAAAGTTGCCCAATTTGTTTTTTTTAAATTATGCTAAAATACACATAACATAAAATTTACTATTTTAACTATTTTTAAGTGTGTGGTTCAGTGGCATTCACACTGTTGTGCAACCATCATTTAAGTGGTTATTTTTAATAGTGAACCTGTGAATCCACCACCCAAAGGTGAGGAGCTTGCCGATAACCTCCATCTAACCAATGGCCTCTCCCACCCATCCAATGCAGTCCCCTCCCTAGGTAATTACCATTCTGAATCCTCTGGTCATCATCCCCTTATTTCTTTTGTATTAGTGTTATTGCAGGTGTATGTACTCCTAAAATTCTTTTTCATTTTATTTGCAACATTACAAATAGGATATTATGCTGTATGTAATCTTTTGGGACTTACTTTTTTCACCTAATATTGTCAAGACTCATCCCTATTGGGGCGCCTGGGTGGCACGGTCGGTTGAGCCACAGACTTGGCTCAGGTCCTGATCTCAGGGTTGTGAGATCTGCTCAGCATGGAGTCTGCTTGAGATTCTCTCTCCCTCTCCCTCTACCCCTCCCACTCGTGCTTTCTCTCTCTCTCTCTTTCAGATAAATAATCTTTCAGATAAATAAATAAATCTTTTTTTAAAAAAAGATTCATCCCTATTGTTACATGTTAGCATAAGTCGTTTGTTTAGGCTGCTAATATCCCATTATGTGAATAGTCTATGTACCTGACATGTTCCACTTCCGGTCCACCTACATCTTGAAGACACACCCCCCTTTTCTTAGGATAACTTGAGTGTGTCTTTCTTCTGCACAACTAAAACAGCCAGGCTAGAACAACCATGCTTAGATGTTGCCAGAGCGAAGTCACACTAATGCTGATGTAAGGGAAGCAGTGAGATTAATTCTTGGAAAGGTCGAAGACTGGTCACATCCATGAGAAAAGGCCCTCTGTCCCCATGATTTATCTGCAGAGTAAGGTTTGCACTGAGCAGTGATGGAAATTAAAGAGGCAGCTTTAGGACCTCCACACTGACCCCAAATGGAAATCATTTAGCAGCATACAAATGGCAGAACTGTCATAAAAATAAAATGAGATAATGATATGTGGGGACACTTTATAAACCCCAAAGCCATTTTATAAATGTGTACTAGTATTATTATTGCTATCATTATTCATTTGCATTATCTGGGCAAATTATTTTCCCATCCCCCTGTGTTAAAGTGGGTGTCTGTTTATAAGGTGCCACAGCAGGACTGGATTTAAGGCAGGAAGAGAAAGGAGGAAGATGTGAGTATTCATCCAATATTCTGCCTAATCCTCGGTCCCTGCAGTGGATCTTCAAGGTAAGAATTATCTGTTTTACAGATGAGAACACTGAGCTTGATGACATGCCCAAAATCCTGTAACAAACACAGATAGACTTTGGATTCAAATCCAGGTCTGTCCAAACCCAAAGCCCTTTTTCTGTCTTGCCACACTTCCTGAAATCTGCCCATGCAGTTCTCATTCTTTCCCCATGCCCTGCCCTAACTTGGCAGGATGAAAACCTCTTCTTTATGATCTTTTAGGGTGTTTTTTTTTTTTTTTTTTTTTTTTCCTCCTAGTCTGAGACTACTGATGAACTAACATGGAGTCTAAGTAAAAATATCTTTGGGAAGACTGGGAGCCTTCCCGGCTTTAATCTGTGAATTTTAATCCAGGGAGTGGGAAACCAGGGGTTGACTTGTCACTTGGGTTCCCATTTACAGTGATCCTGTGTGGTCTGGAGGAGTGTATTTTACAAGGGGCCATAAGACCCATGCTCTGATGCAGGCAACACCTCTACCTGCTTTAGGTAAAACATCTAATCTGGCTGTAAAATAGAACTATTAATACCTGTCCTGCTACCCAACAGGGGCTAAGATCAAATGAGGTAATATGCTGTGACTTGATATGATCGGATGAGGTAATAGATGGGAAAACAGTTTGAAAACTGCAAAGCATCCCCTTCCCCTCCCCCCAGCATTAATATAAGCTGGTATTTCTTTTTATTGTTATCATTGCCTCTCAGCAGAGTCTTCTCCCAGGGAAAGCCCTATAGTAGGAGCTCCTAATAACGACCGAAGTTTGAGAACAGCCAGAAGGCGAGCAACATGAAGCCATTTAAAGCAAACCAGAGGAAGTCCAGTCTCTGACTATTTATTTTACGAAGTTAGCGGCTGGATATGTTAAGCAAATGTTTTCTTAATTGTGGCAGTACGAGAAAACAATGGGGCAAGGGCTGCCGGAGACTGGAGTATCAGGTCTCCACCCCTCTTACCACCCCTCCCCAAATCTCTAGAGAATGACAGGAAAAAATTAAAAGACAGGGCTTTTCTTTTCGTGGTCACATGTCTACGCTGCTGCTGTAATAAGAACCTGCACCAATTAGAAATGTTTCACCTCCTCCCCTCTGCCCCTCCCCAGGCACATTTCAGAGCAGCCCGGGTTGTGGACTCCTGGAGTTTGCCAAGCACAGCAAACATTGCTGTGTGAGCGGCTGGAGGGGGCTCTTTCCACTCCGACCTCCCTCCCTTCCTCCTCTGCTCCCTCCCTTCCACACTGTTTTCATTTACTAGGACTTCCTCCTTCGGGCGAGGGAGGAGGAGGAAAGACGCTGAAGGGCGCCTGGGGCGTGAGTGTGCGTGCGTGTGTGTGTGTGAAGTGGAGTGAGTGGTGGAGTGTAAAATGCTGTAATGGGAGGAAACCGAGCCGAGTCTGAGTGCCCCGGACTGCAGCGGCCGTTCTGATCGCGGTGGCACCTGAGCACACACTTCCCCGAGCAAGTGCGACCTGTACCTGCAGGTACGTGTGGCCGCCGGCCCGTCTGGTTAGTTTGGCTTGGGGGTGTGGGTAACGAGAAAGTGAGGCAGCGGTCCAGGTCGGCGCCCGGGGGAGCGGGGAGAGCGGGGTGTGCGGGAGGCTCCTGCGTGCACTGAGGTCCCGCGGGTGAGCCGGGTGTGAGCGCCGGGCGCCGGAGGGGCTGTACGCCCTTGCAGGGGCTGCTTCTCGAAAAGAGGACGTGTGCGGGTCTGAAGCCGAGGGCGGCGTAGGGGCTGCAGGTCGTGCCCAAAGGCTCTGGCACTTGCTGGCTGCGCGTGGCGGTGAAGGGGCAGCGGGTCCAGTGGGTGCGGAGTACCGCTCGACCGTGGACGTCAATGTCACGTGGGCTGTGTCCACCGGGTGCGTGGGCCCACTGTGTGCGTGTGAGGAACGTGTCTGGCCCACAGCAGCGGGCACCTGGGCGCGCACGAAAGGTTCGCTTGTGCGTGTACGCTGAAGGTGTGTTCCCACCGGCTGGGCCTTGGGGGGCATAGATATGTGTGAGATGCCGGGTCCTCGAGCCCTCGGGGACTGGCGCCTCCCCCGGGGGCCCAGAGCGGCTCCAGCCCCGCAGCGGCCGTTACCCGCCCGAGCGCGTCGGCCCGCTGGGTAGGTGGGAGCCGCCGCTGCGGGGTGTGCGGCGGGCGGGGGAGGGGAAACAAGCCTCTCCTCCGCGCGCGAGGCCCCGCCCCCGCCTCCCTGCCCGCTCACCTGGGCTTGGCCGCCCACCTGCTCGGTGGGAGGGGCGTGTCCGGGGGCGTGTCCTGGCGGGCCAGGCGGAGCCCGGCAGAGCCCGGCTGAGGGCGGGCGGCGCCTCATTCCAGGGATTCCTCGCGCTTCCGCGCTCGCGTCCGCCGCGGAGCCGGCTCGGCGCGCGCCGCCCGCGTGTGCGTGTGGGTGTGCGGAGGGGGCGTCAGTGCGGGAGCGCGGGCGCGAGCGCGCCTGTGCGTCGGCGCGCCCCCGGAGTGCGCCCCGCGCGCTCGGCGGCCCCGCCTCCACCCCCGCCCCCGTCCCCCACGGGGCCCGGCCGGCCCGAGGCGGGCGAGCCCAGAGCCGCCCGGCGGTGAGTGCGGGAGAACCGGGCCCGCGAGGGCTGGCCTGCGGGGGAAGTCCGGGTGGGCTGACTCGGAGCAGGACTGAGGGCGTCCTCCTGGAGGGAGGAGGCGGCTGGTTCTCGCGGGGCAACTTGAGACTCCCAGCGGGAGCCGAAGCTTCAGGGCTTTCGAAGGGAGGTCCGGCTCCTGGCGGGACGGCGGGGGGCGGGGGGGGCCCACGAGGAAGGCGTCCTGGGAGTGCTAGGCACGGGGTCGGGGAGGGGGCCCGGCGCGCCTTGTAGACGGTTGGTCCTGGCCAGCGGCAAAGGAGGGTTGGGTTCAGGACTGCGGGAAGGGGCTGAGGATGGGCAGCTGGGACGGGTCTTTCTTTTCATATAGTCCCTGCCCCTCCCCAAAACAAAACGGCACACTCTTCAGCACCGAGTGCAGGCCTCGCCGAAACGCAAAGGTCTTTTCCTTTTTTCTTTTTTTTTTTTTGCTTTGCTTAAAGTTTCCTTTGATTCCTGACACTGAGACAGTGAAATGTCTTAGGTTAGGATGACAGTACTTGCTTGGGCTATTAACTTAGTCTTTATGTACTTTCCTGGCATATATTCGTGTATTTAAGCTAGATGATTAAAAAAATCGGTTTCACTTTGATCATTGGTGCTGTATGTTTGCTGGTTGTATTTCCTTCTCTGTGGTTAATAAGAACCAGCAGCCCGGGAGCCGGCGGTGGAGACGGCTCTTCTAGTTTTTATCGCCCCTGGTTGCTCCCTCTGTTTGAAAGGTACTGTCTTCCAGTTTGTAGATTTTGCAAATCTTTTTCTAAATCCAAGCCTACCTTGACGAGAATGAAGGCTTGCATTTCTTTCCTCTGAACATTCAAAGACAAAACCAAGAAAAGATAGTTTTCCTATTGGTATTTGAAGGTCAGTTTTGCATACCATTTTAGCATACCAAACTTTAACTCTTTGCTCTAGTCCACTAACTTGTAATGTTCATTGTTTCCTCCTTGCCGCGCATGACTGTGAGGGGTAGCGTGGGTAGCTGAAAGAGAGCTTTGGGGTCAGTGCTTTAAGGCTGTACCGATGACACGATCTTGGAACAAGTTATTTATCATCTCTAAATCTCAATGCCTTAATTTTAAATAATGCGTTTAGAAATACTTTCTTCAGAAATTTGTTGTCTTACACTCAAAAGACACAATTTTGTGTTGGTTGATTGGTTGGGTTTTTTTTTCCTTCTGTGTGTTTCCTGTTGCATCTGGCTGAAAATCATCTCCCCCACGGTAGAAATGATGTAAACCCCTCAAATTGTTATTTAATTTTCATGCAACTTTAATCCCAGGCTGATTTCCCCTGCCACTGTTTTTGTCACACTTTGGGGCAGCTTGCTTTTGCTTTCCATTTGGAAGGGAATGCAAACTAATTTTTATGTTGACCCAACAAAATACAATTAAGAAGATAATTCTGCTATAAATAACCATGGACTACATTCCAAAACTGTGAATGTTGTAGTAAAAACAGCTCTGGCTTATTTCTGGAGACTTGACTTTAAGTCCAATCTCTGTCACCTACTAAATTGGTGACCAGAAGAAGTTACTTCTACTTAACCTTTGTATTTGATTTTCCTCTATAAGAAGGTAATTGTATCTGTTCCCAATACATCATAGAAGTTCAGGAATTACAGGGAATAATGTTCTCCGAAAAGTAGTTTGCATTATGTTGTTATAAAGGTCTTCGAAGATTTGAGGGAGCTTCTTAATGGCAGTCATCGCCACTTCCCCCAACTGATTTAGAACTGTGAGTTCACCTGAAGACTTTAACACTTCTTACAGACACCATCATTATGAAACCAAACTTTCACTGTCAGATGTTCTGTTTGACAAGAGTGCTGTAAGGGGAAATTCCTCTTACCTGCTTATGGAGCCTTGTTCCTGACCTTTCCTGGCCGCCAAAACAAATCCCAAGGAAGATTTTACTTTGTGTCTTTCCTCAGTATCTTTCCTGGGTAGTTTTGCTGTGCAGGTTCTAGTTTGCCTTAGTAGAATGAAAAATAAAATAACCATCATAAAAGTTGCTTTGCAACTTTGATTATGACTTCATAAAATAATACGAGTTGTAAATTCAGGAAGTAAAAGTCACATACATTGGGAAAATTTTAATGTAACTAAAATTATGACACTGTAGTGATCTTAAGATACCAAGTCTGGTTTTGGCCTGTGTTAGATAAGCTATTGCAGAACCTGGTGAGAGAGAAGGTTCTTGCTTGTTAAGTTTATGCATAACCGAAGCTCATTTGTGATTGTTTTAGGGAGCCCGTCTAAAGGTAATGAAGTCGATATGTGAGAGCCTAATAGGAGAGAAAAGGGAATGCTGCCAACAGTCTGTAGCAATTTAGAATCTGACCACATTGAAACAACTACAGCAACAACAACTGCTTAGAAATTGGACTGCCAATGGGACGCCTGGGTGGCTCAGTCAGTTTAGCGTCTGCCTTCGGCTTGGGTCATTATCTTACGGTCCGGGAATCGAGTCCCGCATCAGGCTCCTTACGGGGAGCCTGCTTCTCCCTCTGCCTGCCGCTCCCCCTGCTTGTGCTCTAGTGCTCTCTCTGACAAATAAATAAGTAAAATTAAAAGAAAGAAAGAAAGAAAGAAAAATTGGGCTGCCAGATCTTGAGAGTATGATCTGTCAAGGTAAGAAAGGCAGGCAGGAGCATAAGTGGGAGGTGCTGAAACCAGAAAAATTCTTGCTACCTGGGACGCAGTATGACAACTCCTTTGCAAAGGAGGAAAACCTTGTAGAATGCATTGTGTCTCATGCCTCAGGTCTGATAACCAGATACAGTCCATTCTCGGATTTCTTCATCTACTTACTAAAATTTATTTGGAAGCCTGAATCCGAACTTGCAGGACTTTCTCCGTCATCCCTGCACATGCACAGAGTTGGTGAAAAACCTGAGTCTTCCCAGGTGAGGTCAGGCAAGTCAAGACTCTGACTTCTTGTTTCAGCTCTCACACTGTACTCCTACTTGTGGTCTATTTAGTGCCACATTTTTCTCATTTGGGGGCTTTTTGTTGTTTTTGGTGTTTATACTGGCCCCCCAGCATAGTGTTTCCAAGAGCAAGGAAGCTGTGATGTGCCTTTCAGAAAAAATAGGAGGAGAAAATATGTGCTTTAGATAAGTTTCATTCAGGCATGAATTATAGTGCTGTTGGCCATGAACTCAATGTGTGAATCAGTAATAGATATCACATAAGGTGTCTTTAAACAGAAACACCTAAAACAAGGCTATGTATTGATCAGTTGACAAAAATGCAACCAGTGGCTCAAAGGAACCTAACCGTGTGCTTTTCCTAGGAGCAGTGGTTCAGTGTTCGTTAACGCAGTGTTCTTGGAGACTTTAGAGAGCATGACAGCTGTGAATAATGAGAATTGAGCATATTTACTGATGCTGATAACTAGAGTGCTTCCTAATGGTATAATGTGTCATGGGTTAGAAGGCTTCATCTAGGCTTTAATAGGCTGAGTTGAGATTTTGGAACAGTGGACAGTTAGACTTAAGTATTATGGGAAGTTTGCCACCTTGGACTTTGGTGCAAGTTCATGTGTCTCGTTCTTGGGGGTAAAAGGTCCCTGAGAGGGACGCCTGGGTGGCTCAGTCTGTTAAGCATCCGACTCTTGATCTCCGCTCGGGTCTGGATCTCAGGGTCGTGAGTTTGGGCCCTGTGTTGGGCTCCACTACTTTAAAAAAAAAAAAAAAAAGGTCCCTGAGAGGATGGGCACCTCAGGACTTGTGAATGGGAAATTCTAAGTATCCAAATAAAAGAAATGGCAAGAACAGGCATATCCAGAGTAAACTAAAAATGCCAGTGAGTTTCCCTTATTTCATATGCAGTGCTGTAGGAGGCCGAGGTCTTAGAAATGAAGAGAGATTCACAATAGCCTAAACATGAGAAAGAAAAGCATAGTTCATTTTTATGTGACAACAGTGTCGAGAAATGGTGGGAATAGGTAGTCTCAAAAAGTCCAGACTTGAATTTTATTTTCTTTTACTTAGACACAGTGGTGTTAGTGTGGGCCTGCCGTACAGTTTCCAGGGGACCCTTTGGGGAGATGGGTAAACTTCAGCCGGCAGGGAGAATTTTATACCAGCACCGAGCAGCCTCACATAAAAGATCAGGAAATATGCTGTAACCTAAGTTTAGTTTTGCAGCATTGGGCTTATATACTTGACTGGCACATGGTCAGCTTTCGTACTGTCTGTGCAGGTGCAGGGCTGACACTGATACCAAACTGTATTACAGGACTGGAGGATTTAGTTACTTCATGGTAGCACTGCTTGGCAGCTCCCGTTGCCAGGGTCATCAAGACGACTACATTATCATATACCTAACACACACGCCTCGGGGCCCCGGCGGAGGGGTGATTAAGGAGGTCCATAGAGTCATCCATTTTAGCATAAGAAAACCTGAAGTGGTTGAATTGAGCATTGGTTCAGGACTTTCCATCCAGAGTGGTACCCTTTATTCAGCCCAAGCTGCCTGGGATCTCAGTCTCTATTGAGATGATGGGAGGTGGAGACCAGCAGTAGGCAGAGCCCAGGTGATGGCAGACGCCTGAGGTTACCTTGTTCCGACATCTAATGAATCCCACTTTGGAGGACAAAGAGATGGATGGCTGCCCAACCCATAGACTGCGTCCTGCAGAGCTTTCATAGGAGGGGCCTCATATCATTATAGAAAGGGTACAAGACTGTCCTAGCTTACCAAGTTTTATAATTTTCTAGGACAATGGAAGGACTGCCATCAGCTGACTTTTTTTTTAAATTTTCATCATTAGTTTTAGATGCAGTGTTCCATGATTCATTGTTTGTGCATAACACCCAGTGCTCCATGCAGAACGTGCCCTCTTTAATACCCATCACCAGGCTAACCCATCCTCCCACCTCCCTCCCCTCTAGAACCCTCAGTTTGTTTTTCAGAGTCCATCGTCTCTCATGGTTCGTCTACCCCTCCGATTTCCCCCCCTTCATTCTTCCCCTCCTGCTACCTTCTTCTTCTTTTTTTTTTTTCTTAACATATATTGCATTATTTGTTTCCGAGGTACAGATCTGAGATTCAACAGTCTTGCACAATTCACAGTGCTCACCATAGCACATACCCTCCCCAATGTCTATCACCCAGCCACCCCATCCCTCCCACCCCACCCCCCACTCCAGCAACCCTCAGTTTGTTTCCTGAGATTAAGAATTCCTCGTATCAGTGAGGTCATATGATACATGTCTTTCTCTGTTTGACTTATTTCGCTCAGCCTAATACCCTCCAGTTCCATCCACGTCGTTGCAAATGGCAAGATTTCATTCCTTTTGATGACTGCATAATATTCCATTGTGTATATATATGTGTGTATATATATATATATATATAACCATTCGTCTGTTGATGGACATCTTGGCTCTTTCCACAGTTTGGCTATTGTGGACATTGCTGCTATGAACATCGGGGTGCACGTACCCCTTCGGATCCCTACATTTGTATCTTTGGAGTAAATACCCAGTAGTGCCATCAGCTGACTCTTATTCTGGGGCTTCTGCTTGAGGATGGCAAGCACCTAAAAGCAGCCTAACTAGGGATTTTATGCATTCACGTTTTCAGTTCTCTGGAAATAAGTATAGAACATGTGGATATATTGTTTAGATTTAATACATTTGGCCTTGAAATAAATTTTCAGGAGTGGCTATGTGTAGAGGTGAGGAGTTGGATGTAAGTGGAAGCTGGCCAGGCCCTGACATGCTACTTGGTGGGGTGCTGTACATTATGGCAGTATGGGTCAGTTATTCACGCCAGCGATATGCCTAGGTAGGGAACGCTGGCCTAGCAGAGGATCCATCTGTTCATGCTCTTTCTTTGGCAGTATGACTATTTTTTAAAGATTTATTTATTTATTTGTCAGAGAGCACACGCATGAACAGGGGGAACGGCAGGCAGAGGGAGAAGCAGGTTCCCCGCTGAGCAAGGAGCCCGATGCGGGACTCGATCCCAGGACCCCGGGATCAGGACCTGAGCCCAAGCCAGATGCTTAACCGACTGAGCCACCCAGGCGTCCTGACAGTATGACTCTTGGAAGAGTGTTTTGAATAAGGGCTGGTGACTATTTAGTGATGTGGTGTACAATTTAAGGTTACGAGAAATACAAATAAGGTGCACATTTGAAAATATCATTCACTGATCCCTAACAGTTATCTATTGGAACCCAACAGCAGGTTTTCTTGAGCATGACTGAGTCGAAAAACCATGCTTCCTAATACTGAACCCGTTCGCGGAGCCTGCAGCCTTGAGGGCTTCCATTTCATTGCCGGGAGCGGCTTGCTCCACTCTCAGACCCAGCTGACGGCAAGCATTTTCTCACCTGTCTTGGTTACCATTCGTGTGACTCCATGCCTGTCTCTGTTCAAAGAAAGTGAAGTATGGCATCGTTTTCTCGTTCATAAGAGGGGAGTGTTTGTTTCCCTTCGCTCACTTTAGAAACAATAAAGTTATTGCCTGATGTATCTCAAGGTATAAGGGAAAGAACACAGATTAGAAGTCTTGCCTCGGTTGATGATGGAAGTGGTTTTTTGGGGAGGGTGGTATAACTTAATAAAACTAAAAATAACTGCTTTTCTCCAAAAGTCTTTATGAAAATCAGCTTAAGTATAGTAAAAATAGCAGTAGATGGTGAGTCAGGGGACTTGGACTCTAGTCTTAGTTTCTTCAGGAAGTCACTTATATTCTCGGCACCTTGGTTTTTCATCTGCAGAAGAATATTAATAATCCTATTTGGCCAACTTACAGTGAGAATCCAATGAAGTAATTTATGTGAGTGTGCTTTGGAAAAGCGTGTGCTCCACAACCTTATGTGGTGGCTGGATGGGGATGACATGTATTTCTCACTTGAGTTTACAAGGTACTTTCAGTTACACTGTGTCATTTAGTCCACAGGCCAGGTTTGTGACCCTATGAAGTGAGCAACGTTATTGCCATTTTCTTTAGGTGAGGGACTTCGGGCCTGGAGAGGTTAAATGGCCCATACAATCAGTGTTAGGCTTATAGAGCAAAGCCTAGAACAAAGCAGTGATTGTTGACTGCATGAGTGAAAGTGTTAAAGTAGGGCTCAAGTCCTGGCTCCATTGATTTAACAGATGGTGAAGTGTGAAAAGAAAAAAAGGATCACACAAATGAGATATTTTCAGCAAGAACATAGAGGGGTGGTCTGAGAATTGGATGTTAACGGGAAGAATGTGTGTTGCAAGAAGTTAGTGGGGCATCAACTGGACACACTATGGAGAAGAAAACAGCTAGGAGGGTTGCTCATCTCCTTGATGTGCCCAAAGCTTTGCTTCCATGTGGCTGCCAGAGTCTTCTGGTGATGATTTGGTCTGAAATTGTATTTCAGTTGTCCTTCTCACTGAGATGGACAGTGTGATTGATACCTATTTGATTTAAGTTACTTCAGGGCAGTGAGTTTCCTTTTCCTTTTCTGTAACGTCTGTATATAGGTATTTTTTTTGTTTTTGTTTTTTTGTATATAGTTTTAAGAGAAATAGGAGATACTCAGTGAAAGCCTCTGAATTCTTGATGACCAAAAAGGTCATATACCTCCCGTGGTGGTGTGAGAGTTCATACTTGTAGGCTTGTCCTCCAGTTGTGCTTTATTAGCTGAGGCTGGTTTAGATTATTCCAGGAAGTGGCCCTGATTGCAGGTGATAGAGGGATGGAACAGGGCCAACAGGAATTAGAGATACTGACTAGTGTGCATCTGGAAGCTAGAGATGCCATCAGTATCTCAGGATCGTGATGTCTTCCTGTTTGTGTTTTTTGGCCAAGTGACAGTGTGGCAGGAACATCAGGAGGTTTGAATATGCTTCTCCCCACCCCCACTGGTTTCCAGCCCTTGCTAGGACAGTTGCTCCATATTCCCATAGTCTTTCCTAAATTATACGGTAGTTAGACCACCATTCCTGGCAGAGCCATGGAGTGAGGGAGACGGTGCTGTAGCTTTCACCTGGGAAATCTCCTTAGAACACTTCCATAACATATCTTGAAATTCTGTTTTCTTGCCTGAAAAAAAAATTGAATACACCCTGTGATTCTTTTTCCAAGACAGGTGCTTTTGTCCTCTTGTTGATCAAAAAGGGACAGTTCTTGGGCGCCTGGATGGCTCAGTTGGTTAAGCGACTGCCTTCGGCTCAGGTCATGATCCTGGAGTCCTGGGATCGAGTCCCGCATCGGGCTCCCGGCTCAGCGGGGAGCCTGCTTCTCCCTCTGACCCTATCCCCTCTCATGCTGTTTCTCTCTCTCTCTCTCAAATAAATAAATAAATAAAATCTTAAAAAAAAAAAAAAAAGGACAGTTCTTTGTGGAAGTCCAAATAATAGCATTCAAATTTATAGCTGAGCTTGTCATTAGCACTGAATGTCCCTAAGTTTTAATAGCTTTAGAATTGATCTCTTATTCTCTAATTCTCCACCGTAAGCTATTTGTAGGAGCATTAGTTAGTATTGGCAATAAGGGAGTTCGAAGAAAAGAATATGGGCTGGCAGAGAAAATATGGACTATTGCTTGCAAAACAAAACAAAATGCATATTCTGTTCATGATGACTTATGGTCATATTTGTCAATAATCGCCAGGGAAGGTGAATGGATAGACTGGAAATGGGTTGCAAAAGAATAGAACACCTTTATAGATGCACATGATGTCTTTTTCCAAAACTACTTTCTTCTCACTTGATGTTATGTTTCAGATGTGAGCATTTCAAGTGATCGTATTTTTGGTTATCATGATATTATAATGTGAAGACCATCACAGAAAGGAGAACATGCTACTGGGATGTACTTGCCTTCATTTTCTGGATGCTGCATAATCTTTGGCAAAAGGTAGTAAATGATTTATGGTTCATAAAGGATATACAATAAACCAGGCATCTCTCTCCCCTGTGTAAAACCATTCAGACCATTCAGGGGCCTTGCACTGAGAATAAAGTCTCAGCTTTGTCACGCCCCACAGGGCATGCTTGATTTGCCCTTGCTCGCTTCCCTGCCCCACCTCCTGGCCTCTCTCTCGTGTTCCCTGTGCTGAGGTCATTCCCTCCACATCTCCAAGCCCAGCTTGGATCTGTCTTAAGTGTTTTGCAAATGCTCTTTGTCTCTTCCCTGCCTCCCTTTGCAAGACTAATTCCTCTCCTTGAGGTCTCAGCTTTCATTCATCTCAGACATCACCATGTAAAGTAGTGGTCGGTACCCTTTTTCAAAACATTTACCATCATCATTTGCAATTTATTTGATATGTTTGCAAAAATTTTGACAAATATTATTTTAATACGTATAAAGCCCATCCCCTTCTCATAATACCCTATGAGGGAGGTAATAGGAATTCATATTCCCATTTTACAGATGAAGAAACAGACACACAGAGGTAATGTCATTTTCCAGGGACACAAAGATAGGAAGTGGCTGAGCCCAATTCAAACTCAGACGGGTTGATGTCTAAAGATCATCCTCTTAAATAACCACTCTGCTGATTTGCCTCTCAGTTTGGTGTGACCCTCCATCAAATACTATAACCATTGTCTCCCCGCAACCCCCACAACTTTACTAACATGTTTTGTTGTTGTTTTTAAATTTTTTCATAAGGTTAAAAAAAATTTTTTTTTATTACTGTTCTCTTCCACCTGTATTTGCTTAGGTCTTCTGTGGCTAGATAGTTGCTGGTCTTCATCTCCTACCTATATTTATTGAACCAGCCCCTACTGTCCTTATCTCACACCTGGTTCCTATAGAAGCCTCCTAACTGATCTGCTTCCAGTGACTTCTTACTTCACTCTATCAAGTCAAACCATCTTCTCCAGAACTGCTAAACAAAAATCTCGGTAACATCAGATCACCAGCCTGCTCAGGGACTAATTATAGCTGCCTTTTGCTTACTATGTTCAGTGTAAACCTGTCCAGCTAGCCTTCGGCTTGTTCCTCCATCCACCCACATCGTGCTCACCCAAACTTAGCTTCTCCTACTCTTAACCAGGACTCTCCATTCTGACCAGAATGGTCTCAATTTCCCTGTCTTGGGTTTTCATTCCTGTCTCTGCACCTTTCTTCAGGCTTTTGATCCAACATGACTGTACATGTAAGGATAAGACAGGGTCCTTGCACCCAGGAAATACTCCGACAGTGTGATCCAGGTGAGTGAGAGAGGTCAGAGAGGAGCATGACAGCCTGAGGGAGAGAAACTAGGGAAGGAGATCTTTGAGGCGGCTTTTTTGAAGCATACACATGCCCGCATGAAGCAGAGTAGATGTTCACAGGGTATACACTTCAGCTGACACCGATGGCTCTTTTTATCACACAATACACACTTTGGTTTTGCTTTTTGAAATTTGTCTCTTTGTTACCTCATTCCTTTAAAAAAAATTGTCTATTAACCTATTCCTTATACTTCAGGTTCACCAATAAGATCATAACTCCTTGAAAGCAGAGATCGTATCTTTTCTTTCTCTTTTACTTCTCCCGAGTACTTCCCTGAACTCAGGATAATTGCATAATAAAAATCGGTTGGTTTCATTAATAAGGCTGCAGCAGATGGCAGGTGCCTTGTAGGTGAACCTTAAACACCTAATCTCTTATCTGCCTACTTTGAACGTTAAGTTGCTTGGAGGTTTGGATTTCGTGGTATCTAAATAAATTTAAATATGTAATGTTCTACGATGCTAGAATTCTGCATCTACTACTTTGTGTTATTTGATGTTTTTATGCTTTGATATTTTGCTTCTGTGTGTAATACTTCTTTGTGTAATTTGCATAACTTAAGGGATGTGTTAATGTATATCTGTTTGGGTTTAGAATTTTCATCATGTGAGAGGAGAGTTAAGACTATGTATTGGGAAGGGTGTGTCCTTCAAAAGCCTGACACTTCAACTTCACCGGGAAATTAAGGAATTTGAGTCTAAATACTGTAATATGGAGTAGAATGTTTATCAGCATTTACTTAATCAAAATAAAAGACTTTAAGCCCAATTCTTGCCTGAATAGGAAACTGGTTTAGGTGAAGAGAATATAACTGAGTTCTTGAGAGTTCAGCAGACCTTTTCCTGTCCTTCTGTTCAAACCTTTCTTTGCTTTCTCCACCTTTGAGCAAGTTCAAAAATCCTTACTCTCAAGAGATGATCTTTTCTATTTTACCAAGATGATTAGGAGTGTGAATGTCATTTTGTTTTTTTTATTTTTTTTATTCTTCTTGTCTCTGCAAAAGAAGACACGAACTCTGGTTATGACACTGCTGCCCTCACTGACAGCCTGCTTTGACTTTACTCTCACATCTTCTCCGCTACACCCCCCCCCCCCCCCCCGCCATTTCTGGTATTGCTCAGCAATTTATTTATTTATTTTTCGGCCCCCTTCACCTGTCCCCTCCCCCCTCCCCCTGCAACCACCAAACTGTTCTCTGGCTCTGAGTTTGTCTTCTAGATTTCACACTGAAGAGACTCTCCAGTATTTGTCTTTGTCTCCTCGCACATTTTGAGACCTGTCAGTCTGTCTCTGGTTTTCTCCTGTCCGCGCAGCTCCGGCAACAGCACCCCTCGTTACCTTCTGCGTGCTGCATAGCTGTATCTTTCCAATTGTTTACCCTGCCTTTGGCTTCCCATTCTGTAGAATGGGACTACATGGTGCTACCAGAATAATTTTCATAGAACATGTCGATGACCAAGCTAGTTTTCTGCTCAGAGATTTCAGTGGCTCCTTAACACATACAGGATCCAACCCAAGTCTCAGTCCTTCCTCGATGTGGCCCCAATCAAAACTCCCATCCCTGTCTCTTACTTCCTATCCCTGTTTTACTCTGGTTTTCTAGCCAATTTGGGCAACTTGTTCCTGAATAGATTCTTATTCTGTTCTTCTATTCTGGAAGAACTTATATATCCATCCTTCAGAGGCTCATGGTTCTGTTTTCTCCACAGTCTTTCAGAATTCATCTGTATTTCTTTCTTTCTTTCTTTTTTTCATCTGTATTTCTATAGGACTTTGTTTATACCCCTGTTTTGGTACTTAGTACATTTTACTTTAATCCATTATTTTCCTAAGTGTTCCCTAAGAGATGTTTTAAATTAAAAGAATGGCTGGTGACAATTGAGAGATTCCTTTCCTTTCCTTTCCTTTCCTTTCCTTTCCTTTCCTTTCCTTTTCCTTTTCCTTTCCTTTTCCTTTCCTTTTCCTTTCCTTTCCTTTTCCTTTCCTTTCTTTCCATGCCGAGTGTTGAACTCATGATCCTGAGATGGAGAGTCACAGGCTCGACCGACTAAGCCAGCCAGGCACCCTGAGAGATTTCATATATAGAAAGCTACTGTCCCCACTGCCTTAGCCTCCTGCAGAAGGAAGGTATAGCAACATATTTGAAGCACAGGAAGGAAAATAAGCGGCTTAATTTGGTTTACTTCAGCGTTTCCCAAACTTCTAAACAATTTTTTTCTTATGAAATATGAACATACAGTGCAAAACACTTTGGAAAATACTTCTTAAAGTAGATTCTTGTAGGCATGTCTACTGTTCAGATTGGAAGCTCTTTGAAAATAACTACTGGCCTTTTATTATTTTCCTGCCTTAGCACCTCGTAGATAGTTAATGCTTATTAAATGAAGTTGCATAGCCAGTCAAGACTTGGATGTTTCTTTGGAGACCTGAAATACGAAATTAGCAAAGCAAGCTGATCTGCCATGTCTTATAACTGGCACATACACAGTAGGTACTCAGTAAATGTTGAAGAAGGCATAATAAATGTGGAGTGTCTTTAAAAGGGTATAGTTAAGTTGCACTAATAGGGTGTGCCTATTTTCCCAATAATTGTGTGTGCCTGTGTGTATGTTCATGTGTGTGTGCATGTGTCGCTTGTTTAAATAACCCAGAAAAGGAAAATTGGGCAAAGTGGCCTGATTTGCTAGGTTTTCCACCATCTTTGAATCTTTTGCCATCTTTGCTTTTCTATGTATGCTATAATTTAAGAAAACAATTTAAAATAAAACCTAGGGTTATTAAAAAAACACGGCACTAGGTAAATTGGTGATGGGTGGCAGGGATAGGAAGTACCATACAAACATGATATTTATTTTTTAAAGCATTTTATTTTATTTATTTTGGGGGGGAGGGGCAGAGGGAGAGGGAGAATCCCAAGCAGACGCCATGCCCAGCGTGGAACCCAACATAAGGCTTGATCTCACAACCCTGAGATCATGACCTGAGCTGAAACCAAGAGTCGGATGCCTAACTGACTGAGCCACCCAGGCGCCCCCAAAACATGATATTTTAAAATAAAGATTCCTATTGGAATTAAAATACCACTTAACTCAGCACTGGAATTCACAGACCTTTAATGAGTACATCGAATATATTAAGTGACATAGTCATGCAGAGTCTCTTGGCTAAGGAGGTGAATGAACAGAACGGTTCAATCTTAATAATTTTTGTTAAACCAACAACAAACACCACCACAACAGAAATCTCAGACTGGTAGTAATGCTATGTTCATAGAGCGGCCTTTGTTCCGAAACTGTTTTTTACTAGGTATGTCTGTATGGGCATGTTATTATGCACGCACATAAACATTTATAAGCACAGATAACATGGGCATGAATATTACAATATCCCTTCTTTTAGCTCTAAAATTAGCTGCTTCCTGGAATCAGCAAGGTTTAGCTTAGTAGACAGAATGGAATTTAACCCTTTGCTCTATCTGTGCCTGAACCAAATCCACTGGATTTCTTCACAGACTGGGAAGAATTTCATCCTCTGTATTGTGATTTGCATGTGGTGGGGAATCTTTCTGATTGTTAACTGCCAGAATTCTAAAAGAGTCCTTTGAATTCTCTTTAAGTTCTTTTTTTTCCTTTTTTTCCTTCTAGGCTCCAACCAGGAATGGAGACACCATTGGATGTCTTATCAAGGGCAGCATCTCTGGTGCATGCTGATGATGAAAAACGTAAGTCAGAAACCTGTTTTAAAGTGCTTTTTACCTATGCCCTCTTGTCTCCCGAATTATAATAGACTCATGTGTTTCTCCACTTGGTTTTATGGTTATATGCAGTTTATTTTGGTTGTTTTCTTCAGAGATAACAGCTTAGTACCCTCATTTTTATTTTCAAATGCTAGAACATGTAAGTCTTATAAATGTCATCTTTGGATGCTGGAGCTCCAAGGGTTAACTCAAGGAAGTCATCCTTTCTGGCTTCCCAGTCTTGAGTGGAGATAGTCCTTAAGTGTCTCTGGAAGTTTAGATAAATGTGTTGCTTGACAGACTAATTGACCAGCAGAGAATTAGAGGTGGAAAAAGTCAAGATCATTCCTATCATAGGTAATATGCAGTGCATATAATGGAAAACAGTCTTGAAAATTCCATTTGCTTTGGTGAGAAAGAGCAAATGTTGGGGGAAAAATTCACTAATATAGTGGGGGACAGACGAAAGGAAAGAGAACATGACATTGTCCTCCACAAGGTAACTCCACAATGTGTTAAAGTGGTTTTCCTGCTCATCGTATTTGTTTTTATTTATTTATTTATTTATTTATTTAATTAATGTATTTTTTTAAAAGATTTTATTTATTTATCTGAGACAGAGAGAATGAGAGAGACAGAGAGCACATGAGAGGGGGGAAGGATAGAGGGAGAAGCAGGCTCCCTGCCGAGCAGGGAGCCTGATGTGGGACTAGATCCAGGGACTCCAGGATCATGACCTGAGCCGAAGGCAGTCGCTTAACCAACTGAGCCACCCAGGCGCCCCATCGTATTTGTTTTTAAATGTTCTTGTTCAAAGTTAAGATTGCTTGCTGAACACTATTTGCGAGAATGGCTGTTTTACATGGGAACAAAGTTAAGTGTTCTTTTTCTAAGCACTGACATGCTAATAACAACAACAACAAAAATCTAAGGTTGAGCTTTCATACATTGTAAGTTCTTAAAGGTGAACTACTTTCCAGTTTAGAGCTCAATGAATTGGCAGGCTGGAAGGTGCATGTCCTTAAAATATAAGCTCTGCCTTTTTACTGGCCAAATTTTTGTTTTTCTAAGCCTCTGTTTCCTCATTACTAACACGAAATAGCAACACTTTAGAAGGTATTTGTGAGGATTCAGTGAGCTGTTGCATAGATGGTGCTTATCTTAGCTCTCAGCTCCTGATGGGGGACTTCCATGCTCTGTTCTCTCTTGGCACTTGGTTGGCTTCTGGTAGGACATATTCTGGTCTCTCTATTATCAGTGTGTCTGTATCTTCCCACCCTCTTCTACTACCAACACTCCTACAAGGTTATCTTTAGACTAGTGATTGGATGAGATAACAATTAGAGGGGTTTTTTTGTTTGTTTTTTTCAACCTCGCACATAATCTACATTTACTTAGCTTTTGATTGTTGGGAGGATATAACTACCCTTTGGTGTGGTATAATTATCCCTTGCTAAGGAAATTGAAGCTCAGGGATGTTAAGTGTCATTCTCAAGGACACTGAGCTAAGGAGAGGCAGCTCAGGTTGTAGGCTTTTATCTAACCCACAAAAAACTCCTTTAAGCCTCTAAGATTGCAATACATGTTTTTGACTTGAATAGCTAGTTACAAGCTTCATTAAGTATGAATATAGTTAATTTAGAAGTTTTTATACTTTATAAGACAGTATTTTGAGTTTGTTTTATAATGCCCACGTTTAGTTAGGATTAGTAAAACAAGATAGTGTTTATACAAATAAAAAATAGAAGTAATGACCTCGGGACAGCTCTTTGTGTCTTGAGGGTAGAGAGTAAAAGTTTCTTCTCTTTTTGTGCTGCTTTCTCAGGTTCAGCCCTGGAGCCCAGCTTCAGGGTCACTGTTCAGGCTGGAGACCAATTCAGTGAGCAGTGATTGGACCCTCATGTATAAGGAGCATACGTAGATGAACAAGGGACAGACACTGCCTTTGTGGAGCTTATGAACTTAACTCTTGCTGCTGTAAAATGTATAGTAGAGGGAGACTGGGCATACTTGGTGATAGAAACAGAATGATAATTTCAAGGGAGAGAGGAATTCTTGCTTTCCTCTTGTGTTTAACACAGCTGTTAGTGATTTGCAGAGTAAGGACCTATGCATATGCAAGGCCAGAATGATCACAGAGTAGACTTTATTCTGGAATATTCTTCTTTGGACTCTGGTGATTCCAGTTGGTTTAGGAATGGTCTGGCATGATTCTGGAATGATTTCAGTTTCTTGGGATCATTTTTTATATTTAAAGAAGAGGAAAAAAGTCCAAAGATGTCTATAATTATTATTAACATGTAGGCAACATTTTTGAGAAATATTTTTACTGTGGTGGTGTGTGCATCACCACCATGAGAGCACAGAGCTCAAAAACTAGGCATTCGTTGTATTTTTTGTTATCTAGTAATGTAAGTATATGAAAATTTATGCAAAGTTGAGCATTGAGTCTTCCAGTAGATTTCTTAAGACCTACTTGGGCTTGTTCAGCCTGAATCAGCTTTCTCTGCCCTAGATTAATTCTATTTTAGCTTTTGTTATAAATTGCTCTTACACTTAACATTCTCCTCAACACTTTAAAAAAGTCTTGTGTATGTAATCTGATTTGGGTGTCTTATTACAAACAGAAAAATGTTCTACTACTTGAGATCAGTTTCCCGACTCATGTAGGTGACCTAAATGACTTATCTTTGGCTCACAGAGACTGAAAACTCAGGCATTTTTGAAGATGTTATTGTTTGAGCATTTTGAAGAGAACAGTGCCTATTAGGACTTGAGTCTCTAATACCTGATAGCCTTAAGGCTTCATTATGTCTACTAGCAGAGAATAAAAGAAATATCTCAATGGGACACTGTAGAGCTGAAGTCAATAGTGAAATGGTGGTTTTGTAGTAACACAATAGTCATTTATCTGGATGGCCTAGAAGGAATACATTTACTTAAAATAATCATTCCACTGCTCATGAGACATTGATTTAATCAGCATCTAGGGTAATCCTGGACGGTACTTAATGAAAATACAACATGAGATTGCCCGTTTTCCGTGTGCTGGAGGCATCTCTCCTTTCAGTCGTGATTGATGCTGGTGCTGGGAAGACCCCAACCTTTTTCCCAGGTCTGTTTTTTAGTAGTCAAAATTGAACAAAATTTGAGGACAGGACACTTAGACACTGAGGTTTATTAGAACAACACTTTGTTGCGTCTTTAACGCAATACTTCATTTTATCGTGATGTTTACAAAATATTTTTGGGAATTTCGTGTAGCTTCTGATGGTGAGATCTTCTTGTGTCTGCCGACTTCTTCACTTAGATTAAAATAATTTTAAGAAATGTGTAGTTTTGGTTTTGAGGATTTTGGTGGAGGGGATAGCACTTTTTGATCCGCTCTGATGAGTATGCCTATGATCAGAAAAAGCGGGATAAGGTTGTTGTGACTGATGTGGAGAGAACAGGAAGAGAAGGCAGCCTTGGCTGGGGTTGCTGCTGTACCCACCAGCTCACTTGCTGAAGGTCACTGAAGGTTGACTAATTGATCATAAATTACCATAATCCTTCCAAGTAAAGCACTGCCAGGAGTGCAAGTGTTTCTCATTGTGGGGACTGATGTCCCGGGTGCAGGGGACACTTTCATGTATATAGGTTGTGGTCTGTTTTGCCTTAAAAAGGAAAAAAAAAAAGCCTGTCTGGGGCACCTGGGTGGCTCAGTCGCTAAGCGTCTGCCTTCGGCTCGGCTCGGTCGTGATCCCAGTGTCCTGGGATTGAGCCCCGCATCGCATGCGGCTCCCTGCTCCGCGGGAAGCCTGCTTCTCCCTCTCCCGCTCCCCCTGCTTGTGTTCCCTCTCTGGCTGTCTCTCTGTCAAATAAATAAAATCTTTAAAAAAGAAGACTGTCTGATTAATTATGAGATAATGATCAATTGCACTCATGTACTGTTTTCTCAGATAAATTTCCCCTTCCTGCAAGATCGTCACCAGCCTCTGCATCAATAAAGTAACCGGTTGCGGTGTGCACAGGTCATGGGTTCTTTAGCCACCACTTTGTTTTGAGCAGATCGGCTGGATCTGCTCCTGATTTGTTCCTCTCTTTCTTCCTCTCTTATTCTCTTGTTTTTCCTCTCAGCGTCTGTTAGGGTGGCTTTCAAAAATTTTTGACCATGGCACAGAGTAAAAAAGTATATTGTGACCCTTGTATTGATATATTGACATAAATGATACAAAAGCTGTATGAAACAAAAATTACCCTGACTTTGCATGATGATAGGCCTGTTCTTTCTATTCTACTTTATTTAAATGAGAGTTGGGTCATGACTCATTAAATAGACTTTAGGATCCATTGATGAATTGGGACCTGCACTTGAAAAAACATGATTTGTTTTATATCTCCTTTGTTGGATAAACTTGCTGCTGGCCCCTCCCTTCAGGTACTGGGAAGACTTGACTAACGCATGGGTCATGAAAATATCATGAGGAATATATTGGTGACTAGACAGAAATGACATCATCATATTCTCTTTCAAAAGTATTGGAGGACTTGGCACCCCAGTTGTAACCAAACGTGACTACTCCATTAGAGTAGTTCCTTCCTCTCTCAGCCTCTGTTGTTCCCAAATTTTAGAGAGGTGCTCAAGAAAATGGTCTTTCCCCTTTGGTTAAATTTATTTAGCTCCATCTTGTTCCCTAAAGTGTGCTCCTAGCTGTACCACAGCTCTATCACGATTGCCTCGCAGATGTGGGGCGCCTGGGTGGCTCAGTCGTTAAGCGTCTGCCTTCGGCCCAGGTCATGATCCCGGGGTCCTGGGATCGAGCCCCGCATCGGGCTCCCTGCTCAGCGGGAAGCCTGCTTCTCCCTCTCCCCCTCCCCCTGCTTGTGTTCCCTCTCTCGCTGTGTCTCTTTCTGTCAAATAAACAAACAAATAAATAAATAAATAAATCTTTTGGGGCGCCTGGGTGGCTCAGTCGTTAAGCGTCTGCCTTCGGCTCAGGTCATGATCCCTGGGTCCTGGGATCGAGCCCCGCATCGGGCTCCCTACTTAGTGGGAAGCCTGCTTCTCCCTCTCCGACTCCCCCTGCTTGTGTTCCCTCTCTCCCTGCATCTCACTCTGTCAAATAAATAAAATCTTTAAAAAAAAAAAAATCATTAAAAATCAAGAAAAAGCCAAAACAGGGGCGCCTGGGTGGCTCAGTCGTTAAGCGTCTGCCTTCGGCTCAGGTCATGATCCCGGGGTCCTGGGATCGAGCCCCGCATCGGGCTCCCTGCTCGGCGGGAAGCCTGCCTCTCCCACTCCCACTCCCCCTGCTTGTGTTCCCTCTCTCACTGTCTCCCTCTCTCATTCTCTCTCTGCCAAATAATAAATAAATAAAAATCTTTAAAAAGATTGCCTAGCAGATGTTAATTGAAAGGATGCCCATCTGATCATCTGTAGCCTAATTTGATGGCTTTGATCATTGCATTAGTGATTTTTATCCTTCTTACCTTAGAACACCCAAGAGGGAAAGCATGCATTTCCATCCATGACAGGGGCCCCCTGTGGCAGTGATTCCTGAAGAGAGGAGGAAGGGGTGTTTGTAAGCATTCTGAAAATGCCTTACCAGGTGATTCTGTTGTTGGATCCCTTGTCCCAGCTGAGTTAATGGTCTCATAATACTCCGTAGGGAATTCTGGATCTGGATCTTTAAGAAGGAGGGGCTAGATCCTCCTAAGTGTGAGGTGCTCTAATTCTTTGGCTATCATATATCCGTTAAGCAAATTCACCAGTGGTTTATATTTTGTCCCATTTCCTCTATCATTGTCTCTCTCATATATATGTGCATATATTTGTATATACATATGTGTATGTATATATGCAGATTATTTTTCCTGAAACACTCGAGAGTAGGAGATATCAAGCCTCCTTACTCCTAAGCACTTCAGTTATGTATTTCCTTCAAATGAGAACATTCTCTTGCATAATCACAATATGGTTATCTTTATTAAAATGTTACTTAAATATATATAAGCATAAAACTAGACACAGAATCTTTATGCATGTAGTTCTTTTGCAATTTCATAACCGGAATATGAATTTATAATTTAAATATAGCCATAAACGTTAACCGTGATACAATAGTAATCCACTCCAACAAAAGCCTGTTTCTCTAGTGTGGTCCTGCTCTCGTGCTGGGTTGATTCTTCAGTGTCAGGGTGGCTGTACTGCTGTGTCCTTTGACGCAGTTTCTTGCCCACGTTTATCTTTGCAAATTAGAAAATACTTCATTATTCAGATGGAGGTGACATAAGTTGGCTTTCTCTTAGTGCAAATGTTTAAATTTCATATTAGGCTTATTTCTATCCTTTTCTCATTAGACCAGGAAGAAATGCAAACAGGTCTCTGAAATCATGTGCCAATACCTGGTTGTATAATAAATGTCTGATTTTTTCCCCCAATTTTCTTTTTTTTTTTTTTTTTACAGATTTTATTTATTTATTTGAGAGAGAGAATGAGAGAGAGCATGAGAGGGAAGAGGGTCAGAGGGAGAAGCAGACTCCCCGCTGAGCAGGGAGCCCGATGTGGGACTTGATCCAGGGACTCCAGGATCATAACCAACTGAGCCACCCAGGCGCCTCCAATTTTCTCTTTTTAAAGTAAACTCTGTGTTCAACATGGGGCTCAAACTCACGACCCAGAGAACAAGTCGCATGCTCTCCTGATTGAGCCAGCCAGTTGCCAAAAAGATTCTCATTGAAATAACAACACAAGTGAAAATTCCTCACAGACTTCCGAGCTTTGTCTGTGAACCTCAGTTTAATCACTGTATTATCTCATTTAGTTCTCACAAAAACCCTATTAAGTAGGTATTATATTAGTCCCATTTTATAGATAAGGGAACTGAGGCTTACAGAGTTTAAATGATTTGGATACTAATTACAGTAAATTATAATACTAATAAATAAGGATCCTTAGCTGGTAGTGACCCTGCTGAGATTTGAACTCAGGCAGCCCGACTCTGTAGCCTAAACCCTTAACTTCTCTGCTGTATGCCTTCTCAGAGAGAGGGCATTGAAGACTGGACTGCTGAATGAATGCATGAACGAATGCATGAATGCAAACATATATACATACACACATACATACATACATACGAAACTTCTGTATAGTCTACCTCCACTAATAAGTTAGCAAAGAGGTTTTTCTTTGGAAGATGTTTCCCAACCAGTGAAATAGCATTTCATGAGTATTAAGTAGCTGTAATCAGCCAAATGTTAGGATGGGTAGTGGCATGTATTCAAGAGCCGCAGGGACCCTGCCATGTGTGTCCGTGGCTCAGATGCTCACAGCCACAGAACTCTTTATTTGGAGCCTTCTTTTCCAGTAAATATTTCTCAGTTAAGATGCTCTGATGGGTATGGGCGGCCTCACAAAATAACAGATCCCTTATTGCCAAAGTGTTCAAGCCGAGATGAGATAACCACTGTGCAGACTCATTGTAGGAGAGACTTGGCAGTGGGTGGGTGGCCACGCTTGCTGACCTAAGATTCTGTGAGTCTGTTAGATCCTAGACTTGCTCAAGGCAAGGATCCTGTTCCATACTGCTTTGTATTCCAAGCATGTGCCATTTGATGCATATGGTTGGCATTTAATAAACATCTGTTGGTAATAAAGTAAGCACTGTAGTGAAAGGCTCATCTCTAAGGAATTAATTTATTTAACACTAGCAAAAATGACTCATTATAATTATCACTATTACTGTACTAATAATGAACAAATTGAAAGGAGTACTATATTGCACTTGATAATAATAGTGGGCGAAACATTTTCATTTGATGGTTGTAACAGGAACTTTTGCAGTAGGCTGAGTGGGAGGTGTCAGAGAAAAAAATTAAGCTTGAAAACTTTGGATGCCTAATTCAAGATTAAAGTGTAAAAAAAAAAAAAAGTTCAAAGTGTGTCCCTTCTCTCAGTGCCTTCATATGCAGTCACACGCTGTGATTGCCAAAGGAGCACTTAATAACAGAGCGTCATCTGTAGCTGGGGAGTGCAGCAGACTCCAGGGGAGGCAGGCGCGAGGTCTTGGGGGAGCTTGTCTCTTCCTCCGACTCCCTGTTCCCAAGCCTCCTTTGGACTTTCGAAATAAGGACTGAATTTACTGCCCTTTCTAAAGGTTGGAGTCACTAATAATATGCTTTGTGCTTTCAGTTATGTCCCCTTTTGTGAACAATGGGACTGAAAATATCACCTCCCAGAAGTTTATTTTACTTTTAAAAAGTTCATAAAACATAAGGTGGGAGAGTACTTATGTGCTTTAAGACACTCTAGGTGTGGTCAGTTGCTTTAATCAAAGTTTGCCTCCCAGGGTAGGTACCTGGCATATAATCAGAAGGGCTGCCCTCCAGAGACAGCTACTACAAATGTCTCTGCTATTTTTGTACTTTTATATCAGCTCAGATTAGCGTAATAAATGTTAGAAATGGATCTCCACTGGTGAAAATAATGGCTCGTTAATTAGCATAATGGATGTTGGAAATAGATTCTTCCACCGAATAGCTCTTAGCCACTTGAGGATGGTTTATTATGTTTCCTTTAAACCAATATTTCTCAGTCTTTAGAAATCCACGCTTTCCTTTAATACACATAAAAATGTAATGAGCTATTTTAATGTCGTTTGCAATTCAATTTAAAGTTTCAGAGTCAAGAATCCTTGGATGAAGTACTTGAAATTTTTTTCATTTGATGCCCGTCTTCCTCAGTGTCCCCTCTGCTTCCCAGCATGTTCCTTCTTTCCCGCTCTGCATCTGGAGAATCACTGCCCTGAGCAGGATCTTCTCCACACGTCCCCAGCACCCGCAACCATTCTCTGTTGAATAGGCCTTCTAAACTCACCGTTGGGAGTCACTATCTCCTCTGCCACCTCTGGCTCCTCCAGTGTCCCTCCTATAATAGGTACATTCAGATGTAAACAATGATTTTTGTGTGTGATCTGGGGATAGTGTACCTGGTACTACCACCAGCTTTGATCTGGAGTTCTTTGGGATGGAGGGACAGAGGGAGTGGGAAGGGAGACTGGTGCCAAGGGCAGCAAGCAGCCACGTGTAAGGCTGTAGGGAGCGGGGGAATCCTGGAGAACACAGGGCTCTTTGCCCCTTTTCAGGAGGCAGCCACAACCCAGCTCCAGTCACAGTCATGTCAGAGCTGACTCATGGGAGGTGTCTGCGTGCGGCTCAGCTCAGGGCACCGTGCTGGGAACTTGCAGTCCACCACTGTGGGAGCAGTGTAAATGCTGCGGCAGAAGCTACAGATTGGGGCTTGTTTGGTCTTTCCTCCCATCAGAGCCAGTTAACACATACCAGTGCTCATGGGCTCCCAGTGATTCCTTTTACATGGGAATATGGGGCTGGGTTTGCCAAATTTTCTGATTCTTGAAGACAAACTGAATCCTGGATTTTTATGTAAAATGTGTAGATTTTTAAAATTCCATTTGAGCCAAACAGTCATTTCCTTGCTGAGATCAGACCTGTAAGTATCTATCTAGTATGTGCTTTTCTGGTCTAGTTTCAATACTTCTATTAATATGACCTGAAATAATAGTAGATTTTTAAAAGAAAGCAATCTACATCAGCTTCTCTCCCTCCTCTCATTGTAGTTGTGAATTACCATAGCAATTCTTTGAGAGCTGAAAACATCGAACCACTTCCTAGTATCTCTCATTAACTTAATATGGAAGCTAATTTGGATATGTGTATATTTTTTCTTCCCATTCAGATTTTCTGTTAAAAGACAGAGACCACATCTTTGCTTCACCTTGTTTCGCTTTCTTGTTAGAAACATTTATGTTACACGCTTATGAAATACTTATTGACTTGATTTTGGATGTGGATGTAATTTGCAGAAGGAATACATTTGGGTTTACAGTTTTAGGGAAATAGCATCAACTTTGAAAGATCAAACTGTTACATCCTTAGTGGCTTTAGATTTATTGTAACTGCCTTTTTATTGGATCAAACTCTTGATTCCTTGTAAATGAAATGAATAAATCTTTCTATTTGAAATCTGGGGAAGTTCCCATTTCCTTCTCTAGGACCGTCTTTCTGATAAACTTTATATGTGTTTTTTTTTCTCCCTCTGAAAAATATTGCTTAAATGTCACTTTCATGGAACTTGCCATATTTAACTGGATTGTAGTCACTTTTTTAATGAACTTGACAAAGCAGAAATCTCTTTTGTTCACCAGTAAGCAAGGGTTGAGAAGAATGATTTTTCTTTTCCTTAGCAAAGTGCTCATTGGGGTGCCTTGAATAAAACAGTTTAAATTACAAAGGAATATTTCATTTAGGAACTCAGGAGGACAAACTGGATTTTGGGGGTAAAATGACAGCCTGAACACATGCCTTAAGCTCCCCTTTTAATAAAAACCCTTTAAAATAACAAAATACAGACCTTAAAAAAAAATCTGTTACACTGCTAGAAAACCACAAAAGGTGCCTACCTTTAGTAGACCAAAAGTTAGGAAGAATTCCTGGAAAACTGAAAACAGATGGGATTAGACTGACAAAAGGAAACAAAAACAAAAACAAAAAATCATAACCCAAAATACAGGTGCAGAAGAAAATGGCATTAAAAGCAGAGCTTATAGTGACTAACCGCTACTGACAGGAAGGGGCCCTAGAGCCAAATTCATGAAACTAAAGTATTGCATTTATGACAATGACCCTCTGGCAAAGAGCTGAGAACTGTGCTCTGAAGAAAGTGAACACTCCGTCTTGGGAGCATTCCTCCAGTGGGTGTAGGGATCTGAGAGAAGCAGAGTAGAGCTTAAGATCAGTGTGATCACCCCCCACAAAAAGCAGGGTGGGCAAGGCAATGTAAGCCTTCCTATAGGCAGTGTCTATAAAAATCCTTCACCACTAGAGGAAAGACTTTAATATTTCTGCAGGTTTGTGTTTGTCTCCCAGCCTGCTGTCTTGCCGGTTTCCCACTCATATACCCTAAAGCCCAGCCAGGTCAATGGACACCTCTTCTACTCTTACATAGAGCCTACAGTTGCCCCTCCCCAAGGAGAGACCCAACGCTAGCTAGCCCGGAGAGGCATGCATTAGCTGCCCTTGTTGATTGACCTAGTCTTTTCTGCTGAAATATGAATGAATATCAAAGGATCATCCGACATTCAAGGAAAGCAAATAGGATGAAAGAAAGACCCAGAGTAAGCAGACTTCGTGGAATATAGGAGAAGCTGAAAACATGTTAGTTGGTATCTTCCAAAAGATTTGAGGTAGTGAGTATGTTAGATAATAGCCTGCTATGAAAAAATATTTTTTCTGCAAATAAAGTTCATGGAAATTTAAAATAGGGTTATTGAACTTAAAAGATTAAATACATCAGCTTTAGAATCAGGTGGATATGATTAAAGACAAATTTAGTGATCTGGAAGGTAGGCAACAAAATTTTGCAGAATATCACAAGGAACTTAGGAAGTAATAGAGATCTAAAACATCCATCAGATGGAAGTTCTGGTGGGATGAGGCCAAAGAAGTACAGAGAAGATGCATTTATTAGAAAAATAGGAAATTAATGGGCTCAATGAACAGCCAAAATAATAATAGTAATAGTAGTAGTAATAACAGCAAAGTAGAAAGAGAAGAATTGATCTCTGCTTTTATTTTTATAAATAAAAATGAAAATTAGCCTAAATGATAAAAAAGTTTTTTTTTTTTAAATAGGCCAATAAGTGACATAAATCATTGGTGAATTGATAAGGGAAAAGAATATATGCAATTACAGAACATTAGAGATGACAAAAGGGGCATTATAATGCGTATAGATGAGAATAATACACAAATACAAATACACATATAACAAACAATGAAAAATTGTAGGTGAAATGGATGATTTTATTTGAATCACAGAGAGGCAGAAAACCTGAATTTTGGTCAGTGATTTTAGGAAAAATTGAAGAGGTAGTCAGAGATATGAGCCCCAGATGGTTTTATAAGTGAATTTTATCAAGTCTTCAAGAAACAAATCTCCTGTAACACTATTCTAGTGTGTAGAGCACTTTCTAACTCCTCTCTGTAAGGGTAATATAATTATGATACTAGAAGTGGACAAGGAAAGCACAAAGCATATGTATATATTATAAATCAGTTTCCCTTCTAACATAGATATGAAGATCTACATTAAGTATTAAAAAATTCAGTCTAGCAGTGTATTAAAAGTAACATATTACATGTGCAGGTAAGTTGTTTGCATCATAGGAATGCGAGGATAGGTCAGTAACAGAAACTCTTATAATGTAATAAATTATTTGTATTACTTTAGTAGATTAAAAGAAGAAAAATCCATGTAGTGTTCATGACAGAAATTCAAAAAGTACTTGATGAAATTCACCATCAGTATATGATTAAAACTTAGCATGAGCAAAAGAAACTTTCTTACATTGATTAAAGTAACCCACTAGAAACCTATGATCAATATGTTTAATGAAGCAGTTTAAGTCAGGAGCAAGATAACTCAAATAGCATTGAACTTGAGGTTCTAGCTAATTAATTTTTTTTAGGTTTTTTTTTTTTTAGTTTTTAATTTTATTTTAGCTCCAGTATAGTTAACATACAATATTAAATTAGTTTCAGGTGTAAAATATAGTGATTCAACAATTCTGTGCATTACTCAGTGCTCATTATGATAAGTATACTCTAAATCCCCTTTACCTCTTTCACTCATCCCCCACCCATCTCCCTTCTGGTAGCCATCAGTTTGTTCTCTGTAGTTGAGAGTCTTTTTGGTTTGTCTCTCTCTCTTTTTTTTTTTTTCCTTTGCTCATTTATTTTGTTTTTTTAAATTCCACATATGGGCAAAATCATATGGTGTCTTTCTCTGACTTATTTTGCTTAGCATTATACTCTCTAGCTTCATCTGTGTTGTTGCAAATGGCAAGATTTCATTTTTCTTTATGGTTGAATAATATTCTGTCTCTCTCACACAAACGCACACACACACCCCCTACATCTTCTTTATCCATTTATCTATCGATGGATAGTTGGGCTGCTTCCATATTTGGCTATTGTAATTAATGCTGCAATAAACATAGGGATGCATGTATCCCTTTGAATTAGTGTTTTTGTAATTCTGGGGGCAAATACCCAGTAGTGTGACTACTGGATCATAGGGTAGTTCTATTTTTAACTTTTTGAGGAACCTCCATACTGTTTTCCACAACCATTTGCATTCCCACCAACAGTGCATGAGGGTTCCTTTTTCTCCACATCTTCACCAACACTTGTTGTTTTTTGTGTATTTTATTTTAGCCATTCTGACCCATGTGAGGTGATATCTCATTGTAGTTTTGATATGCATTTCCTGATGATGAGTGATGTTGAATGTCTTTTTTGTGTGTCTTTTGGCCATGTGGATGTCTTCTTTGAGAAATGTCCGTTCGTGTCTTCTACCGTTTTTTAATTGGATTATTTGTTTTTCTGGTGTAAATTCTTAATATATTTTGGATACTAACCCTTTATTGGATATGTCATTTGCAAATATCTTCTCCCATTCAGTAGGTTGCATTTTAGTTTTGTTAATTGTTTCTTTGCCCTGCAGTAGCTTTTTTTTTTTTTTTTTGATGTAGTCCCAATAGTTTATTTTTGCTTTTATTTCCCTTGCCTCAGGAGTCATATCTAGAAAAATGTTGCTATGGCTGATATCAGAGAAATTACTCCTGTGCTCTTTTCTGGATATTTATGGCTTCAGGTCTTATATTTAGGCCTTTAATCCATTTTGAGTTTATTTTTGTGTAGGATGTAAGAAAGTGGTCCGGTTTCATTCTTTTGCATGTAGCTGTCCAGTTTTCCCAACAGTGTTTATTGAAGAGACTTTTTCCCATTGCATATTCTTGCCTCTTTTGTTGAAGATTAATTGACCATGTAATTGTGGGTTTATTTCTGGGTTTCCTCTTCTTTTTCATTGATCTGTGTGTCTGTTTTTGTGCCTGTCTCCTACTGTTTTGTTTACTACAGCTTTGTAATATAACTTGAAATCTGGGACTATGATACTTCCAGTTTTGTTTTTCTTTTTCAGGATTGCCTTGGCTTTTCGGGGTCTTTCGTGATTCCATAGAAATTTTAGAATTGTTTTAGTTCTGTGAAAAATGCTGTTGGTATTTTGATAGGGATTGAATTCTAGCTAGTGAATTTTTAAAAACTGAAAGGTATAGGCAAAACTGTAATTTTCAGATGTTTATAAATAGTCTACTAGAAAAATCACAATGTCCCCATGTATTGTAACAGGAAAAAACTACTAGAACTAATAAAAGACTGAAATAAGGTGGCTGGTTATAAGAGTAGCATTTAAAAAATCAGTATTATCCTTATTCACTTGTAATAACCAGTTAGAAATTATCTCTAAAAAAGTCTTATTCACATACCAACCATCGATATAAAATATTTAGGAAAATACCTAACAAGAAACATGTAAGACCAACATGAAGAAATCATAAAACTGTCGAATGACATGAAAATGATCTGAATAAAAGAAAATACCATATTCCTGAGTAGAAAGATTCAGTCAAATAAAGATGTCAGTTAAATTCATTTTAATCTATGTAATCCTAATCAGATTCCATAATTCAGGATGATTCTAATCAGAATATCAAATATAATTTTTAAATTGATAAGCTGATTCTATTTTTTTTTTTTTAAGATTTTTATTTATTTATTTGAGACAGAGAGCACATGAGAGGGGGAAGGGTCAGAGGGAGAAGCAGACTCCCTGCCGAGCAGGGAGCCCGATGTGGGACTCGATCCCGGGACTCCAGGATCATGACCTGAGCCGAAGGCAGTCGCTTAACCAACTGAGCCACCCAGGCGCCCTGATAAGCTGATTCTAAAGTTCATGTCAAAATTTTTGAAAAATAAAGGGTGGGGAGGGAAGGGACTTGCTATATCAGGCACTGAAAAATTATATAAATTGTATTACTATAAAGGAATTAAAATGGGGGAATATCGGCATTGGGATAACTAGAGCAGTATATTAAACTTTTTAAAATCTGCGATCCATAGCAACAAAAGCATTTTACAGTCAAATCAGATTTCATGGGATAATGGAAATAGTGTGTAGGAAGTTTGTTGGGGCGGTGCTGTCAGGATTATCCCTGTGGGGGAGGGAAGCACTCAGGAGCCCAAGGAGAAGTTGGGTTCATAGACGCAGTCCCAGCAGGCCCTGCCTCTCTTCTGTCTCAGGCTGTTTCCTGGTGAACCCAGCTTATAGCAGACCTCAGTGCAAATGGATGCTAATTTAGGATTACCTGGATGGTGAGGACCTTGATTATTCTCTTGTTCAACCTTCTTTCTGATGCACAGGTGCCCTCTGCAATATTCCTGATGTTTAGCCCTCTGTCCTCTTTTTGAATGTAAGAGATGGAGAGTTTATTATGTAACTGCACTGTCAGTGTTGAACACTTTGAGGATTTAGAGCACTTCTATTATAATTATTTTTAAAGATTTTATTTATTTGAGAGAGCGTGCGCACGATCAAGGGGAGGGGCAGGGGGAGAGGGAGAAGCAGACTCCCTGCTGACACGTGGGGCTCAATCCCAGGACCTGAGCCAAAGTCAGATGCTTAACCTACTGAGCCACCCACGCACCCCTAGAGCACTTTTATTATTGAGTGAAAATCTGCATCCCTGTAACTTTCTCTCCTTAGACACACTTCTCTCAGGTATTCAAAATACCTCTTCTAATGCTTGGAATTGTTCCAGTTTCCACCCTTGGGAAAATTGAAGAAAGTTATCACATTTCCTTTAAGTTTCTTCTCTGATCCTTTTGAAATGCCTCATTTTCTCAGCTATTTCTTATATGATGTCCTTTCTTTATTTTTTCCTCCAGCTTTATTGAGGTATAATTGACAAAATTGTGTATACTTAAGATATACAGCATGATGGTTTGATATCCGTATGCAATGTAAATGATTACCACAATCAAGTTAATTAATACATCCATCACCTCACATTGGCAAATTTTTTGTGTGTATGTGGAGTGAACACTTAAGATCTACTCTGTTAGCAAATTTCAAGTGTACAGTATTTTCACCTGTAGTCACCAATGCTGTACATTAGATCCTCAGAACTTATTTATCCTTAACTGAACGTTTGTGCTCTTTGACCAACATCGCCCCCATTTCTCCCCCCACCCCCACCCCAGCAGTTAATTTTCTACTCTCTGTTTTTATGAGTTTGACTTTTTTAGATTTCATGTATAAGATCATACAATATTTGTCTTTGGTTTATTTCACTTAGCCTGTCCTCCAGATTCATCCATGTTGTCATGAATGGCAGGATTTTCTTCTTTTTGTGTGTGTGCGTGCACGCGTGTGTGAATAATGCTCCACTGTATACGTATACACACTACATTTTCTTTATCCGGTCATCCACTGATGGACACTTAGGTTGTTTCCCTATATTGCTACTGTGAATAAGGCTGAAGTGGACATGGGAGTGCAGGTTTCTCCTGCAGATACTGTTTTCATTTCCTTAGTGTATATACCCAGAAATGGGATTGCTGGATCATACAATAATTCTATTTTTAATTTTTTGAGGAAACTCCATACTGTTTTCCATAGAGGCCGTACCAATTTACATTCCTGGCAACAGTTGTACAAGGGTTTCCTTTTCTCCATGTCCTTGCCAATATTTGTTATCTTATCTTTTTGATAAGAGTCATGCTAACACATGTGAAGTGATATTTCATCATGGTTTTGGTTTGCATTTCGCTGATGATTAGTTGATGTTGAGCACCTTTTCATATATCTGTTGGCTATTTGTATACCTTCTTTGGAAAAATACTCAAATTCTTTGACCATGTTTTGATTAGGTAATTTGCTTTTTTTTTTGCTATTGAGTTGTATGAATTGCTTATATATTTTGAATGTCAACCCCTTATCAGATATATAGTTTGCAATTTTTTTTCCTGTTCTGTGGGGTTGCCTTTTCATTTTTTTGATTTTCTTCTCTCAGTGCAGAAGCTTTTTAGTTTGATGCAATCCTACTTGTTTATTTTTGCTTTTGTTACTTGTGTCATATCCAGAATATCATTGACAAAACTAATATCAAAGAGCTTACCCCCTCTATTTTCTTTTAGGAGTTTTATGGTTTCAGTTCTTACGTTTAAGTCTTTAATCCATTTTGAGTTGATTTTTGTATATGGTATAAGATAAAGATCCAGTTCATTCTTTTGCGTGTGGATGCACAGTTTTCCCAACACCGTTTATTTAAAAATTTTTAACTTTAAATTCAATTTAATTAACATATGCTGTATTATTAGTTTCAGAGGTAGAATTCAGTGATTCATCAGTTGCATATAACACCCGATGCTCATTACATCACGTGCCCTCCTTAATGCCCATCACCCAGATACCCCATCCTCCCACCCATCTCCCCCCCAGCAACCCTCAGTTTGTTTCCTGTAGTTAAGAGTCTCTTATGGTTTGTCTCCTTCTCTGTTTTCCTCTTATTTTATTTTTCCTTCCCCTCCTCTATGTTCATCTGTTTTGTTTCTTAAATTCCACATATGAATGAAATCATATGGTATTTGTCTTTTTCTGACTGACTTATTTCGCTTAGCATAATACCCTCTGGTTCCATCCACATCGTGGCAAATGGCAAGATTTCATTCTTTTTGATACTGAGATATTCCATTGTATATATATATATACCACATCTTCTTTATTCATTCATCTGTTGATGGATATTTGGGCTCTTTCCATATTTTGGCAGTTGTGGACATTGCTGCTATAAACATTGGGGTGCGTGTGTCCCTTTGAATCAGTGTGTTTGTATCCTTTGCATAAGTACTTAGTAGTGCAATTGCTGAGTCATAGGGTAGCTCTATTTTTAACTTTTTGAGGAACCTCCATTCTGTTTTCCAGAGTGGTTGCACCAGTTTGCATTCCCACCAACAGTGTAAGAGGGGTCCCCTTTCTCCTCATCCTTGCCAACACCTGTTGTTTCTTGTGTTGTTGATTTTAGCCATTCCTAATGACAGCTGTGGGGTGGTATTTCATTGTGGTTTTGATGTGTATTTACCTGATGCCGAGTGATCCAACACCATTTATTGAAGAGACTCCTTTCCCAGCCTGTATTCTTGGAACCCTTCTCATAGGTTAGTTGACTATGTATGTGTAGGTTTATTTCTGGGTTCTCAATTGTGTTTCATTGGCCTATGTGTCTGTTTTTATGTAGTACCTTACTGTTTTGATTACTGTAGCTTTCTAATATAGTTTGAAATCAGGAGGTGTGATGCCTCTAGCTTTGTTCTCTCTCAATATTTCTTTGGCTCTTCAGGGTCTTTTGTGGTTCCATACAAATTTTAGGATTGTTTTTTTCTATGTCTGTGAAAAATGCCATTGGAATTTTGATAGAGGGTGCATTGAATCTGTAGACTGCTTTGGATAGTATGGACATTTTAATAATAGTAATCCATGAGCAGGAGATGGCTTTCCATTTTTTAAAAAAATTTTATTTATGAGATTTTATTATTTATTAGAGAGCGCATCAGCTGGGGGAGGAGCAGGGGGAGAGGGACAAGCACACTCCATGCTCAGTGTGGAGCCTCATGTGGGGCTCAATCCCAGGACCCTGAGGTCATGACTTGAGCTGAAATCGAGAGTCGGAGGCTTAACGGACTGAGCTACCTAGGCAGTCCTCTTTCCATTTCTTGTGTGTCATCAATTTCTTTCCTTAATGTCTTATAGTTTTTTATGTACTGAACTTTTGCCTCCTTAGTTAAATTTCTAAATCCCTTAGCATTATTAATTTTATTCCAAGTTGTCTTTATTCTTTTACATGTGGTTCAAACCAGGCCTTTGTCATATTACTCCCTTTTCCATAATACCATCAGTTATTATGCCATTTTTAGGACCTGTGTCAGCTGCTCTCTCTGCCTGGAATGCTCTTCTCTCAAATCAGAATTCCTGGCTCTTTCATATTCGGTCCTCAGTGTGGATGTCTCCCAGGGCCACAGTATGACTTTCATGAGTCTGAGGCACTTTTGCCTTTGCAGGTGTCTTTTCATAAAAAAAAAAAGTATTAAAAATTATATTTTATGACTATTGGTATAAAGATGAATATGTTATTATTACATATTAAAACATTGTCTTTAGCCTGAAAGTTCACATTTTCTTCTGATTTTGAAACAAACCATTTTCATGGCCTCCCCAAAATATTGCAGGCTCTAGGCACTGTGTCCTCCTTAGGGCAGTGTCATGATCTGTTGCATGATACTACAGTATGTATTATATTCACTGCTGTACTCTTAGTGTCTGGAGTAGAGCCAGGCTCATGAATGAAAGAAGAAAGAAAGAAACACTGGGCTCCAAGTGGAGAACTCTCTTCTGACTAAAGTACATGAGAATTATATATTCCTAAAATGTTTAAATATTTAAGTTTTTTAAAAAAAAGATTTGTATTTATTTATTAGAGAGAGAGAGAGAGAGAGCAAGCACATGAGCAGGAAGGAGGGGCAGAGGGAGAGGGAGAAGCAGACTCGCCACTGATCACGCGGGACTTGATCCCAGGACCCTGGGATCACGACCCGACCTGAAGGCAGACACTCAACCAACTTAGCCACCTAGGCGTCCTCCCCCCTACCTTTTTTTTTTTTTTAAAGATTTTATTTATTTATTTATTTATTTATTTATTTATTTTTTAAAGATTTTATTTATTTGTCAGAGAGAGAGAAAGAGAGAGCACAAGCAGAGGGAGAAGCAGGCTCCCCACTGAGCAGGGAGCCCGATGTGGGACTCGATCCCAGGACCCTGGGATCATGACGTGAGCCGAAGGCAGATGCTTAACGACTGAGCCACCCAGGCGTCCCAAGATTTTACTTATTTATATTGTTCAATTTTAAAGTTGTTTCTAATTTTCCCATTTATGCATGATGCTAAACATCTTTTATTCAGACAACTTCTCCATCGTCTTCTCCCCTTTGGGGTTATTTCTTTACAGTGAGTTTCTAGACAGAAATTACTAGGTCCAAATTTGTGTGTATGCTTCCGTCATGGTGTCCTGTAGTCTTTAATAAAAAACTATTCTCTGAAAAAAAAACAAAAACCAAACTATTCTCTGGTTCTTATTTTATCACATATAGTTGAATTTTCAGTTAAGTAACCTTTTGATATGTGGAGTGAATCACTTAATATTTTCTATTTATTGTCTTACATGTTGTTAGTTTATTATTTCCAAGTATATATGAAATTCTTGAGGGTAGGATTCTATATTCTCAGACCAGCACAGTAAAGAACTTATGAGTAGGTGCTCAGTTTTGGTTGCTTGGTTGAGAAAAAAAGAGAAGTTTAGAAGGGAAGCTAATTCTGGGGGAAAGATGACAAAACATTATTGATATCTGGTAAGATTATCATTTCTAGAAGTCTGCATTTGGAATTTATTCCAGAAAGAATAACAGTTGACTTCATGGGAAGGGATCATCTGTGAGGGAGAGAAAATCATAGCAGATAAAAGCAAGGCAGATGGGCCCTGGGAAGGGTAAGGAAGGGGAGGGGATGGAAGGTAGGGGAAGGATGCTGCCATGTACTGAGTACCTATTACAATGGTGTGTGCATTTCTACATGCAGTCCTCACAGTAATTCTACCCTTCCATCCGTCCATTCAACAGATATTTATTGAATGCTTCTGGCATGTCGGGTGCCATGCTAAGTAATGACATGGAGGTATCATCTGCTTTGGCAGGGATCAGGACTTTGTCATCTCATAGCCAATTGGGGTAGGAAATCAGACTTCACTGACTTCATAGTGCATATCCTTTCCAGTATGCTATTTCGGCATAGGTGAACATTAAATTGACTATTGGGAGTTAATCATGCACATTTTATTTAGAATTTTGTTAAGGGACTTGGTGTAAGTGCTATCCATGAGAGAAAAGTAGTATCCACCAAGGCAGCCCACGGAGTCTTCCCACTATCCTCCCCACTGCCCTTCTGGAATCAATCTTAGTATATTATGGGACCCTATATATTTTAGTGTAGTCTGCCTTGCATTTAAACTTTTTATTTGTCAGTCTGTCTCTCCCACACATTTTGGCATCACAGAGTATCTTTGGATAGTACTTTAAACAAAATAATTATTTTATTTAAAATTGAATATTATTATTTCTCTTAGTAGGTATGAGTTTGGTAGTGTGTTGGGATATTTGATTATCATACTGCTGTGGAAAATAGCACATGGTTGTAATAATAGGGAATATTGAAAAATGAAATGGCTTTTCTTAGGGACATCTCTTGGCAATGATTTTTAAAAAATGAATATATTTAATTTGTTTTGTGGAAACTTTACAACATAAACAAGTAGGGAGAACATTATAATGGGCTCTTTTATACGTTCAGTTGGATTAGGATATGTTGAGGGTCACAGCTAAACAAAAGCCAGTTTAAAAGGAAAGCAACATTGTGACCAGGAATGGCATTCCTGCTGGAAGATAATTAGTATGTAGGTCAGAATTAATACTGTGTTATCTCTGGAGTAAAAAATACCATGGTAGTAAGAATTTAGCTATGGATCAGAGGTATTTTATTTGGTGTGAATCTTTAGGGATTCTATTCTTGAGACCTGAGCTCTGAGAACAGTAGCTTTCATTGAAGCTGGCCCATGAAATTAGTAATTTATATTTTTTATTTTTTAAAAGATTTTATTTATTTGAGAGAGAGAGAGAGAGCATGCACTAGCATGAGTTAAGGGGAGGGGCAGAGGCAGAAGGAGAAGCAGGCTCCTTGCTGAGCAGGGAGCCTGACCGGGGTCTCGATCCCAGGACCCTGGGATCATGACCTGAGCCGGAGACAGATGCTTAACTGACTGAGCCACCCAGGTGCCCCTTCTATTGATTATTTTTAAGACTTCTATCATTATTTTAATTTTCTGGAGCTCTTCTTAAAAGTCACACCCTCGGGGTGCCTGGATGGCTCAGTGGTTAAGCGTCTGCCTTTGGCTCAGGTCATGATCCCGGGGTCCTTGGATCAAGCCCCGCATTGGGCTCCCTGCTCAGCGGGAAGCCTGCTTCTCACTCAGCCACGCCCCCTGCTTGTGTTCCCTCTCTCGCTGTGTCTCTCTCTGTCAAATAAATAAAATCTTAAAAAAAAAAGTCACCCCCTCTTTCACCAATGCTGTATCTCTCTGAGGCAGTTGATACATTAAAAACATTTCCTTCTTGCACGATCTTTGGGTTGCTTTTTTTGGTTTGATTTGGTCTCTTTCTTGCATGTTAGTAGCTTTCCTCAAATATCTACTTGTCTACTGATCATTAACGTCAGGGAAGAAATGACTGAGTTCAGTAAAAGGCAGAGGGACGCTTGTACTCTGAGCCCCACATGAGATATCACCTTGCTCCTGTCAGAATGGTTGGTATTTATCAAAAAGACAAGAAACAACAAGTGCTGGAGAGGATGTGGAGAAAAGGGAACCATGGTGACCTATTGATGGAAATGTAAACTGGCACAGCCAGTGTGGAAAACAGTATGGAGGTTTCCCAAAAAATTAAAATTGAACTACCATATGACTTTTAGCAATCCTCTTTCTGGATATTTATCTAAAGGAAACAAAAACAGGATATTGAAGAGATATATTCATTTGCATGTTCATTGAAGCATTATTCACATTAGCTGAGACCTGGAAGCAACCTAAATGTCAACCAGTAGACGAATGGATAAAGAAAATGTGGTGTCAGTGTATACAGTGGAATATTATTCAGCTATAAAAAGAAGGAACTCTTGCTGTTTTAGCAACAGTATGGATGTACCTTGAGGGCATTATGCTAAGTTAAATAAGGCAGAGAAATGCAAATGTCATATGACCTCACTTCTATGTGGAATCTTAAAAATAAAAGAACAGGGGCACCTGGGTGGCTCAGTTGGTTAAGCATCTACCTTCAGCTCAGGTCATGATCCTGAAGTCCTGGGATCAAGCCCCCAGCATTGGGCTCCCTGCTCAGTGGGGAGTCTGCTTCTCTCTCTGCTCCTCCCCACCCTGCTTGTGTTCTCTCTCTCTCACTCACTCTCTCTCAAATAAATAAATAAATCTTTAAAAAAATAAAAATAAAATAAAAAACAAACTCATAGTTACAGAGAAGAGATTGGTGGTTGCCAGAGGCAGGGAGGGGTATAGTAGGTGAAATGAGTAAAGTGTGTCAAAAGGTACAGACTCCCAGTTGTAAAATAAGTAATTCCTGGGATGTGATGTATACAGCCTGGTGACTATAGTGAACAATACCGTATTGTATATTTGAATGTTGCTGAGAGTAGATGTTTAAAATTCTCATCAGAAGAAATTGTAATTGTGTGGTGATAGATGTTAATTAGACCTATTGTGATCATTTCACAACACATACAAATATTGTATCATTATGTTGTACACCCGAAACTAACATAGTTATATGTCAATTATATTTCAGTTAAAAATAAATAAATGTAGTCAGGATCCGTAGAAGATCTCTTTAGAAAAAGCATAAAAAAAAATTAGGAATACATTTGTTAACTTATTTTTAAGCCCTTAACTTTTGAAAGTTGCTATTAGTAATGGTAACAGAACTAGCCTTTAAGGCAATTAGAGTAAGTAATGTATACAATGAGTTCACAAGTAAAAGCGGAATCTCTTATGTAATATTGTCTTTGGGGGTCAGGGCTGGTGATACAGGGAATATTGTGATACAATATTAGGAAGGTGATAATACAGTATTTGTAGTAAATATTAGGTTTATGTTGTAGATGTTTAAAAAACTCTCGAGGAGACAGATTTGTGTAGCTAATCAATGACAGCTGGCTGAGGACACAGGACCATGTTGTTTTTGATAGCTTGCTGCGACATTATTTGTTTTCATCCTCAGGTTAGTTCAGGTTAATCTGAAAATGCACTCTCTCTCTCTCTTTTTTTTGGGGGGGGGGGATGGGATATAGGTAACTGGGATTCCAAGATTCCTTCTTTCCAAACTAGTAATTATTATTTGGAATTGGACTTCCTGTTTATGCTTAGTGATAAGTATTTGTCATTAAGTGGGGGGACCGAGAACCTAAAGGCAGGCTTCAGCCCCTCAGCTTCTTTTGTTGAGGCCTCTGAAGATAGAGTCAGTTGCTGATGCCTAAAAGCGGAGTGTTCTTCTCCATCCCAGCCTTTTCCTATCTCCCTCAAGGTTTTTTTCTCTTTTCCTTAGCTGAACCTCATGTCATGGCTTATTATCTATCTTTGATCCATAAAAAGTTTGGCTCTGGTTTATCTGTTTATTACATTGTATCCCCATTTTCTGTCCCCATAAGCAGTCATCCCAATGGATTTAATGTGTCTGTTTGTGTCCTGCAACTTGCTTCTCTTTCTCCCTTTGAGTCACTCATTCAGTTGTTATGTGTGGAGCATCTGTTCTGTGTTTGTCACTCTTTGGGGTACTGGGATACACAGTGAACAATCCAGAAACCCTTCTCTCATGGAGTTACGTTGAACTTCCAACTTTCTTCAGTCTGGGATGCCTCTTTTAATTGCCTCTAATATAAAATAGAAGTATATAATTAAATAATAGATGAACATCCTGACTGAAGTACAGTGGTCTTTGTTTATATTTTGAAAAGTTAGTTGCATACTCTTAATTTTTTCCGAGATATTCAACTTGAATTCTTATAGTTATAAATGATCCTTCACTGATTGAGTACAGTGTACTCAATAAAAAAAGATTTCCTCCCTTTGCTGAATAGCAGAAATTTGCTGTGGAACCTGGCCTGGTGGAATAGATGAAGGAGAATTTGCTGTTTTATATTCAGTTCTGTGAGTGGCTGACCTACGTATTCAGTGTGATGTCTGCCCTTTCTTTTTCAGTTCAGGTAAAGAGCTCAGCCTTCTCTTTTTTCCTTTCATAGAATTTTTTGTTGTTGTTGGTAACTTCTCAGGTAAATTTTTACAATTAGCTTTTATTTCTCAAAATTGGCTGCCTGTGCCTCCCTGTGGAGTATTTAAAAATGCACAGATGAGGAAGCCAGAAGACTCTATTTCAGTAACAGCGTAGCTTTGAGAGAGTCACTTAACATCTTTCGTTCTCTGTCCTCACCTGTAAAATGAAGAGCCTGGAGAAAGCTGTTTGAAAGTCTGTCTTTCTGTAGTAAGAATTTTAGCAAAGTCTCAGCAAGGGAATGATGAATAGAGCTCAGGATGCATGTGTTACTACCTTCCAGAAGTTTGACAGGTGATGTTTGCACAAGTTTTGACTTGCAAACCTGTGTCTTTGCTGGAAGACTCATGGGGAATTGTGAGGAATTTGCTGAGGATATTGCTCCAGAGATAGTGAATAAGATAGAGAATGAAGATGTTTTTCAAAATAAGAAAATAGAGGTGCCTGGGTGGATTAGTTGGTTAAGCGTCCAGCTCTTGGTTTTGGCTCAGGTCATGATCTCAGGGTTGTGAGATAGAGCCCTGCATCAGGCTCCACACTCAGTGGGGAGTCTGCTTGGGTTTCTCTCTCCCTCTCTCTCTATGCCCCACCCCCCTGCCCCCCACTCTCCTCCCCTCTAAAATAAGTAAATGAATCTTTCTAAAAAATAAGAGAATAATAGGAAAGTAGAATTTACAACAAGGGGAAAAAAAAACACTAAACAGAAGCATATGCTTTCTTCTTGAGCTATTTTAATACTGAGAATACAGTCTTTAGAAAGTCAAGCTATTGCCTGAGTGTCTGAAAATATCTTTGTGTCCTGAATTTATTTGAAGTTGACCTTCTGTACTTAAATTCTAGTTTCATTGTTAAATAGAGTTTGTGCTTTGCAAAGAGGACTCCTAATTGCCCTCTCTCTGGGGTGATGATTTGAAGTAACCGCAAACTTACAGAAAGTCCAAAAGTTCTTGGTTTCCTAATTCCATTCCTCTGCGACATAATACTGTGTGCCATTGGGAATCATGAAGAATTTAGAGAAAGAGGGAGAGGTTGGTAAAAGGGTTCAAACTTTCAGCTATTAGACGAATAAGGTCTAAGGCTCTAATGTAAAACATGGTGTCTAGAGTTGATAACACTGCATTGTAAAATTGAATTTGCTAAGACAAGTTAAATGTTCTCACCTAAGTAAATAAATAAGCAAGGTGATGGATGTGTTAATTAAGTAGATGGGGGAAATCCTTTCACAATATTATATGTATATCAAAACACCACGATTGTACACTTAAAATATCTTATAATTTCACATGTTAGTCATACCTCAATAAAGCTGAAATAAAAAAACAAAACCAACAGAATTTAGAAAACTTGCCAGGAAAAAAGTCTTCCTCTGCTTTGTAGGAGATAAGCAGATGGCAAATGGGATCTTATCTACCTGGCAAGCAACAACAGTAGAGATTTGGAAGTTTTGTGACACATTTTAATGACAGGGTAGAGCAGGAAGTGAAAATTGAAACAAGGATGAAGTTAATAAAAAAAAAATAATTGGATTGGTATCAAGAACTTAGCTAGAATTTTAGCCAAATATCCTATTCTTTATTGAAAAAATGCTAGGCATTTTGAAAACCTATTTTTAAGAGGCGTGTGGCTGGGATCCTGGGCTTTGAGCCAGGGTCTGGCTTTGTGGAATTTTCCCAGTTGAAATAAAAAAAAAAAGTGAATTTTTAGATTGTATATTCTCAAAATGAGCCCCTTTAAGAAGCATACTGCTGAAGAGAGTATATTCTCTACCTCTTTGCTGCTCCACTGTGGCCCTATGGTGTCACCTGGGAGCTGGTTAGAAATGCAGTCCTAGTCCTCACAGCGGAACTACCGATGGAGAAGATGCCTTGTGACCATATCCCCCAGTGAGTCCTGTGCACTCTAAAAGTGCACTTTGAGAAGCACAGCTCTACACCACGGTAAAAATGTTCTCTGTATTTTTATATTTTCTTTCTTTTTTGGGGGAGGTGGGGAAGCCATATCGAGCTATAACTGGCAAATAAAATTGTACATATTTAAAGTGTACAACATGATGATTTGATACATGGATACATTGTGAAATGATTACCACAGTTAAGTGAATTAACACATCCATCACCTCCTATAATTACCACTTTTTAAAATTTTTTTTCACATTTTCTTAATTGACCTGGCAAAATTGTAATGCAGTACTTTTCTTGCAAAGAAAAGTTTAGGACATTTATCTAAATACCTCATTACTTACTGGAAACAGCATTTTGCTTGAGACCAGACAGTAATCTTCCTCAGGACAGGGACTCCTGCTGCTGCCCCTTGCCTTCACTCCGCCCGCTCCCAGCACGATGTCCTTCACACGATGCAGGATCCGGCTCTCCTCTCCATCAGTGGGAACCAAAGGCAATGGCAGGGGTCACTATAGAAGTTCTTTTTGTACTTATATGAGCTTTATTAATATGTAATATTATAGATACAGCTATTACTTAACATATAATTTAGCAATGAATATACATATTTGAGGTATGAATGTTGAAAAGTTTTTAATGATGGTTACGTGATTAAATGAAATCCCAAGTAGTGACCACGTGTGTACATCCTGAAAGGGCCCACAGGATTCGGGTAAAATATCACATGCTCCAGAGTTGAAGATATTTGAACATGATAGCTTTTTCAGCTGGAAGGAACCTAAACTTTCCTTATTTTACATATGAAGAAACTGAGGCCCAGACAGCAGAAATCCTTTTCAAAGGTCCTGATATTAGGAATTAGGACAGCGGTTTCCCACGTTATGCTTCGGTTTTCTTTTCATTGTTCCTTTGGTTTCTGAATGTCTTCTAGGGTATCTAGAGGTTCCGTTGGGGTCCTCAGAGGCCAAAGGTGTGGATGGGAGGAGGAAGGACGATAGGAAGGGGTTCTGGTAGCCTGGCTCTGATCTGAATATTTTTGTATTTATCTGTTACAGAAACAAAGAGACTCCTGCTTTCATACATAATGCATTCCTGCAAACGTGGACTTCTTAACGGAAGTCTTACTTGCTGGAAGCGGGATTCTAGTTAGTCTTAAAGAAGCGTGCCAGAAGTGAGTGATACATTCAAAAGAATGTTCTAACCATTACTCTAGGATAAAAATATTATAGCAATACTGTCATGGTTCAAGACATTTTTGGAGTTGCCTTAAGGGAAGAGTTTATGAAATACATACAAATAATCAGTTTTATTAGTATTTAAGCTTTGTTTTGGAATAGCAATTGTATTACCTATTTTATTTTATTATTATTATTTTTTAAAGATTTTATTTATTTATTTGAGACACAGAGATAGAGAGCATGAGCAGGGAGAGAGGCAGAGGGAGAAGGAGAAGCAGGCTCCCCCTGAGCCAGGAGCCCAATGTGGGGCTCGATCCCAGGGCCCTGGAATCATGACCTGAGCCGAAGGCAGATGCTTAACCATCTGAGCCACCCAGGCGCCCCTGTATTACCTATTTTAATTACCCCTTTTATTCGCACCACTTATTTCAATGATTAGGTGTTTACTAAAATTCTAATTACATCCTCAAAGAATATTTTCCATTATTTAAAATAATGTTGTTTTGAAAAAAAATATCATAGACTTTTTACATAGAGGAAAATGTAAAGATTTCCAAAGAAGAGCTTTGAACAAAGGTGATGTTCTGTCTGAGTTGCATTCTGAAAAGCAATTAATTAAGTGCTTATTTATTTCAAGCCATGTGCTAGGTTCCAAGACTACAAAGATGAATAATATATGGTCCTTCCCTTGAAGTGCACACCGCCCAGGGGAGGAGAAAGAGATATTTAAATATCAATCACAGTTTAGGGGTGCAACCCTCACTGTGTTAGAGAATAAATGAAAGCCCAGACAAAGAAGAGATTATTTCAGCCTGGTTAGTATTGACACAGGCCATGGGATGGGTAGAAGTGGTTTTATCCATAGTCTTTGAGTTGAAAGGTGTTTTTACAGGTGTAAAAGAAGTTCTAGATAAAGGGACCAGTGTGAACCCTGGCACGAAGTCAGTAAAATGCATGGATACATTTAGAAGGGTGAATAGGTAGTGTGACCAGAACACGGGTGTTGGGGCAGTTTACCCCACTGGAAGGTAAGCTCCTTGAGAGCGGGGACATCAGGTACATCCTTGCTACCTGCAGAAGTGCCTGGCGTATATCAGGTGGTCAGCACGTGCTTATTGATATAATGGGAAGATGGTTGCAATTACATTATGAAGATCCTTCACTTTTTGCTAAGATGTCTGGACTTTATCCTGTGGCCATTGAAGGTTTTTGATGAGAGGTAGGACATTTTGAGGGTTTTCAAAATGTAACTCTGGCTGTGGGACAGAGCCGTCCTTCCGATGTTTTACCTAAAGAGCTTGTCTGCTTCAGTAGGTTGGGGAGGGCCCATCAGTTTCCTTTTCTGACAAATTCCTAGATGTTGCTGGTACTGCTGGTGGCCTCACTTTAGTAGCAAGGGGAGGATGGATCTCCCTCTGCCTGCCTCTGTCTCTCTCTCTCTAATAAATAAATAAAATCTTACAAAAAAAAATATTTAAAAAGGAAGTTTCCAGGAACAACAGTAAGCATGGTGCATTTGGAAATCTAAGAGGCTATATTTTGGATTCAGAAGATGAGACTCAAAGCTGTTTTGATGTTTAAAATTCTGTCTCCCTTCAAAATACACTCGAGTTTGTTTGCTCATTTTTTTTTGTTTTTGTTCACTTATTTTTGTTTATATTTTAAAGAAATGGGTTGCTTCCTGTGACGTAAAGGTAGGAATTTGAGACCTTCATGAAATATGTCAGAAGCGTTCTCTATTTGTAAGGAACCTTTGTTAATTGCAGAATGAAGAAAATGCAATCCATGTGGTAATGGTATTTTGAGAGTTTAAAAGAAGTGCCTTTTGAAAGATTATTAATGAGCTGGCTTTGATGTTTGGTCCCTTTCCATTGTCTTTTACATTTGTTTGTGATACAACAAATATCATGGCCCTTCTGTGTGAAAATGTGGTGCACCAAGTCTATATGCACTGGTACTACACAGAAGTTACATAAAGTGAATCAAATAGGTCCTAAATGATTATATAGTCTAATAGGGGAGATAAAGCAAGCAGATTAATGGTAAATAGTATATATCGCAGTGTATGTGTGTGTATAGTATATATAGGTATATAAATGGGATATGTCACTTTTTGTCTTTAGATCAGGTAGAATGTGACAATTATACCACAAACACAAGACTGATTACATGTTATGTAAATTCAGGGAGAAAGATAAGGAAAGATTATCAGGAAACTCACCAGTCTTATTTTGTTCCATATTAGCTATCAAAGGAAGCCCAAGCTGTGCAGCCTGTCTTTCAAAGTCAGGCTCTCCTGGCTTTAGCCAATGAGAACAAGTGAACATTAGAAGCTTAGTTTGGGACTTCGTGAATCTGAGAGGCTGCAGGAGATGACGCACATGTGCCATTTGAAATAGTAAACTGTGGTCCAAAGAGAGTAAGGCTAGAGATGGAAATCTGTGTGCCCTTTACTTTCAAGAGGCTGTTGTGTAAAGTGATTTAAAATTGCTGAGTGAGAGGCTGTTGAGACAGAAGAAGAAATAAAGGAGGATGGAACTTTGCAAAAGATCAGCATCAAGGTGTGTTGAATGAGAAAGTGAAACCGGGGAAGGAATCTGGAAGGCAGGAGAACACCGCAGAGGTAGAGAGAGGAACTTCTTCAAGGAAGGGGAGTTAGTAGGTTTTGCTGCAGAGAAGTTACTAAGAGTGAGAACTAAAGAATGTATTCTTAGTGATTTATGAGAACAAATACATTTCTTAAAAATGTATAAGTACCTCTACAAAGACTAGAGTGGGAATAAGTAAAACTATGGTAGCAGTAACATTTTGTAAGTGACTATTGCAGTGAATTTATTTATAAGTTGGGTGTTTTATGGAGCCTTAGAAGCCTATAGGTTTATAGGTCTCTCTAGAAGACCTTTTATAGCTTACAGTCTTCTTGGCTCTGGATTCCAAGCCTGATTTCAGTGTTTTAGCAGTAGTTATACCAAATATACATTTAAAAAGTTTTATATGGAGGCCAAAATGCTTAGAGTCATTCTTGACTGTCTTTCTCTCACATCTCACAAACTACCCACCAGCAAATTGTGTTGCATCTACCTTCAAATGTATCCCAATCTGGCCACTTTTCAGCATCATCATTGCTACCACCCTAGACACTCTCCTCCTGCCTGGATTACTGCGGAAGCTTCCCAGCTGCTGTCAACTACTAACTATCCCCTTTCGATCTGTTCTCAAATCAATTGCTAGAGTGAGTCTTTAAAAATGTAAGTCAGATCTGGCCCCTGGAAGGGCAGTCAGTTGAGCATGCAACTCTTGATCTCCTGGTTGAGTTCAAGTCCCACGTTGGGTGGGCATGGAGCTTACTTTAAAAAAATGTAAATCAGATTATGTCACTCCTTTGCTCAAAATCCTTCCAGTGGCTTTCCCTCTCATGCTGAGGTAAGAGCTGGTATTATGCTAAGAGAAATAAGTCAATCAGAGAAGGACAATTATCATATGATCTCACTCATATGTGGAATTTGAGAAATAAGACAGAGGATCATAGGGGAAGGGAGGGAAAAATGAAACAAGACGAACCCAGAGAGGGAGACAAACCATAAGAGACTCGTAATCATAGGTAACCAACTGAGGGTTGCTGGAGGGGAGGGGTGGGGAGATGGGGTAACTGGGTGATGGGCATTAAGGAGAGCATGTGATGCAATGAGCACTGGGTATTATATAAGACTGATGAATCACAGACCTGTACCTCTGAAACCAATAATACATTATATATTAATTAATTGAACTAAAATTAAAAAAAAATTTTTTTTAAATTTTGAAAGAGGCCCTCAACACAAAATAAGAAAAAAATTACAGATAAATAAAAATTTGAAGAAAAAAAAAAACTGATGTCCTTTATAACCTCTGAGGTAAGCTGGCCTCACTACTCCTGGAAGCATGCCCCCCCACCCCCACCTCAGGACCTTTGCACTTGTTGTTCCTTTAGCATAGAATGATCTTCCTTCAGATATCCTCGTGGATTGTTCCTTCCCTTCCTTCGTATCTTAACTCAAATGCACCTTCTCAGAGCAGCCTTCCTTGTCCCCCTGCCTATTCCCCATCTGTGACTTGACTGCACGTTTCTGCTTTATTTTTATCTAATTTGTCTTTCACCTACACTAGAATGTATGATCGACGAGAGCAGAATTTTTGTCTTATTTTATTCACTGTAGAATCTCCAGTGCCTAGAATGGTGCCTGGCACGTGGTGGGTGATCAATAAATATGTGCTGAATGCAGGAATACCATCTTATCCTTCCCCAGATGGGTGGTATTCTGGTACAGATTTTGTTAGTCACCTTCATGCATGGACAGGACTTGGCTTTCTTTATAGGGGAGCGATCTGGTAAAGGATCTCCTTCCTTCACAGCTGCTCAGTCAGCTCCCTCTGCCCACTCAGAAGTTACTCATCCTGTAGGTTGTGGGCTGGCAGCATGGTGTAAATTGGCTTTGGCAAAGTTAGAGGTGCATGAAGGCATGTTGGGATATGAATATGGTGAAGTTTTTAGAGTAAGTGAAGACATTAAAATCTCTTTCATTTTGGTAAGCAACATTTGGAACTTTATTTTGGAATTAATCAAATTTATCAAAAACTTAACTAGAGACATTAAAGTAAATCTACAGTAGTGACTACAAAATCTCCAAAAGGTGCTATGTTTGTCCTGTAAGAAATGTGGGAAGATGCTTCCCTGCTTGGAGGAAAAAGAGAATGGGAACACACTTGGGCTAATTGGGGTGTCAGTTTTATTTTCTGAGGGAGAATTCTATGAGTTGCAGGCTTTTGGAGCTGGTAGACTTTCATTTTGGACAAATCTCAAGGGTTAACATCTATTCTTTTCTACTTATTTCTGGTGAGATATTTAGTTCTAGAACTATGTTCTCTTTGAGCGAATTGTTTCCAGTAATAATTCTTGACAAGTCTGCCTCTCTCACCAAAGTCTAGACTAGTGTCTCTTTTATGTGGAAAGCGTCTTACCTCTGGGGCATATCAGAAATCCTTGGAGGAGTTTTTTTTGTTTTTTTTTTTTTTACAAATGACTCTGTGTGTGTGTGTGTGTGTGTGTGTAGCTATATGGAGGTATACATATCTTCAGAGATTTTAATGCAGTGAACTTCTGTGACTCCTGAATGAGAGACAATGACAGAAATTAAACCAATGGTAGAGATTTAAAAAATGATACAAGCTTATGGTCATTTGCTTCTTGCTTATTTGTTAAAAATGAGAAAAATAGGGGTGCCTGTGGCTCAGTTGTTAAGCGTCTGCCTTCGGCTCAGGTCATGGTCCCAGGGTCCTGGGATCGAGCCCCGCATCGGGCTCCCTGCTCTGTGGGGAGCCTGTTTCTCCCCCTCCGACTCCCCCTGCTTGTGTTACCTCTCTTGCTGTGTCTCTCTCTGTCAAATAAATAAAATCTTAAAAAAAAAATTAGAAAAATACATAAAACAATTAAAAAAACTATCTGAAAAAAACTATCCTCCCACAAGACAACTTACTAGTTTTAGTGTATAGGCTTCAAACAATTTTCTGTACAAATGTATAATACATTATAAAAATAAAATAATATATAATATTTATGTATTGTTAGATATACAATTATTTATATACACTATGTATATAAAACAAAAATGGAATCACACATATAAACAAAACTAGGGTAAAACCATATGTATTGCCTACTTTTTTCACTCAGAGTTATTGTGAACATTTCTCCATATCACTAAATATAGATCTACATCATTTTTTTAATTAAAAAAATTTTTTAAGCTTTTATTTTTTATTTTATTTTTTAGAGAGAGAGAGTGCAAGCGGGAGGGGCAGAGGGAGAGGGAGAGATAGAGAATCTTAAGCAGGCTCCATGCCCAGCATGGAGCCCAATGCAGGGCTCAGTCTCACAATCCTGAGATCATGACCTGAGCCAAAACCAAGAGTCGGATGCTTAACCTTAATCGACTGAGCCACCCAACCTCCCCCTACATCATCATTTTAAATGACTGCATTATATAGATGTACTGTAATTTATTTTGTTAATTTATAAGTTCAGGTTGTTTTTAGTTTTTTATTATAAATAATGGGGTCATGTATGTTTTTGTATATGTGTGTGTTTCTGTGTTAGGGAGGTTTTTTGTTTTTAAGATTTTATTTATTTGACAGAGACATACCGAGAGAGGGAACAGAAGCAGGGGGAGTGGGAGAGGGAGAAGCAGGCTTCCCGCTGAGCAGGGAGCCCGATGCGGGGCTCGATCCCAGGACCCTGGGACCATGACCTGAGCCGAAGGCAGACACTTAACGACTGAGCCACCCAGGCGCCCCAGGGAGGTTTTTTTTTAAGGTGCTTTTCTAGATATGTGAGAGGTATAATCATTTTCCTTCAAATAAAATACTAAGATACATCGCAGTTCTTTTTGATTTGTGAATGTTATATGGGCATTATTACTAAGGTAGAGAATTACTAAGGTAGAGAATCTACATCTATTTAGCTGTATTTTAAAGGAATTGCCTATGTTGGAAAAAATACGTAAAGTTGGGATTGTCTTAGAAAGTTGGGATAGATGGTTACTAGTTATTAGTATATATTGGCTTGAGCTCATTACCTGCTTTATATATAGCCCTGGGCTGAGATAATTGATCTTCCTATTGATGACCTGGCTTAACGCATTCAGGGACGCCAAAGGAAGGCTGAGGTGTGGTTCTTCATGTGCTCTGCTCTGAGTGTTTATTTAAATTGTTGTTCCATGATTATCTTCCAAGTATTTGAAAATTAATTATTTATAAGGGGTAACTCAGTTAACCAGAACTTTTAATTAACATTCTGTTTCTCCCAAACTTCAAATAAATAGGAGTTTACTGCAGTTGCTTCTTGTACATACCCTGGATAGTTAAGCCTGTGTATGCCCATGTCACTGAATTTAGATATTTAGGTATTTTAAATTGACAAGAAGTTAAAATGTTTATCTTGATGAGATAATAGCAGTTTAAAGGAGTCTGTTTCTAAATGTGATTGTACCATAGTTTTACTTGACAAAATTCCACAAGCAAATAGAATTTCAATTATCAGGTAATTTACTCTCTGGATTCTGATGCATAGAATTTTCTCTGTTCAGACAGGTCCTACCAGTTCTAATTTTTCTCAAATACATTTTGAAACTTACCTAGTAAATAGTATGCAGTGCTATGTGGTATCTTTGTTTTGGTTTATTTCAATTGCGCAAGGAATCTAAGGGAGGGAATTAAGGGGACATAATCTAAAATGGAAGAAGCAGAAGAAAGTAAAGTCTCAATAGTGTAGAAGGATCAGATCATAGGAAGCAGTAATTCGTTCTGTTGGCCAGTTTCTTCCTGAAATACTGTGTTCAGTTGTATACCATTTTTTAAATTAATCAATTAATTAATTTTTAAAGATTTTATTTTTTTGGAAGAGAGACAGAGAGAGAACAAGCGGGGGGAGGGCAGAGGGACAAGCAGACTTCCCGCTGAGCAGGGAGCCCAATGCGGGACTTGATCCCAGGACCCTGAGATCATGACCTGAGCTGAAAGCAGACACTCAACTGACTGAGCCACCCAGGCGCCCCAAGAAAAAAAAATCTTTATTAAGGTACTTGAGGTTGTAGATTTACAAAAGAGAATATCTCAGTGTAAAAAATTATATCATTGCATTAATTTAATTAACAATGAAAAAAATCACAATCCATTTTTTAAGATTTTTAAGAACATTGAATAAAGAAAATGCTGACTGAAAGACTGAATATATGACTTTGCAATTTATCTAACCGACCTGTTCACCTAAAGGCATACAAATTTATTTACTAGGTGACTCATCACAGCATTGTGTGTAAAAGCAAAAAAATATGATAGTAACATTCTTCAGTAGGTATTTTTTTTCAATTGTGGTAACAACAATCAACATGCAACCTACCCTCTTAACACATTTTTTAACTAGTATTTATTTATTTAGAGCTCGAGCGCGTGCAAGCGGGAGGGACAGAGAGAGAATCTCAAGCAGACTCCCCGCTGAGTGTGGAGCCTGATGCAGGGCTCGATCTCACCTCCCTGAGATCATGACCTGAGCTGAAACCAAGAGTTGGATGCTCAACTGGCTGAGCCACCCAGGCGCCCTCCCTCTGAACACATTTTTAAGTGCACACAACAGTATTGCTAACTATAGACACCATGTTGTACAGCAGAGCTCTAGGACTTACTCATCTTGTAGAACTGACACTGTGTACCTGTTGAACAGCAACTCCCCATTTCTCCCTTCCTCCCCCACCGGCCCCTGGCAACCGACCTTCTACTCTTTCCACGAGTTTGACTATTTTAGGTTCCTCATTAAGTGGAATCATCTGGTATTTGTCCTTCTGTAACTGGCTTGCTTCACTTAGCACAATGCCCTCCAGGTCCATCCATGTTGTTGCATATGGCAGGATTTCCTCCCTTTTTAAGGCCGAATAGTACTCCTTTACATGCATGTACTGTGTTTTCTGACTATATTGAAGAAATAGAAGAGAAAGAATTGGTATAAAAAATGAAAGCCATTTATATGTTAAGATGGTGGTAGTCTGGGTGAATTTTTACTTTTTGTACTATTAAGCTACTAGTTATACAATTTTTTCAAAAGTCTTATATATGTTATATATGATATATTTTATTGTAGCTATTAAGGTCTCCATATTCAAGGTAAATATGAACTTGGGTCATATAGGTTCCTAAGGGTAGAACTTCCTCAGTATTCAAGAAGTTTTAAACAGCCAACTGGAGTGGTGTGTGCTCTGGGTGTCATTGGTAACCTGCTACTACACAGACTGTTTTTCAATCCCAGCTCTCTGGTTCTGGCCCCAGGTTCTCAGCTGCTATTACTGCCAGCTCTAAGTTTAACCTGTTCATAATGGTTTACAGTTGGAAAGGATTATAGCACACTTTTGGTCCAACCCCTTTGTGTTATGAATGAGAGTGCTGAGCTTCAGAAAGGGGAGGTGGCTCCCTTGTGCAGGGAGCTAGATGTAGACTTGGAACTAGAACCTAGGTCTTCAGATTCCTAACTTCGTGCTCTTTTATTACCTCTCTGCAAAAGTAGTAGATTGGACTCTGGTGGCCTTCAGTCCAGGGATTGGTCTGTGTCCAGCTACTCTCCTTTTTGGAGCTGTTGAGACAGAATTTATGCTTACAATGAAATGGAAAAAGAAATGGCAAATATGTTCTCTTACATTAGTGTTTAGTACAGAAAAATGAAATCCATCATTTTGCTAACCTCAGAAATAATGATATATAAAGAAATAGTGTGTAATGACAGCTGTTCAAATTCTTCAACATAATATTATTTATCAAGTATTAGTACTAATTTAATTTTGAAACCAGAGAATAATTAAGCAGCATGAATTAGTTGTGATTTCCACTTCCTTTTCCTTTTGCTTCTTTCCCGGCTTATTCTGTACCCTAGACTGAGTCAGTCATTGTTTTTATTATATTACTCCCTCCATCTCCCCAAAAGGAACCAATGGTGATTCTTCACTACTGTATGTTACTGTGCAGAGTCAAGTCTGATTTAGTCCTGGTCCTCATCCTCTGGCCCCTTTTATCTTTTCAGGTATATTTTCCACTGACCCTTCCCTAAACTCATGGCTCATGTCATTTTGGTAGCCTGAACATTTTTTTTTCCCCCTGCTTTTTGCTTATCCAGCTTTTACTTGTCCCTTGTCTAAAACCTCCTAGCTACTCCGCATGACTCTTAGTAATCTCTCCTCCTGTAGTTACAAAATAATTCTTCATCAGTTTGATTATAAAATGTTTAGAGAAAAAAAATTCAGTCAGTGAAGAAAATCTCTCCCATCTCAAGTTCCTGGTTTTTCTCAGGTAACCACTGGTAAGTTTCTTTTGTAGCCTTCTCAGGCTTTTTGCATCGTGGTCACAAAATGGCTGCCACGTCTCTAGGTATCACATGTGCATTCCAGACAGTAAGTCAGGAAAGGGAGAAAAAAGAGTCTCATGAGCCCAAACTGGCTTTTTTATTAAGAAAAGCAAAAGCTTTCCTAGAAGCCCAAAGTAGACTTATGTTTATGTCTCATTGGCCAGGCCTGTGTTCTCTGGCTACTCCTAGCTATAAGAAACTCTGGAATAGAGTAGTTTTCCTAGCCCCTCTAGTGGAGATAATAGGGAGAAGGGAGTTGGGTGTGTTTTTTTGAGTTAGCCATCAGATTGTGTCTGTCACACACAAAGTATTATTTTCATACTGGATTTTTATGACCGTTAACTTTGTAACAAGCCACTTTACTATGGTCTGTTGTTATGAATAATTTTTCAGTTGGTTTTTCTTTTTCGGCTTCCCAGTGTGTTATTTTAAAATTATGAAAATTCTGCCTTTTCTATTTCAGTTGTTTTTTAATCTCATCAAGAAGCTTTCAGTTCTAGGGGCGCCTGGGTGGCTCAGTCATTGGGCAGCTGCCTTCGGCTCAGGTCATGATCCCAGGGTCCTGGGATCGAGCCCCGCATCGGGCTCCCTGCTCTGTGGGAAGCCTTCTTCTCCCTCTCCCACTCCCCCTGCTTGTGTTCCCTCTCTCGCTGTGTCTATCTCTGTCAAATAAATAAAAAAAAAAAAAAGAAGCTTTCAGTTCCAAGTAATGGAAAGAATCAAAATGATTTTAAAAATAAAAGGAACTTATTAATTCAAAGTCCGAAGGTAGGACGGGCTTCAGGGGCAGTGAGATTCAAAGGTTCCTGGTGTTATCAGGTTCTGGCTTCATTTCCCTATGATTTTCTTGAGTATGTGGCTTTGTCCTTGGGCCAGCATCCTCTGTAGTCACAGCATGGCTCCATCGTGTGAGCCAGAGAAGACTGTCTCTTCCAGTAGTTCTCTTAGCTTCTTTCCAGAAAGCCTACAGCAAACATGTGCAAGGCGTGTTCTCATCCTTGAACCAGCTCCTGTGATTTCCTGAAGGCTGTCCATCATACACCTAATTGGGTTTTCATCCATGTCTGTTTCTTTTATTGCCTTCAATGTGGCATCCATTTCTGTCATAGCCTAAGTGTTCTTTTCAGTTCCTTTCCTGAACTTTGCTAGCTTCTTTTCATCTCCTCATGTGGTCATACTGTTTCTTAAAAATAGAGCTCTTGGGCGCCTGGGTGGCTCAGTTGGTTAAGCGACTGCCTTCGGCTCAGGTCATGATCCTGGAGTCCCTGGATCGAGTCCCGCATCGGGCTCCCTGCTCAGCAGGGAGTCTGCTTCTCCCTCTGACCCTCCCCCCTCTCATGTGCTCTCTCTCATTCTCTCTCTCAAATAAATAAAATCTTTAAAAATAAAAAAATAAAATAAAAATAGAGCTCTTACTTCAGAGGGTTTATGCCTTTTCTTCTTTTTCTTTTTTCTTTTTGTAAATCTCATAGAGAAATAATTGGTTTATAACTTTCAAAATTCTTTGCAGCATAATTTCCCTGGTGTGTTTTCTCGAACACCTTGTTACTTGTAATGTTTCTTTGCTTTTTTTTTTTAAAGTAGGCTCCAAGCCCAGCATGGAGCTCACTGCGGGGCTTGAACTCATGACCCTGAGATCCAGACCTGAGCTGAGATCAAGACTCTTAACCAACTGAGCCACCCAGGCACCCTTTCTTGGCTTCTTTTATCTTGCATCGTTTGGTGATGGTTCCTTTCTCATTATTGCTCAGTTTTAAATGGGGCTTGTTCTTTCTGGGGTAGCAGTTTGCTGAATGGTTGTGAGTGGGGCGTGTTTGGGGAGAGTGCTGGTGCTGGAGGCAGCTTGACTTTCAGTCTGTTGCCTCACAGCACGTGGTTACTGGCACTCCATCCTCAGGGTATTTCTTCTCTCCAGCAGAGAGGGAATTTGGGCTGTCCCACGAAGCCCTTAAGCCCAGGTCCTTCTTATTTAGTGTTTGAACAGATAAACAAGCAGGTATATGTATTCATTTTTGTGAGGACATTCTTGTACGTTAGTTTTGCTGTTTGGTGCCACAGCTGCCCTGATGAAACTGAACCGTACGATGAACCTTGTTTTTGTTTGGTGTTCTGTGTTCTTTCCTTTTTTTTTTAAAGATTATATTTATTTATTTGACAGAGAGAGACACAGCGAGAGATGGAACACAAGCAGGGGGAGTGGGAGAGGGAGAAGCAGGCTTACCGCTGAGCAGGGAGCCCGATGCGGGGCCCGATCCCAGGACCCTGAGATCATGACCTGAGCCGAAGGCAGACGCTTACCCACCTGAGCCACCCAGGCGCCCCTGTGTTCTTTCCTTTTATCTTTTCTTTTTTTTTTTCAAGATTTATTTAGAGAGAGAATGCGTGCGCATGCCTGCAGGCACGGGGGTGGGGGAGGGTCAGAGAGAGTCTTAAGCAGACTTTGCACGGGGCTAGATCTCATGACCCTGAGATCACGACCTGAGTGGAAACCAAGAGTCAGATGCCTGACAGACTCTGCCACTCAGGAGGCCCTGGTGTTCTGTGTTCTTGATCTAAAACGGAAGCAAAGCTGAAATGAAAGTTCAGTTAACATAAAGCTTGAGTCAGGATCTCAAAGTTTTTTAATTTTTAGAACTAAATGTAAATGATTTTTCACTGGCATTTCATATACCCAGGTCCCCAAAGAGATATATGTATATATATATATATATTTTTTTTTTTTTTAAAGATTTTATTTATTTGACAGAGACAGACACTGCGAGAGAGGGAACACAAGCAAGGGGATTGCGAGAGGGAGAAGCAGGCTTTCCGCTGAGCAGAGAGCCAGCCCCATGCGGGGTTCGATCCCAGGACCCTGGGATCATGACCTGAGCCGAAGGCAGACGCTTAACGACTGAGCCACCCAGGCGCCCTGAGATAGATATATTTTTTAACCTATAACATTATTCATACCAAAAAAAAAAAATCCTACTGGGATAGAGATATGCTGAAATGTGCAAGATGAAACTCAAATTTTTGAAATAGGGATATTTCAGAATTTGAAGAACAGTATACTTTATAGTACAAAGGGAAGAATTTTCATAGTGTATAGAAATTCAGTAGAAGGAACGAGAATCTGGCATCTGTTGGGTCCCTGTTGGCACGAACACCGGCCTGTTTCAGAGTAAATAAGCGAAGAGGTTGGCTCTCAGGGAGTACTTGGTCTGTACGGGAGATAAAACCGTGCGAGATTATAACAGACTGTATTAAATGCCATGATAGAAGGGGTGGCATCCCAGGAGAGTGATCAGTCTTTTGGGGGTGCTGGCATTATCCCCGTTTTTCAAAGATGGGGAGCTAGATCAGAGGCATTATGTAATACACCTGCGCTCACATACTACTCCATGACAGAACCAAGGTTGGAACCTGCTTCTGACTAGCTCCCAGCCTCCAGGATTGCACATTTTAAGTATTTCAATATTTTAAGTTAGTTTTGCCATGAGTAATCCCTTAAAGTTCACTTAATATGTTTGTGGAAAACTCACTGAGCTATATAAAATATTTTATTTTGTTTGTGTCTTAGAAAGTACCATTGGGAATGCCTTTACCCTCAGCCCTCCTTTGAAATTTTGTTCTTGTGAGGGCCTAGACAAATGCCATTTTCTTTATGAAGCCACACCTAAGTCCCTTCAGAATATAGATCTCTCCCTCCTTTGCTTCCTGTTGTTTGTAGTTCTTGTTGTTTGTCCTCCAGTATAAACTCTTCCAGGACAAGGACCCTGTCTTACCTTTGGGCCCCCATCTTTTCTAGGCCAGCGAAGTGGTACCTGCATTAACGTGATGCTCTGGCTGTATTTTTATGGATGTCTTGCTTGTCATAGGTCTAGGTCCCAAAGACTAGTAAACAGTACTTGGAGACAGGAAGATTGTATCTGTGCTGGGTAGTTTTCACCTCTTCTATGATCCTGGGTGGGATAAATTTATACCTGAGGCTTGGAGGGTAGGGCTCAGCTGTTTATGGGTAGTCTTGTTGGATGTCTCTGCTTCTGGGGCTCAGCAACACTCTTTTATCAGCAACAAAAATTCTAGGTGTCTCTGTGTAGGGTCTTCTGTCAATAGCCAAATAGCACTTTTCAGGTCTTCAAAATATTTTCCCATTCATGTACTGAGTGCACGCAGTAGGCATTTCAGTACTTTATAATTGCATATTAGGCAAGTTCTTCAGAGTCTCTTATCTTTTTGTTCCTTGTTAGCTAAATGTGCATTTATGAATGAGAATTGAAGGCTTGGTTTTTCTTTCATGAAGATTAGTGGGCCAGGTGAGTAAAAAGAAAGGTCTAGAAAGAATTCATGTATTCCTCTTCACTGTGGCCTTCCCAGTTTATTAAAATTGGCAGCCGGTTCTTTAATTAATCATGGTATTAAAGCAGCAAACACACCGCAGTGCTCTGTCAGAAGAGGATTGGAAGGTTTGCTTAAACACGGGAAAGAAAGCTTCTATTTTACATGTCAGCCTTCCAAAGGAAAATGTATTGGTGTACCTTCCCTTGGTGGTTCCAGGCCAAACTAGAAATGTTTTAGCCTGCCCTTTGGAAGCAGTTGTACTTTTAGAGCATCTGTAAATAAAATATGGCCATTTGGTTATTTGTGCGGGAAGTAGACAGCCCTGAGTGTGCAGGTGCAAAGCCGTATTTTCTCATGTTTCTCTCTGTCTTTTTAAAACTCGTTTTACTGGGAAAACGGAGAAGAGAGAGCAGGAAGAATCATTTACTTTGATGCCATGTAAATTGGCATTACTGCAACAAGGATCATAATTTTCTTCTTGGCAACCTGCACCACAGGGCTGTTAGCACAGATATCCTGTAACAGGAGTTCTTCAACAAGTAGGGTTTCAAAGAACACGGATAGCCACTCAAAAGTAATAGGATTATACGTGAAACCTTTGTGGGTGAACTGGTGAGGCTCCTTAACCCTCTAGTAACTAGCTAGAACTAAACTAAACCCAGAGCTAAAGACAACCAGGAATTTTAGATCTTCTCATTCTCATTGAGCTGAAAAGCCAGATCCCCTTTAGGTAGCAGACGTCTTGCCTTCATGTTCTCCCCAAGAAATGTAGAACTTTTGATTACTTTAAGACCTCTTGCTGTTATTGTTGGTATTGTTAATTCAAGCCATCAGGAAAATGAGCTAAACAATTTTCTTCATGCCCATTGTTAGGGTAAAAATGTGTGTGTGTGTGTGTGTGTGTGTATTTTTCTCCCCCCCCCCCTTTTTTTTGCCCTGGGAGGTACAGTGTGCTCTCTCTCCACATGCCTTCAGTCAGTAAAACCAAAGAAAAACTACCCATAAACCCAGCAGAAACAGCCCTCTCTAAATAGTAAATACTGTTTATTTTCTGTCTTGAGATTGCAAATGAACGTGGCAGCCTATGGTTGGGTAGGGGTGAGGTGGTAAAAAGGAAGGGAGGAATTATCTGGAACCCTAGAATTTTAAGGCTAATTCATGCACTATAGAGGTTGAAGAAAGAATGTTGTCTATTGAAGTGGGACGTATAGTACATTAGAAAGAAGAAATGAGGCTTGGGGAAATATGTTAGTAAATGTGGTACATTTTGTATGAAGTTAAGAGACTAAATCTGCTCTAGTATTAGACCCTATTTATTTTATTTTATTTTATTTTTTAAAAGATTGTATTTATTTATTTGAGTGAGAGAGTGAGCATGGGTGGGGGAGGGACAGAGAGTGAGGGAGAAGCAGACTCCCTGCTGAGCAGGCAGCCTGATTCGGGGCTCCATCCCAGGACCCTGGGATCATGACCTAAGCTGAAGGCAGATGCTTAACCCACTGAGCCACCCAGATGCCCCTAGACCCCTGTTTTTTTTTTTTTTTTTTAAGATTTTATTTATTTATTTGACAGACACAGCGAGAGAGGGAACACAAGCGGGGGTGGGGGTGGGGGGTGGGAGAGGGAGAAGCAGGCTTCCCGCGGAGCAGGGAGCCCGATGCAGGGCTCGATACCAGGACCTGAGCCGAAGGCAGACGCCCAACGACTGAGCCACCCAGGCGCCCCTAGACCCCTGTTTTTAATGCAATCTACAGGATAGGCTTTTGTTTCATCTAGATAATGGATATGTAGTCAATGTGATTTTTAAATATTTGACAACTTTTATGGTAAGGATACTAAATTTAACTGAGCATGCATCACGATCATATTTTTCAAGTTTAAAAAAAAAAAAAGACGTGTGTGGATTCCTTCGCAGATCCACAGCCGTCTTAAATTACTTTTCCCTCCTCAGGATGCACAGAGGAGGTATGTGGCAGGGGCATTCCTGGATTCTCCTTTCAGAAATCCACAGAGGTCTCATTAAGCATAAGGAAACTGCTAACCGGCAAAAAGACGACCTTTGTTCCCGCGTTTTTATAGATGTTTCTGTTTGAAGTTCTTTGGGGGTGGGGGAGTGGGCAGGGCAGTCTTGCTGTCTGAACAGGCTCCACTTCTCCTCATGGGATACCAAGAAGCCTCATCATCTGTGGGAAGAATGGCAGTAATAATTCCCTATATTTGTCGTGCTTTGTAGTTTATGCAGCCCTGGACGAGTTGTTGTTCACTGGGTCTTTGACAGCCCTATGTTATGGGCAAGGGCAGTTTTATCATACTCCTTTTGCAGATAAGGAAATTAAGGCTGGGAGAGGGAGAATTCCGTAGGAACTGGGAACCTAACTTTTCTGACTCCCAAGTCTAGTGCCTTTTTTTTTTTTTTTTTTTTTTAAATTCCTGGAAAGCCAGTCTGAGATTGCAGAGTGCAAAAGGTAGGCTTGTCATTGCTATCAGTTTCCAGTTGGACCTTGTTTCTCCTCCTTCGCCTGCCCATTCCTGACTTCCTCTGCGAATAGCCACGTTTCCCTACAGCCCTTCCTCCTTGGCTTAGTCCTTAATTCTTAGGCCCTCTTCTCCCTTTCCCTAGGGTCTCAATCCCTCCCCAGGGCTGTGGTTTACTCTTCTTGGGGCCACAGTAGTCCGTGCTTCTCTGGGAGGCTGGAATGTTGCTAGCCTTCCAAGCCTGGTTAGAAACCTAGTTCTTTATTGATCAGCTACCAGGTGCCCGGCATTGTGTAGGTGCTGGGGAAACAATGATAAGACTGGGAGGGAGATGGACATTAATCAGTGGAGCATACAGATGTTACATTACAGCTGTCTAAGTCCTCCTCAGGAAGGTTCATGGTGCTGAGTTACTACAAATTCACCATCACCAGCCTTGACTTAGGCACACATACTGTGGAAATGCTTTTCTGCCCCTCCAGTAAATGCCCTATCTCATTTCCAGGACCCCTTACACACGACACACCCTTACCCATGTGGGGAGAAGCAGAAAAGCCTGGTTTGTACATTTCTGGTATTAAAACAGTTGAGTATTGGCAGTTTATAAATCTCTAGTTTTATTCTGGCTACTGAGCATCAGTGGTTGAAGAAGACAGGCTGAGAATGTGGGGATTGATTTGTCTCTTCGTGTAAAGCAAGACACAATGTGTAAATTCAAATGATGGGGTTCACAGTCCAGCTTCCCAGTGGGAAAGACGCTGAGCTGTGTCTAAGGTTGGCTCACGTCGCCCCCTAGTCCTGCCCAGGAGTAAGTCATTGCGATGTCCTTGAACTCGAGTATGTGGTGGAAGGTAAGGAGTTTCCTCAAACAGGCAGGCGCTTTACTAAATTCAACTCAGCATCCCCAGGGCAGAGCTCCTGAACCTCAAGGAGAGGGGCATGTGTGAAAATTACATAGGGAGCTATTTTCAAGTTGTACTGAGTGCAACTGTTTCCTGGGTGTAAATTCAAAATACATCTTTCTGGGCCCCACTGTGTCCCACCCCAGATTTACTAAATCACCTTCTAGATACAGGGCCTGGGCATCCATGGCTTCCAGAGTCTCCTGGGTGATTGTGATACGTGTCCAGGATTGGAAACTGCTCTTCTAGTTGATGAACTTCTGATAGCCCTAAGGCTGTGATGTCCTCACTAATGGAAGCATCATTGAAAACACCCAAAGGATGATTGACAGGGCAATGTGTGCAAATCCATCCTTGGAAAAATTTGATTGTGTTGTGAAAAGAATTTGGTGGTATTGACTTTGGTTTGACTTAATTGAATATTTGCAACAATAACCTTTTTATTCTACTTTAGACTACTAAATATAGTTGACGAGGTGAAAAAAATAAAATCTGAACCATCTGCTTGCTTTATGAACACTCTGTCTTCTGTCACTAGGGTTTTAGGTCAGTAATCCAAGGAACTTCAGATGCCTACTCCTATATAGGCATTGGGGCATATACAAAGAAAAATAAGACATGATCTAGCTTCAAAGAGCTCACAATGTGGTGAGGAAGATGGATTTAAAAGTTTAAGGTGCAGTTCTTACAAGTGTGTCTTAATCTTAACATTGCAAATGATCTGGTTTTCATATCCAGTTTAAAAAAAATTTTTTTTTTTAAGAGATTTTATTTATTAGAGAGAGAGTGCACACAAGCGGGGGTGGGAGGCAGAGGGAGAAGCAGGCTCTCTGCTGAGCAGGGGCACCTGGGTGCTCAGTTGGTTAAGCGTCTGCCTTCGGCTTAGGCCATGATCCAGGGTCCTGGGATCAGCCGGCATTGGGCTCCCTGCTCAGCGGGGAATCTGCTTCTCCCTCTCCCTTTGCCCCTCCCCCTGCTTGTGCTCTCTCTCAAATAAAATCTTTAAAAAAAAAAAGATTTGTAGCAAACTTATTATAATAGCCCCCAAATAAAAACTGCCTAAATGCCCATCAACAGTAGAATGAAAGAAGTGTCTTCTGTTAGGGCAGTGAAATGCTATACAGCCGTGAAAAGGAATGATTTTTTAGCTACACATAAAAGTAAGGAAGTACTGGGTGCCTGGGTGGCTCAGTTGGTTGAGCATCCGACTCTTGATTTTGGCTCAGGTCATGATCTCAGGATCATGAGATCAAGTGCCATGATGGGCTCCACGCTCAGCATGGAGTCTGCTTAAGATTCTCTCTTTCAGACTATGGACTCTGAGAAACAAACTGAGGGTTTTAGAGGGGAAGGGGGTGGGAGGATGGGTTAGCCTGGTGATGGGCATTAAAGAGGGCACGTATTGAATGGAGCACTGGGTGTTATACACAAACAATGAATCATAGAACACTACATCAAAAACTAATGATGTAGGGAATGGTGACTAACATAACGTAATAAAATTAAAAAAAAAAAGATTCTCTCTTTCCCTCTCTCTCTGCCCCTCTCCCTGCTTGCGTGTTCTCTCTCTCTCTCTCTACACTTGATCTTAGGCAAAAAGGCTGAGAAGCGGCTCTCTTTCTCTCTCTCAAATAAATAAAATCTTAAAAAAAAAATAAGGGTAACAACATAAAGTTGAGTGGAAGAATCCAGTCACAGAAGAGTACATGACATATTATTCTACTTATATGAAGTGGTCAAACTAATTTATGCTGTGAAAGGTTAGGATATTAGTTACCTTATGGGGGTAGTGCCTAGGAGGGGGCACAAGGCAGGGAAGCATTAAAATCCTTTTTTAAAATAACTGGTGTGGGGTCTGTTTCCTGGATGGGATCCTAACTGGTTGAATGGGTGATTCTGGAAGTAGAAGAGTGCTGCACACTGAAGTCCTGTGAAGGCAGATTGAACTGTTACTTGAAGATTGGGCCAGACATTGGGACTGTCAGTGATCGTAGCCCTTCAAATGTTAAATGTTGGGGGCTTTTCCTCCATTGGATTTCTTCTCTGATTTTTACCCCATTGAAGGCAGTTGTAGCCAGCCTTGAAGGAATACATCTGTGGATGATTATGATTTGTGAGAATGTGAATATCAGAATAATATTTTATTTGCGAAGGTTCTTCGGATGGGATTTGCTGAACCTAAGTTGTTTTTAATAATGAAAACCTCTAAAATAAAAGTTTTCATTTGCAACATTTGTGTTGTCAAACATATAAGGTACTAGTTGTAAGACTTATTAATAAGGTATGGTGTTTTCCAAGAGATTTCTCCTTCCTTGGGAATGCTAATTGATTCAGTTCCTTCTACCAGTACTGATTTATTCCAATTTAAGACATCAGTCCTAAGATGGTAGCTCATTTACTATGGTGATCACTTGGTAATGTATATAAATGTCGATTCACTATGTGGTGCACCTGAAACCAATATAGTATTTGTATATCCACTATGCTTCAAAATATATATAAAATATAAAATAGTACTTTAAAATACTATTTATATTTAAAATTCATGTTAATTAAAGAAGATTTCCTATTCAGTCATTTGATACTAATTGAATTGGTTTTGTTAGTATTTTAATTTTTGCAAAGTTTAGTGATAGTTCAACTGTTTGTTAAAAAATACTTGCTTTGGGGCCCCACGCTGGGCGTGGAGCCTACTTAAAAAAAATGTATTTTCTGGGACTTTTAAAATTAAATAAAATAAGAGGCTCATTGTGTTTGAAATATATCAGGTGAAATGGCCCAAATTGTGCAAGTTTGCATTCTCAAAATTGTTGCTGCATTTTAAAATTCACCCCTAGAGGGTGCTGTTGTATTGAAAGTTTAAATGTGAAGAACCTTTTTTTTTTAAAGTACATATATTTGTGCTAAAATCCCACTATATTACAGTAAATAATCTAGTAATACTTAATAGAAGTTGAGAGTGTTTTGGGGAGCCTGGCTGGCTAAGTCTGTAGAGTGTGTGACTCTTGATCCCGGGACTGTGGGTTTGAGCCTCATGCTGGGTGTAGAGATTACTTAAAAATAAAATCATAAAAAAAAGAAGTATTTCTAAGTATTTTAACTTAGAAATGGGACTATTTTGTAAAAAAAAAGTAGATGCTTTTGTGAAAAAGTTGACAAAATAGTGCATATTTTTCTTCATTCCAGTGTGAGCAACTCCAAGTTAGAGAAATAAGCAATATTTTATTATATATTTAGAAATTCTTTCCTTGAAAGAAAATGCAGTTAACATAGGAAACCTGACTGATATGTAGGTTCACCTCATTGATATTTGAGGCATTTGAAAATTGTTTTGTTTTGGTATCTTGTTCAACAGCTATGTTGTTGAAGACCTACTAAAGCAGTCTTTATAAACTGGTGGGGGAGAGATAATATAAATTATCTCATAGTCTCCCTTGTTTTAGGATTAAGTGCAGCATATCTAAAATACGATGGAATTATACAGATTAATCCTAGCTAATGGGGTTCTTGGAGAAGTTGGGGTTATTTAGCTAGGCCTTTAAAGGCCCACAAAACTTTGCATTCTAAGCAATATTTAACAGAAAAGAACGTTTGGTTTCTTAAGTCTTTTTTCTTGACACTCAATCTAGGTGTTCATTTAATCCTTTTTGTGCTTTCCTTCTTAAACATTTGTCTTAGTAATTTGTATAATTAGATAAAAAAGGGAAAGAGCCTTACCCAAGGAAACGTTGTACAAGCATCATCATCGTTACTCTTGCTGTTCATGTTATACTGAGGAATGTACCCATAAATGGCAGTGGATTCTACAGATACTCTTAAATATTTTTATACAGCCTACTTCTTGTTCAACTGAGACTTTAGGTCAAGGTATAGTCAAACTTACTTTCTTTCTTTGGTTAGGTCTGTTTTGATTATTATTCATATATCAGGTTAAAGTGATTTAAAAAGAATAAATATGTGGTAAAGAGAAAACTTTAATAAAAGCATTAGCTAAGTATCTAGCTTACTTAGAATCCTGGGAAGAAGAGGGCAATTGAATCCACTAGAGGAACCAAATAGCGCAGTAGGGTTATTTATAATCTCTTTGAAGAGATTATTGTTAGACTTAACATTAAAATAGCCCCTTGGAGTACCTGGGTGGCTCAGTAAGTTAAGCATCCAACTCTTGATTTCAGCTCAAGCCAGGATCTCAGGGTTGTGAAATCTAGACCAGTGTTGGAGCCTGCTTGGAATTCTCTCTCTCCCTCTCCCTCTGCCCACCCCCAACTCTTTTTTTTTTTCTTTTCTTAAAGATTTTATTTATTTATTTGAGACAGAGAATGAGAGACCGAGAGCATGAGAGGGAGGAGGGTCAAAGGGAGAAGCAGACTCCCTGCCGAGCAGGGAGCCCGATGCGGGACTCGATCCCGGGACTCCAGGATCATGACCTGAGCCGAAGGCAGTCGCGCAACCAACTGAGCCACCCAGGCGCCCAGCCCCCAACTCTCTTAATTAATAAAATAAAATATTCCCTTCTCCATACATATAACCCAGTGTTTATAGCAGCATGATCTATAATAGCCAAATTATGGAAGTAGCCCAAGTGTCCATCAAATGATAAACGGATAAAGAAGATGTGGTATTTATATATACACAATGGAATATTATTCTGCGATAAAAAGAATGAAATCTTGCCATTTGCAACAACATGGATGGAGTTAGAAAGTGTTATGCTCAGTGAAATCAGTCAGTCAGAGAAAGACAAATACCATATGATTTCACTCATAGGTGGAATTTAAGAAACAAAACAAATGAGCAAAGGGGAGAGAAAAGAGAGAGGGAGCAAACCAAGAAACAAACTCTTAACTACAGAGAACACACTGATGGTTAGCAGAGGGAAGGGGGAATGGGTGACATATGTGATAGGGATAAGGAGGGCACTTGTGATGAGCACCGGGTGTTGTATGGAAGTGTTGAGTCACTATATTGTACACCTGAAGCTAATATTACACTGTATGTTAACTAACTGAAATTTAAGTTTTTAACTTAAAAAAATCAAACTAAAAAAAATTTCCCTTCCCTGCACATGCTCTGATGAGAGCATTTTGTTTTTAAAAAAGTGTCTGGAGAGTGAATTTGATCTTCTGGCTTTTATTAAGCAGCTCACAATTTTGGTGATTCTGTTCTAACCTGGTAGTCAACTCTAGCAAATTGAACAATTTAACCTAGTAATTGTAATAACCTTCTGTCATCGTTATTCCACAAAGATGCTGAGATGCTGCCATAGTGAACATGCATGGAGCACTTACCATGTGCAGTGGGGAACTTGTGCCAAGAACTGAAGCCCCATTTTCTTGTTCTCCAGAAGAAAGAGAGGTCTTGGGGAATTGATACTAATACATGAAGTAATTAGTAAACAATAGAAGACAGAAAGCATTACACATATGTGTCTACCTGCTCTGAACATTTAAAGTACAGGGAGCTTCTCTTTTGTCCTTTTAGGACATGTTCGAATAAATATAAACATCTTTGAATCTTACAAAGGTCTAAATAAATGTTTGGGATCTTTAGTTGTTAAATCTAAATCAAAAGGATATAATGTGGTGTTTACAGATAAGATTCATATGATCCACTGCTCATGCCTTACCAGGGCATATTTTCTCATTATGCACCTGCTTGTTAATAAGTGGGGAACCTCCTTCATCTTCACCTTGATTATATATGGAATATACTCTTTGTAGGTTAATTAGAAACACAGAAAAATGTCAAAATGCCCACCACTCAAAGATAGGCATTGTCATTTTGATATTCTTTACAGTCTTTTTAATACATGTGTATACTTTTTTCCTATATATGTGTATGTCTCAGTATAGAAGCAAAATTGGTGTATTGTGTACATATTACTTTTACATCTTATTTTGATTGTATTCAGTTAACATATGTAGTACTGTTATCATACAGATCATAGTATAGCCTTTACTCATGTCATCATATTTTTGAAGGAATTATAATGGCTGCATAATATTCTGTCATTAATATACTGCAGGTTTTTGTTGTTACTGTTTTTTAGAGAGTGACAGAGCTGATTGGGGGGTGGGGGGAGAGGGAGAGAGAGAATCTTAAGCAGGCTCAGCACGGAGCCTGATGTGGGGCTCCATCTCAAGACCCTGACTTCATGACCTGAGCTGAAATCAAGAGTCAGACGCTTAACTGACTGAGCCACCCAGGCGCCCCAATATACTGCAGTTTTAATGCAGTCTCTAGGTTTTCAAGTTTTCAGCTTTATAAATAAAAGGATGGTAAGCATCTTTATGTAACTCTTTGATCAAATCTTGGTATGTCCTTAAGACAGGCCTAGAAGTAGAGTCTAGTGCAAGGAAGGGAATATGAACATCTTCAACACTACAAAAAGCTTGATAATGAATACTGCTTTGTAGAAAGGCATTATCTGTTTACACTTCACTAGCAGTGAACAGGTTCTTTTCAGTAAGATTGAAAAGTCTTTTTTGTTGTTGTTGTTAATTTGGCAGATGCAAAATCACTTTATTTTTAAAAATTTATATTTCTTTTTTTTCTTTTTTAAAGATTTTATTTATTTATTTGAGAGAGAGAGAGAGGGAGAGCACAAGCCAGCAGGGTGAGGGGCAGAAGGAGAAGCAGACTCCCTCTGAGCAGGGAGCCAGATTCCGGGTTCCATCCTAGGACTCCTGGATCATGACCTGAGTGCAAGGCAGACACTTAACTGAGCCACCCAGGTGCCCCCAAAATTTGTATTTCTTTATTAATAAAGTTGAATAGTTTTTCAAAAATGTATTGGCCACTCATTTCTTCCATTCTTTGCTCATTTAAAAAATACTTAGATTCTTTTGTTTCTTTCTACTTTTAAATGTTCTGTATATATAAAAAACATTTATCCTTCATGGACTATATGTTACAAATATATTCTTCTGTTTTGTTGTTTTACTTGGTTTTGTGGTTTTCACATCTATAAAAACCTAAAACTTGTATATTCAGTCAAATTCTTCAGTATTTTCCTCTGTAATTTCTTTAAGGTTTTTTTTTTTCAGTCTTAGAAAAATGTTTCCCTGTTCCAAATTAGGTAGTCTGAACATATTCTTACAGTTTTTAAAGTTTTTCAGTAAAAACTTTATTGCATTATCTGTATCATGCTACTTACTCTGTATGCAGTTTCACCCCCAGAATGTTCTTTGCTTTATGTTTTAAGTATCTGATGGCTCATATTTCTTCACTGTTTTAAAAAAAAAAAAAAGTAGACCTTTCTAGTGTAGACCTGATTTTTTTGTGTGGATAAAATTTAGAACTATCTTTCCAGTTTCCTTAAAAACAATTTTGTTGGTACTTCAGTTATGAATATCTTATTAGCCTGTGAATGAACTTGAGAAGCATTGACATTTTCCAGTATTCAGATTTGTAAAATGAGTGTACCAATTGTAACCTGAAGTGCATTCAGAATCTAGATGAATGTTCCTCAAATGTGAGGACTTGTGGTTCCCAAAAGATGTCGACAGAAACCAGTTTGGGAAACGCTAGATCATCCAGTGTGTGTGCTGGGGCAGGAGGTTGGATAGAGAATTTACCTGTGAGATGTTTTAATCTTACTGATTTTATTCAACAAATATTCATTGATGGTCTACCATGTGGCAGGCTTATGCCAGACTGACCTTGAAGAAGCCATAGTCCTTGCTCTTAAAGTCTAGATGCGGTTAGGATCAAAGTGTGTATCTGGAAACATGATAGCGAAGAGCAGGGAGCAAGGAGGTGGAAGGAAGGGGGTCCCACAGGACAAAAGAGGTGTATACCAAGTCTTGAGGGAAGAATGGGTGTTTGCTGGGTAGACAGGCTTGAAAAGTCTTGCATGAAGAGAGAACATGTGCACTGAGGAGTGAAATAATGTGGTGTTAAAGTGTGTGATTCAGTGTGCTTGAAGCATGAAGTGAAAGACGCCAGGAGCTGAGATGGACCGCGCGGAGGGAGTTCACCGCACCGCCGTCCGCCTTTGTAACTAGCCAGCTGCCAGCACCGGGCTGCTCAGACTGCCTGGGGAGGGCGGGGGAACCAGGTTTTTTGTGTTTTGGTTTTTTTCCTGCCAGCTTTTGTTGTAGATTGATACTTTGTAAAATGCAAACTAGAAATATGAAAAAAAAAAAACCCTCATTTTTTAAAATTAAGATTAAGAGACATCAAATTGCTCTGTCAAACTGCTATAAAATTTTGAAATGTTCACTCTCCATTTCTGTATCTGTCTGTTATGGATAGTAGCAACCAGATCCCTCCGTGGATCACTCGTGAGTAGCACCACACTAGCTTCCCAGATGAGTGGGAAAGATGTGCCTGGGTGTCAGGAATTTTGCCATAGATGGTTGTAAATGAAAGTCAAAGTATACCTCTGGGACTGTCCACACAGATGATTGGCACGCAGAGGCTGAGAACCGCATTGTAAGTGACACAGCATCGTTTAGGGGAAGTTACTAAGTACTCATACCTTGGCAGCTGTATTGTTTGAACCTGGTTAAATCACTACATTTTATTTATTTATTTATTTATTTATTTATTTATTTATTTATTTGGGAGAGAGAAAGAGAGCATGAGCAAGGGGAGGCACAGAGGGAGAAGCAGACTCCCCACTGAGCAGGGAGCACGATGCAGGACTCGATCCCAGGACCCTGAGATCATGACCTGAGCGGAAGGCAGACACTTAACTGACTGAGGCACCCAGGCGCCCCTGAATCACTATATTTTAAAATACAAAACTCTCCTCCACAAAATGAGTGTATAAAATGAAGTATCTTAAGGGAGGTAATTTTTTTTCCCTTTGATAAAAATAATGCTTTTCAATCTTGAACTGTGTATTAGAATCACCTTGGACTCCTTAAAAATGATACTGATCCTGGGTCCCACCTCCTCAGATTAGTTTGATGCCACCTCAGCATCAGGATTTTTTCTTTTTATTATGTTATGATAATCACCATACATTACATCATTAGTTTTTGATGTAGTGTTCCATGATTCATTGTTTGCATATAACACCCAGTGCTCCATTCAGTACGTGCCCTCTTTAAACCCATCACCAGGCTAACCCATCCCCCCCCATCTAGAACCCTCAGTTTGTTTCTCAGAGTCCATAGTGTCTCATGGTTCGTCTCCCCCTCCGATTTCCCCCCCTTCATTTTTCCCTTCCTACTATTTTCTTCTTCTTCTTCTTTTTTTTTAACGTATAATGTATTATTTGTTTCAGAGGTACAGGTCTGTGATTCAACAGTCTTACACAATTCACAGCGCTCACCATAGCACATACCCTCCCCAATGTCTATCACCCAGCCACCCCATCCCTCCCACCCCCCACCACTCCAGCAACCCTCAGTTTGTTTCCTGAGATTAAGAATTTCTCATATCAGTGAGATCATATGATGCATGTCTTTCTCTGATTGACTTATTTCACTCAGCATAATACCCTCCAGTTCATCCATGTCGTTGCAAATGGCAAGATTTCATTCCTTTTGATGGCTGCATAATAGTCCATTGTATATATATACCACTTCTTCTTTACCCATTCATCTGTCGATGGACATCTTGGCTCTTTCCACACTTTGGCTATTGTGGACATTGCTGCTATAAACATCGGGGTGCACGTACCCCTTCGGATCCCTACATTTGTATCTGTGGGGTAAATACCCAGTAGTGCAATTGCTGGGTCGTAGGGTAGCTCTATTTTCAACATTTTGAGGAACCTCCATACTGTTTTCCAGAGTAGCTGCACCAGCTTGCATTCCCACCAACAGTGTAGGAGGGTTCCCCTTTCTCTGCATCCCTGCCAACATCTGTCGTTTCCTGACTTAATTTTAGCCATTCTGACTGGTGTGAGGTGGTATCTCATTGAGGTTTTGATTTGGATTTCCCTGATGCCGAACGATGTTGAGCACTTTTTCATGTGTCTGTTGGCCATTTGGATGTCTTCTTTGGAAAAATGTCTGTTCACATCTTCTGCCCATTTCTTGATTGGATCATTTGTTCTTTGGGTGTTGAGTTTGATAAGTTCTTTATAGATTTTGAATACTAGCCCTTTATCTGATATGTCATTTGCAAATATCTTCTCCCATTCTTTCGGTTGTCTTTTGGTTTTGTTGACTGTTTCTTTTGCTGTGCAAAAGCTTTTTATCTTGATGAAATCCCAATAGTTCATTTTTGCCCTTGCTTCCCTTGCCTTTGGCAATGTTTCTAGGAAGTTGCTGTGGCTGAGGTCGAAGAGGTTGCTGCCTGTGTTCTCCTTTAGGATTTTGATGGACTCCTGTCTCACATTGAGGTTTTTCAACCATTTTGAGTCTATTTTTGTGTGTGATGTAAGGAAATGGTCCAGTTTCATTCTTCTGCATGTGGCTGTCCTATTTTCCCAACCCCATTTGTTGAAGAGACTGTCTTTTTTCCATTGGACATTCTTTCCTGCTTTGTCAAAGATGAGTTGACCATAGAGTTGAGGGTCCATTTCTGGGTTCTGTCTTCTGTTCCATTGATCTATGTGTCTGTTTTTGTGCCAGTACCATGCTGTCTTGATGATGACAGCTTTGTAATAGAGCTTGAAGTCTGGAATTGTGAGCATCAGGATTTTTTAAAAGTCCACATTGATTCTAATGTGCAGCCAACTTTCTCCCATAGGGGACATGCTAATGACTCACCATGTTTTCTGATTGAGACCTTATGTCAAAGAACAGCACAGTAATTGTACTCTAAAACTATCATTTGAATTTGAATATGGTGCTTAAAGATATTAAGATTGTTTGAAAGGCAATAATCTAGTGTATCATAGATGCTATTAGAGTTTCTCCTGATCCTCCCTGCCAAATACCATTATTTTAATTATAATTGATGGTATATATACCTTTCAGTATAGCTTATTCAGTATCTAGAATACGTAAGCTAGTGTTAATAAATACCCTTATAAATTAAAGCTTGTGAAATCTTGATTTTTCTCTTGTCTGCTTCACCTGCTGCTATCCAGTGATGGCAGTAATATTAGGTGTTGTATTAATCTCCTAATAAGATATGATCAGAACAACTTGCCGTGAACGTCCAATATCCAAAGTGCAGCTGTTGCTGGATTTTAAAAATCTAATCCCTTGAAATTATTTATTTAACTCTTACTTTAGAGTATTAAAATTTCAGGTCTTGGTCTACACTATGACACTCCTTAATATTTTCTAAATCTCCAAATAGCATACAGTAATATCAATATACAAACACTTCCTGTGGTGAATTATTATTAGTCTATTTATGGTTCCAAAAGCTAGCTACAGCCTGCAAAGATAAAATGATTTCCCCCCCTTTTTTCTAGTGTGCTCTTCATGTGGTAAACGCTCTGAACATTCAGTGATTTACTCATTCAGTAAACAGCTTTTGGGTGCCTACTTGTGCTAGATACTGGAGGTATCTAGCACAGAGATACGAAGTTTATATCTTCATATCTCACACGAGATATGAAGTTTAAAGCTCTTAAAGGAACAGGATAGGAACAGCGTAACAGCATCCTACTAGCCACTAATACATAGATGGAACAGCTTTCATACATGCAAAATGAAAATTATTTTATTCTCCTGCATACCCCATCATTTCGAATAGGCGTTTGGTTTTGGATATACCAGTCTTAACTTGCTTAAACCTCTCTTTCTGTTTTCTCTCTTTCCCTCTTTGTTTTTTTGGGAAAGTTGTTAGGGGAAAAAAAATACCCTAAAACTAGTTCTACCGACTATTTTGGGGTCCTGGGCCAGTCATTTAATGCCTCTGAGTCTCCGTTTCCTCTACTGTAAAAAGATGATACCATCTCTGCCCTGTTCATGTGAGTTTGTCCTGAGGATTATGAGAGAAGTTATATGTAACATTACCATCAAAATTTGAAAGACACAGTTCAAGTATAAATGGACATTATAAAACAATTTTTTAAAAGAAAGAAAAAAGAAACCTTACATAGATGTGTGGTGTAGGTACCACAGCAAAAAATAGTGTGGGTTTCTGAACCCCGACAGCGAAGACACACCAAAGTTAAATTCTATGGAAGTTTGCTTCCATGATGGATTTTTTTTTACTTTTTACTCCGCTCCTGAAAAAGAAACTTCCTGAGTTTTCTTTCTCCTCCTACGGTTCTGCAGTGGCAGGGCTGTTTCTTGTCCAGAGCAGCTCTACCCCGGCCCCTCTGCACAGACTCTCCACCTCCTCTTTCTCTTTCTTTCAAACACTTAATACATTTAGAGACTGATCTTGTGCAGAAAATATCCCTGACATTTGAAGAGCCCCAGGGATTCAGTGAGCATGCTCCGCGCTCCCTCCCGCTGGGAAGAGGAAGCTCGTTTACATACATACGAGTCATACCAAGCATAGCCAGCATGTCAGCGCAGTTAACTTGCAGCGGGCTGTGAGGAAAGCGAGCGTGGCTTTGTCCTAGGAAATGTGCTTCGTGTTTTGCTTTTTCACTCCTTTATTTCGAAGAAAGACTTGTAAAGACTTCTGAAACGGTTTTTAAGTGCTCGATTGAGGATACAAAACATATACCGTCTACAAATAAACCCTTGAAGGGTTTTTGTGTGAGTTTGATTTTTTGTGCGTGGTTTTTTTTTTTCTTTTTCCTTTTCTTTTTGTCTTTTTTTTTTTTTTTTTTTTTTTTTTTTTTTTTTTTTTTTTTTTTTTACTTTTACATACTTTGTTTTGATCATCTGAGGTTGGGCCTCACGGTCTTTGTGAAGTTTGAGACGAGCCAGGAGCTACTCAGTAATAATTGATTTTTGAAACGTACTCTTTTGGGGCAAAAGCAAAGAGCTGGTTTTCTGTGCGAGCCCAATAAATGCTATTTATGAAGATGGACCTGTTGAACTACCAGTACTTGGACAAGATGAACAACAATATCGGCATTCTGTGCTATGAAGGTAGAGGTTCCATTCTAGAAATTGCTCTTCTCTTGCTTTTTGTCAAGGCCACTCCTCCTTTAGGGTTCTGAATGCCTTCTGTGTATTTTGTTCTCTTTCTTGGGATTTCAGGGTGCTCTGAAAGGCGAGGGTTTATTATATACTATTTTCAATACAAAGTTTGTTGTTTGTATCTTAGCCTTCAGGGTTACAGTGGGGGGAGGGAAGGCAGTGAAATATAAACTGTTAGAAGTTTCCTTTTTGCTTGCAACATATTAACTCTTCAAATTTTTAACTCTTGATAATATGATTATTTTTTATTTCTGTTGGTGTTCTCTTTAGAGGAAGAACTTCTAGGACCAGGAAAAGTTAAACGTGTTGTGTTTTTTTTATTCCCCCCCCCGCCCCCACTTTGATACTTATTTTAAACATGCACTATCTACAGTATTCGTGTTGTATTCCAATCAGTGCTTGGGATTTTCATGTAGAGGGGAACAGAAAGTTACAGTGAGTTTTTGTCTTCAGGAGCGATTGTCCCAAACAATGAAGAATTTTTCTATTCAGTTTGGGGGACTGGAAGGGCACCCATGTCACAAAGCACAGGCTGGGTCTTTGTCTGATTTCCCATTTCCTGTACAGCTCTGAGAGAGTTCTGACATTGAAGGATGTTCCCTCCACACTCCGGTCCCTTGTGGAAGTGATTGCACAACACACCAACCAGAAAGCTAGATTGAAAGAAAGAACGAAAGAAAGAAAAATCTGCTCTGAATTCTTATTGTTCATTACCTTCTGCTACACCATGAGGTGTTTCCCCACTGCCTTGTACCGTTTCAAACTGTCTCTGTTAGTAGTAAGAAGAGAAAAAGCGATTTCTTAATCTGTTGGAACATATCTACGTGCGATTTGAAAAAGTGGTAATGGCCTGGGTTTGAGTGGCCGGAGAGGCATCTCCGGGGGAATTCAGCTTGGCAGGAGGAGTGTTTTTTGTTGTAACCACATACAAATCGAGGAGGAGACATCTCCTTTCTGATTCAGTAGGAGCAGTTTCCATGTTTTCTCTTAATAGTGAACTGAACATTTCTCTTGAAAAAGAAAACATTGAAGAAACTTATGTTTTTCATGTAAAATTTCAGGCCTGTTGCCTAATCAATTGAAAACTTACCCTTTCCCCTTCAAGCAAAATAAAATCTCATTCATACTGTTTTTTTATTTGTCTGGATAAGGATATCATACTTAAGATTTTCTTTTTTAAAGTTGTATATATATATATTTAACTCCTGCTTGTTCCCACTAATGAGAATTATGGTGGATGGCTTTCTTTGAATCTGCTGCTTTAAGTATCATCTTGCTTCTGAAGTCACTCATTTAAAAGGCAGACTTCTTCAGGATGGTGGAAGCAGCAAGTGACTGGGCTTGTTTCTTGTGAAATTAACATACTGCAGTTTTTAAAAACTTTTCTTTTTTTCAGTGATCAAGAAATCACAAACTTTTAAGGAGTTATCTGTTGGCTTGTCTTTGTCATTGCGTAGTATGGTATTTTCAAAACAAAACAAAAACGTAATGATCAGCCTAAGAGAGGAATAGACGGATTGCAGGGAAACTGATACCACATTAATTTTTTATGTCTCCGGTTGGGGGTGGTGAGGAAAAGCTTATGAAAGCTCAGGTCGATTTGTTGTTCTGTAGTCTGTAATATACTCGAGAGTGGTCTACTTGCAGTCTCCCCCTTTATTTGGGAGGAAGAAACTTTGATTTTGAAAGTTGAGTACATATGTAGGATGATTTGCTATAGTCTGTTTGGTTTAAACATCTGCTGCTATTTTCCTTACTACGAAAGTTAACATTATTTTAACACCAAAATAAATACACAGGAAATGAAGAAAAGCACAGCAAAAACTTGAGTGGTGTTTTTAGTGGGTTGTTTATGCCCTGGTGGTTTTCTTAGTATAAACACTGCACACATCTGCTCTGAACTCAAAAGGGTGTTTTGAGGATGGGCATAAATCTCAGCTGGGAATTTTTTTTTTTTGGTAAGAAAAGTTGGAACCATTACTGTTCCTTTAAATCCCCAATACTTTGGAAGTATTCATATTAAACATAGCAGCTCACCAGCATTCCAGGGAAGTTATTTGGAAAATGGAATGTACAGTTGGTAAGTAGCATTTGATTTCACTTAGGGCACAGGCAGGTTTTACATCTCTTAAGATTAAGGGACAATTTATTTTTCTGAAATTTTCGTTTTAACAATTAAGATGTTGATGGTTATTTTTTTTCTGCAGGTTAGTTATACCATATTCCCTAGTTGTATAGTTCACAGCTCTACTCTGCAAAATAAACCATGTGTCCGCACTGTCATTCTCAGCCTCTGTGGCAACATATACACAAATAGATCTTTTTTTAGCCAATTATCTTGTAGAATGCAAGGCCTTCCTAAAGTCCTACATTTAGAGCGACTCTAAATGGCTCAGATACGGACTCTGCTTGGTGACTGCTCTCTGGCACCTGACTTTCACCATAATAGTCTGTAAGCATAATTGAAAAAGAAAATAAAAGAAAAAATTAACTGCAAATACGTTTGGGGTAGGACCCATTGGGTAGGAGAAGGAGAAGATTGGCAAAGGGCAGAAAGAATCTCAGTTTGGCTAATTTCTGGAAACCAATTACCTTTATTGGTAATGAGCAAATTAGCAGAACTCTGCTTGTGTTAATGAGTCTGTTCAGAAACCTTATGGTTTATTACCACAGCCCTCAGTAGTTAACCAGCTAATCATTCATGACCCTACTGGGTACACTTGAACCCCAGTTTTGCCTCTGTCTCCATGAAAAGCCCTCATTTTTTCCCTGTGAACTCCTGAGAATACTAGTAGACTGAAAGCCTCATGAAGGCAGGGCATTCTGTCTCGGTCACCACTGTATCCTTGAGTCCTGCCATGGTGCCTGATTTGGCTCCCAGGAAGTGGCTGACTCCCAAAAACCCCATGAAATCGCTCCAATGGCAGTGTAGTCACTACTGTGTAATTTAGTACTTCACTATATGTATCTTCTATTCTCTAATTATCTAATTATTGAAGAGCTATACAGGGTCTTAGATATATCTTAGGCATTTTTTTTTTTTTTTTTTTTTTTTTTTGCCAAGGAAACCGAGGCCCAGAGAAGTAAATTGTTCAAGTTTATTCAGAAAGTTTGTAGCAGAAATGGGTTGTCATGAGGACTCAGTGGTTTTGATTAGTCTCTGATTTTTCTGTAGCATTACTGCCCCTCCACAATCATTTTATGTCTTGTCTCCTTAATTATTAGCTCCTCGATGATAGGGACTGTGCTCGGTCTTGGGGACCCTCTCAGCTCCCAGCACGGGGGTGACATCTTAGATTACAGTGCACAGTGAGCCTGTCCTGGAGTCCTCATTGCTCTGAAGCCAGTTGCTGATCTAGGTTCCCAGGCTGTTGTGATGTCAGGAAGGAGAGTAATGAGAACTCTAGGTGACCAGCCTTGTTGGAATTTGTTCGCCTTGCTGCTCTGGCACTTAGGTTTGCTTTACTTTTTTTCTGATTGTGCAGAGGAGGAAGCCCTGTGTAATGCCAGTTCACAAAGAGTGTTTTCCCAAGGGAGCAGAGAACTGGTTAGACCATTGATTTTTCTCAAGATGGCTGATGGTTATATTTACATAATTACGTGGTGCTGAAAACATAGGTCCTAATAAATGTGCTCATGGCTGGCCGTGGCTTTAAGCTGCTGTTAGTGATACTTTAATTATGGGTTAAGAGCCATTAGTGTGTAATTTGGTAGAAGAATTCTCCCCTTTTAATTTAATAGTGCGATTTATATTGGGAGAAAGTAAGAATAAATTGCATATTGTGATCATCTGAAAGCTTAAGAGGAGAGTAGTCTAAGTTCCTCACATTTTGAGCTGCTCATTGTTTTAGAACATAATTATCACTTATTTCATCACAGGCTACACTTAAATTAATTTTCTGGAATTGAAAGGAAAATGCACATGAGTTGTTGAGTGAGACTCTGCCAGAGCTCCGAGCAAGGTTGGGTGACGGATTTCTTTTGTTTTCTGCCAGTCTAACCAGCAGCAGTTTAGTGTTCTTTGTCTAATGAGTTCAGAGGCATCAGGAAACTTAGAGCATTGGGTACTACTAAGGTGAAAAGGCCACAGAGAAGAGCCATTTGAACCCGCCTCTGTTACCCAGCCCTGCGTATCAAGTGACCAGCTCTTGATCCAGGGGTGTATTCTGAAGTAGAACATCTGCAACTATTTTGCTGTGGAAATTCATTATACTTTAGCATTTTATTTGCAGGAGAGGGTCAGGAGTGAGGAGAGAGGGAGGAGAGGGACAGGAAAGAGAGGTGAAGGGGAGGGGAGTGGGGGGCGAGGCTGAAAGGAGCTTGATTAGTAAAACATGCCCAGGTGAGCCCAAGAGATCTCCTGCAAGAGATCTGGCCAGTTTGTATTTCTTCTAATTACAGTTTGTGAAGGGAAGGTGTGATTATATCCTCCTTCCTTCCAGCTCCCCACCCTTGTTTCTCCGCCCTCCTCTGGAAGGATTATTTTACTTGGCTGTTTATCTCTTGGAGTCTACACATGGCTTTGTTATGGAAGGCAGATTTCTCTTCCTTCCTTCCTCCTTCCCTTCCATATTGTCTGCATGGCCTTCTATTCCTAGAGTGTTGGGATTTTTTGCTGTAAAGATTTTTTTTAAACACTCCGTAAGATACAAAAAATTCCCCCGCGGCATGTGAGAAGATTCAAAACCTCTCAATATAGCCTCGTTCTGCTCAATTGTGAGGATGTTGCAGAAAACTTGGTTTTGTCTGAAGAAATTAGATCCAGACTTAGCACTTCTGCATGTATACAAATATATAAACCAGTCTAACCAAGGATTGTTTCTAGCTGTATCTGTTTTATCTCCGTATCCGAACATTTATTCAATGACTGTTTATATTTAGTGGTATCTCGGTAATGCATATTGAGCTCATTGGAAATATTCTCTAGCCTGGCTCACCAACATCAGTTTGTCCTACAAAATAGTCCCTCTCCCTCATGATTTTATTTTTAAGTAATCTCTGCACCCAAGGTGGGGCTTGAACTCAACAACCCTGAGATCAAGAGTCGCATGCTCCACTGAGCCAACCAGGCGCCCAATCCCTCTTTTATTTCTTAACGAACTCATATATCAGTGCCCCCCCCCCCCGCCCCCCCCCCCCCCAAAGAAACCTTAACAATGGACACTTATTTTTAAAAGCAGGGTCTGAGAATGATTTTACTTTCTCCATTTGTTCTCTCTTTGCCTTCCTAAATGTTACATGTTCTGCTAAGTTCTAAGGAGTTATTTCCATCAGTTTGCTTTGTTATCTTGCCTTCTTTTCTACACTTTTTTCTTTTTTAAAAGAATACTATAGATTGTTACAATTTCAGGGTATTATATACAGAATGTGTTTAAATCCTAACAGTGTGAATTACTACTAGTTGAAAGGTTTATTTACCCTAAATAAAGTAGAAAATCTATTCTTAAAGTTACCTTTAATTTGTTGCTAATTTATACAATCTTTCTGAACTCTTAATAACTTGTTTGTTTACGAAGAAGTCTGTAAACATAACAAACTGAAATATATTTAGCAAGTGATCACAGAAAACTCAGTCCTGTCCTTTTCCCACCCAGTATGAATTCTCCTAAACTTACATGGAATGCGTGTACTCTGCTGGAATGTATTAAGTCTTGGGTCATCCCTCTCTCTCTCAACATTTTTTATTATGAAGTATGTCATAAGCACATAAACATGCATAAAACGTATGTGTGGTTTGAAAATGAACAACCTTATAATCACCATGAGGTCAGGAAATAATAAATTGCCTCCTTCAAGTATTCTCTCCTTGTCCAATTCCTCCTTGCCACAAGAGGTCATCACAATTATAACATGTCTTTTCTTTACTACCTCTATGTGCAATTCTAAACAAATTAACTTAGTTTTGTCTGTTTTTTCTTTTTCTTTCTTTTTTTTTTTTTTGAGCCCTATATAATTGAAATTATTTTCTGTGTCCTCTTTTGTGTCTTGCTTGAGGTTTTTTTATAGTGGAGATGTCCTTGTCTTTTCCATAGGAAGCCAGCTCATCTTCAAGTGTGGGGAATCTTGGCTGTGGAATATATGTGAATACCCCAAGCATCCTTCTCATTCACTTGCTGCTCACTGTCTACTAAACATAGCTGGTGATGCTTTGGTCCAAACTTTTTTTTCAGCCAGTGTTTTTGTTCACAGTCTTCCTCACCTGTTAAAAGCCTTCTACCATCCATGTCGTAATGGGAAATTGTATGTCTGAGAAATTCTGCAGTTTTGGAGAGTGCAAAGTGGGGGACGCTTGAGGAGATACATAGCTTAATTAGGATCTGAACAACGACTTTCGTTCTGCATTAATAAGCAATTTGCTTAAAGGCTGAGACTTGTTACAAGTCAACTTTGTTACAGTGCCAGATTTCTTTGGATGTTAATCCAGGGACTTTTAGATACACAGAAAAAGCTTAAGTTGTTCCAGTATTCAAACAATACTCTACATTGTAGAGAGATAGCTGTCTGAGGGCAACAAAGATTTGAAACAATAGGCTGCATTATGCACCATCTAAAATTATGAATGAAAAATAATCATCCATATGTATTGCTCTTGATTTTTATTTTATATCTGTTTTGCATGAAAATAGCTGCCTGTTAATTGTTCTTGGCTAATGATTGTATTTTAATAGAGTAAATTCCAGAATTTAATGATTTGTTGCAGATGCATTCTGCCAAGCAATTTAGCAAAATTGTTTACACTACCCCAAATCCCGCTGGACAGAGTGAGCCTATGCTTCTTCCCTGATAACAATTGAGGGAGTGATGAGTGCAAATTTCTGGACATTTTTCCCCCTTTGAAAACAAAAACGTCTTCCATTATGTGGCAGAACTATTAGAGTGGCAAGGGATTAATTTAAAATTTTATTTTAATGTCAGCAGCTCTTTCCGGTACCCATTTTCTCCCATTCTTACTATGTGTGTCCTTTTAAATGATTATTTTTTTCTGATGAGCAACTGATAAACTGTTGGCTGACCCCACAGAGAACTCTAGTTTTATTTCCCTGCTGAAAAGTTATGACCTCTTTGCCAGTGCTTAAAATCACCCATGAGAGGGCTTTGAGTAGCTTTCTTAAAGGAATATGCAATAGCAACTGTACCAGGCTCTAAGTTCTATTGAGCAGAGGGCAAAAGAGATGGAAAATAGTAGTCATTCTCAGGATAAAACCTATAAAAAGTTTTCTAGCACTGCTCTACTGAATTCAAAATTGGGAACAATTACCACTAGTTTCTGGAGACCACGATGGGAGCCCTTTTTCTCTGAGAGGCTTTATACCGGTAAAAGATGGCTGATGTTGGTAGGGAGGAGGTGGAGTAGAGTTCTAGAAGCAACAGCAGACATCAAACATTGCTCTTGGTGTCCAGCAATAAATGTAATACACATACACACTGTACTTGGTTCTGTATTTTGTCCAACACAGAGTGGGAAAGGGCCTTCTTATCGAGCCGGAAGAATCCTTGTGTATCCTTTAAGGAGAAAATAGAAGAACCACCACATCATCTTGCTTTTCCACCTGCAGACTCTTCTGAATCCACCTCCATCCTTCTTCCCCTTCTCTTAGGCTCTCACGTGAAAGGCTAATTCTTCTATTGGTGCTCATGGATCCCAGCCCTTCTGGCCTCAGGGACTTATCTGTGATCTGTTTCTGATTTCCCCTTCTTCCTCTCCTGGTTCTTTCTCTTCATCATGTGCTTATGCACACAAGTCTTTCCCAACTTTAAAACAAAACCAAACTCATCCCTAAATCTTACCCACGCCCCTGACCCCACCCCTGATGCAGCTATTAGACTCTTCTCTTTGCTATCCAAGTTTTTGGAAGAATGTGGTCAACTTGTTTCTACTTCCCTTCTGCCCAGTCTGTCCTCAATCCAGTGTCATCTCATTTCATCTCATTTCTGCCCCCACAGCTCCACTTGAAGTTGTTCTGGATGAAGCCACTAACTGATTTCCTAGCGGAAAGTTCAGTGGACACTTTTTAGTCCTTACCTAGTTGAATCTCCTAGTACCATTTGGTGTCGACTCCTTCCAAAATCTTAAACTTCTTATATCCCTTGGCTCAAATACTTTCTGAGTATGCACTCCATTGGGAATGAGGCGCTGGTGAGCATATGGTCAGCAACATCGACAGGGGCTTTATGGAGCTCTTGGTATTGGTAGGAGGGTATGAAAGAGTGAGACAGGCTGAAAAACATTCAAAACAAACAAACAGTGGTTGCAGCTTGAGAACAGGTTGGAAGGGAAGAAGGAGAGAATGTAGAAATAGGAGAGAATGTGAACATGCTGCAATGGTTTAGGCAAGAGATGGTGGTAACCCAAATTGTGGTGGTGGTTATAGAAAAGGAGAGGAGTAGATGAACTAAGAAATATTGAGAGAGAAGACTGACAGGACATGGTGAGAGACTGGAGTAGGGGATGAGGGAGAAGACATAGAAGACATGGAGAATGCCTCCTAGGTTTCTAGCATGTTTAGGTAAGTGGAAGGTGCTGCCATTTGCAGGGATGGGAAACACAGGGAGAGGACTGGGTTCTAGGATGAGATCATGAGTTTAGTTTTGGATATGTTGAGTTTGAAGGTTCTTTGAAATTTCAAAGAAGAGCTAAATATTATAGGATTGGATATATGGGTCTAAAGCTCAGACAAGAGGCCATTGCTGGTGATACTAGTTTGGGATTGAGAGTAAGTGAAGCTCTGTGCAAGAATGGTTACCGGGGAACAAAGAACAGAATGAGAAGTTGGAGAGGTTCTACAAACTCTTCTCTTAGCTAGGTCTCCATCAATTTTCTTCTTTATTCCTAAAAGAACCCCACAACTGACCCCTGCCTCTACTCTTTTTCCCTTCTAGGGCTTTATCCATAATACTACCAGAGTGCCATCCCTTATTTACTGTACCAGCCCTATCTTTCATTATTCCTTCACCCATGCCCTGTAGCTCAGGTACATCAAGCTACAGTTGACCCTCAGACAACATAGGGGTGTCTGTCCCCCACTCCATGCACTTGAAAACATGCGTATAACTTCTGACTTCCCCACAACTTAACTACTAATAGCTTACTGTTGACCGGAAGCCTTACTGAAAATATAACAAAAGGAGTGATTCATGTATCTTTTGTGTGTTCTGTGTATTATGTACTGTATTCTTACAATAAAGTCAGCTAGAGAAAAGCAAATGTTAATAAAAAAAATCGTAAGGAAGAGGGAGTACATTTACAGTACTGTACGGTATTTACTGGAAGAAAACTGCATGCAAATGGACCTGAGCAGTTCAAACCCATGTTGTTCAAGGGTCAGCTGTATTTCCTTTGAGTGAAACATTGCCTGTGTCTGAAATCGGCACCCCCTGCTCTTTCTGTTGACGTCTGTTAGTCCCTCAAGTGTAGAGACTTCTCGAAAGTGACCCTCCTCACCCCTGCCTTTTTAGCTGAGTTAGGTGTTATGTTTGTATTTTCATGGCATGCCACGCGTGCTTTTGTCAGGGAATTTATCTCGCTGTGTTAGGTACTCCTCTGTCTGCCTTTCTGTAAGCTCTGGGAGGGGTAGGACTTTGCCTTTCATCTCTCTCTTCTTAGCACCAAGCATCATGGTGTCTGCATAGGTATGGATCTCCTCCGGGGTCTTTTTGTTAAAAGGGAAGTCAGTTATTTGGTAACACAAGAGAGTTTGTTAGCTCTCAGAAGGTCCTTCTTAGAGGAAGGAATGGCAGCTGGCAAAGCAGAGGGGAAGGGAGAGGACTGTTTAAGGCTGCTTCTGTAGAGAGACACTGGAAGTGGACTAGTTGGTCATACCTAAGTGCCCCTATTCTTGTTTTCTAGTTACTGCACTCTGGATGGTCTGTTACATAACTGAATGTTTATGGGAAAATACTTAATACCTATTGTGTGCCAGGCACTGGTTTATGTGCTGGGGATATAGCTGTTAACAAAACAAACAGCAATATCCCTGGATTTTTGGAGCCTACATTCTAGCAGGGGAGATGGACCGTGGACGGCACATAAATAAAGAAGATAATTACAGATTATGAAGTGTCATTATTAACAGGTTGACGTCTGTTAGCTGATTTACTGTTTAGAATAGTTGTACCCATACTTAAGAAGTGACTGCTTTTATTTTTAAGCTTCAAAGTAGAGATTTGAGTGGATGATTTATTTCCCTCATGGTGTTGTAAGGGATTTAAAGTATATCAAGGAAACTTTTAGAAAATTTCCTTTAGAATATTAGAAGTCAGATCTTTTACTTGGTTTTTAAACTATGATCAGAGAGTCAGACTGCCTCACTCCATTATACCTGGCTTTTATATTGGGAACTAATATTTATTGTAGTATTAGCACCTTTTTCTTTTTCTTCTTCTTTTTTTTTAAAAAGTTCAAATGATTTTTTTTTTTTTAAAAAAGGGTCCTAAGAACAATGGAATATATTTAGAATAAAAAAAAAATCAGTGAATGTTGGGGCACCGAGGTGGCTGAGTTGGTTAAGCATCCCACTCTTGATTTTGGCTCAGGTCATGATCTCAGGGTCATGAGATCGAGCCCCGCATCATGCTAAGCATGGAGCCTGCTTGAGATTCTCTCTCTCCCTTTCCCTCTGCCCCTTCCCACCCTCCCTCTCCCTTTCTCTTAAAAAAAAAAAGAAGGAAGAAAAGAAAAGAAAGAAAGAAATCAGTGAGTTTTAAGAAGGCTCAAGAAATCAATTGTATGTTCTTCTTAAACTACTCTGGTCAGACCTTTAAAGTTATTGCCCTGAATAGAATAGATCCTACAGCACCCCAGGGGGAGTTTTTATTGTGAGCTCTTCTTTTGTGATAAGAGTATTTGGGGAGGACTAGATAAAATGCAAACCTTGGGCTTCATATAGATAATGGACTACTGGGGTGTTCCACCTGTTTTTTGTTTTTCTTCCTTTGTTTTTATTGAGGCATAATTAATGATGGTGAAATCTTCAGGGCATGGCTTATAATGGTTTTTCCCCTTATAATGGTGTTTGTACCTTTTATAGGAACAACCCAGATCAAGATATAGAACATTTCCATCACCCCAGAGTGTTCCTTCATGCTTCCTTGGATAGGCCATACACACCCCCCATAGATAACCACTATTTTGACTTCTATAGTCCTAGATTAGTTTTGTCTATTCTTGAGCTTCATATAAATAGAATAATTTGATCCCAACTTTTTGTGCTCAACGTAGTATTTTTGAGATTCATCCATGTCATATGGATCAATAGTTTGTTCTTTTGTATTGCTGTGCTATAGTCAATTATAGGAGTATGTCACAATCTGCCTATCTATCCTAAGGTTGTGTTGTTTCCAGTTTTTAACTATTATGAATAAAATTGCCCTAAACATTTTTTGTGGTAAAATATACATACACTAAAATTTATTATCTTAACCATTTTTAGGAGTGTAACTCTTAAGTTCATTCACTTTGTGTACAACCTCTGGACATTTTCGTACAAGCCTTTTTGTGGACAAATGCGCTCTTTTGTCTTGGATACATATGTGTGGAACTGCTGGGTCATTGGTATCTTTAACGTTTTTTTTTTTTTTTTTTTAGAAACCCTCATCTGTTTTCCAAAGTGGTTGTACCATCTTATTCTCCTACCAGTGTTGTATAAGGGTTCCAGGAACTATACATCCTCACCAATACTTAGTATAGCTGGTCTTCTAAATTTTAGCCATGCTGGAGGTCTATGGACAGTATTAAAGTGTTTTTCATTGTTAACTTAAAATGCATTACTTGTTGGAATACTTGTTATGACACTGCTGTTTGGTATTTTGTGCGAAAAGAAGTATTCTTTACTTTTGATGGGTTGATCGTCTAAGAGGCTGGAATCTGTGTGTTCCTTGTCTAATTTCAGGCAGAGGTAGTGATTTTGGTATTGTCAAAGGAGGGGTTGTTTTTCCAAATGGGTAAACCCAAGCCATGGAAACCAGCAGGCAGCCAGATTGAGGGATGTGAACAAACACCAACGTGGCACAGAGGATTCTTTTTTTTGGGAACACTTTCCTTTAGTGGAGTGTTGCTTTGCTTTATTTTGTATTTGGTAATGATTCATCCAACCACTGGCCTGTTAAAATAAAGCTCAGGGATTAAGCTCTCCTAGCTCCAGTTGGATTTCTCTTCTGGTTTGCCTACCATTCCCTCTGGTAGGTTCTTTTAATTTCCCCCCAATTTGGAATGCCCTTCCTGCTTCTTTCCAGCTACATGAATTCTGTATACCCTTCAGGGTGTAGCTCAGCCTCCCTCTGTGAAACTTTATCTGAAACTTTTTATAGGTGGGAATTGTACTGTGTGTAACCTTTTAAATCCTCAATGCCTAATGAGATGCCTCGTCCTCTTTCATGTATGACGATGTTTATATCCCCCTCTTGTGAATTTCTGTAGGGTTTATAGACTGTAATATTCATTTGGCAGTTATATCGCCTTATATTTTGTTATCTTTAATGTAAATAGAGTGTGACATTAAAAGCAAACAAATGTAACAACTTATACATCCGAATAAGTAAGGTGTTCAAACTTGTCTTCAAAATAATTACCTCGGAAAATTACACATTTAACCTAAAGTTGTGGTGATCTCATTCTCAGAATATTGTTGGTTTTTTTTAGAAGTTGCCTTCAAGGTCTGAGGTACATTCTTGTGACTATCTTATACGGTAGCTAGTGATTGTATATACATTGTATATACATGTATATGTACATGTAAGTATGACATATTGTATGTTACATATATATTAGACACTTGTAGAGTACTCTTTGCCAGGCACAGTTCTATGCAGGTATGCCTGTAAAATGATGAGCTAGTTTTTTTCTGTTATTCTAAAGCAAGTTCCACAAGTGGAGTTGGAAAACACCTTTTAATCAATGACCGTTTTCTTTGGAGTAAGTAGGTTCACGTCATTCTAGAATGAGTACTTTGAAAATGACAAGACTCAATTGCATGTTTAACAAAAATTTTTAAATTCACTTTCACCGCCATCTAGATAGGAAATCATCACATCTAAAGTGTAAGTTACTTGAGGGCATGGAGAATGTCATCTTTGGCGTATCCTCTGCCAGTAGCACTTCTCATTGTTTGTGACCATGGCAGGCACTAAATAAACGCGTGATGACTCGAGATCATAGAGCCCTTGTGTTAGAGGGCTGAGATAATTTGATTGTTACACTGGGTAGACTGACCATCTCTGGCTTTGTCTTCATTGTGTCTGCTTTGCTCACTGATTTGTATGTCACACAGCACAGTGGCTGTTTGTGACCTTCTAGCAACCTGTTTTTCACTTCACTTTATGGAAGATGGGAATGCCACTTTATTTGTTTGTAAGTGGTTTTCTGTGGAATGAATCTTCCATTCCCATTAAAGACGTGGGATAATCACAGCTCATAGCTATCACAGTGGTGTTTAGAGTACAGCCTGGGAAATATGCATGGCACCTTAAAATACTTATTACTGCCTTGCTAAGGTTATGAAATCTCTAGCTATGCTAGATTTTATGTGTCATGAGGAAACAAAACTTCAAGTTCCTGCCTTTCCCAGGGCTTATCTTTTAATTAACAAGAGGAGAACGAGAGAACCTCTGGTAATGTGAGTGACACTCAAACAGTCATCCACCCATATGGGGGCTCCTGTTACTTTGATTTTGTGTCATATGTGTGTAGGGCTTTTTCTTTCTTTCTTTTCTTTTTGCACAATTTTTGTGTGTTTGTTCAGAATTTCCTTACCATGTTTGATTTACCTCATTTTAGTTACCATTGCAGCTGTGACAGTTGGTTAACTAATTCTTGTAATGCCCAGGGCTCACTGAGAATCTTGGAAAGATAAAGAGCTACCATATTTACTTGCCTCATTGTTGGTTCTGTTTCTGCTATAGTTTTTTTTAAAGACGATAGTTATTTTAAAACTTAGTATTTTTAAACAGCTTTGCTGAGATGCAATTCACGTACCACAAAATTCACCCCTGTAAAGTGTTACAACTCAGTGGTTTTACTGTATTCACAGTTGTGCAACCATCACCATGATCTAAGTTGAGAACATTCTCATTACCCTCCAAAGAAATCTTGTACCTATTAGTAGTCACTCTCCAGCCCTCCCTTACCGGGCTCTGGTAACCCCAAGTCTACTTTTTGTCTCTATAGATCTGCTTATTCTGAACATTTCATATAAATGGAATCATGTAGTATATGGTCTTTTGTGACTGGCTTTTTTCACTTAGCAAGATGAAAGGCTCACTGGTATTGGAGCATGTACCAGTACTTCATTCCTTTTTATTGCTGAATACAGTCCCTTGTATGGGTATACCACATTTTATTTATCCAAAAGATAATATTTTTTAAGAAGCAGTAATAGAGGGGCCCCTAGATGGCTCAGTCGATTGAGCATCCAACTCTTGGATTCAGCTCAGGTCCTGATCGCATGACTTGTGGGATCGAGCCCCGCATCAGGCTCCGTGCTCAGCGGGAGTCTGCTTGGATATCCTCTCCCTCTGCCCCTTCCCCCCTCCCCGCTCACGTGCCCTCTCTTCTCAAATAAGTAAGTCTGTAAAAAAAAAGTAGTAGTAATAGCTCCTGGGTAAAGGTTGGGCCAGTAGTCAGTATAACTGACTACAAGGCCTTCTTCACTCTTCTTCAGCTGTGAAAAAGCAAGAGAAAACATGCCATTTTGTTTGCTGATTTGCACATGAACCCCAGCAAGATGTCATGGTTCCAACCCAGTGGTATAACTTCTCTAGCTCAAAAGCGTGGTTTATTTTGAGTATCTGAGTGATAATTTCTGCTTACGGGTAGACTGACAATCTCTGGCTTTGTCTTTATTCCATTTGGCTTCGCTCCCCTATTTGTATGTTGCACAGAGCAATAGCTGTTTGTGAATTGCTCTGGAGTAATTTACACTTTAGATGTGGTGATTTTGTGTATATGTATAAAATTTTATATATACATACGTGTGTGTGTGTGTTTGTATGGCAGCAAATTGGCTTTTTTATTCCAGATCTGTAAATTCACATGGATATCTTTAGATATATATCTATACTTAGAAATTTATATTATATAAAATGTATACACATTATATATAAATTTAAAAATATATATCTACATCCATATCTCTGTCTGTATGGCTCTAGATAGATAGATGGTCTTTGACATTTTCACGACTGTACTTTGAAAGACTTCAGAAACAAATGTCATTCAACCCAAACCATAATGGGTTATAAACTAAGTGTTCTATAATTTTGTTCTCAGTTGTCGTGGGGTCAGATAAGATAGACTGCCAAGTGTTAGCAATCCTACTTAGAAGGCCTACTTGTAGGATTTAAAGGAAATGTACTGCCATAGATGAATGATCTGACACAGCTCTCGTGAGCGATCCCTTCTGTCAGGAAGTAGCATTGGAAAAACCATCGGGGACAAAAGGAAAAGCCTCTGGTACTTCTGGAGTTTTGAAGACCCTTTAGAAGTCAGCATGTGATTTTTTTCCCTAAATTATTATTTTATTTCTTATTTTTACTTTATTTCTTATGCTGTAAATACTTACAGAATGAAGTGAGATGTTTTACAAGGCAGATCCACCAGAGAATTTTGATCTCTCACTCCACTGACACCAGTCATGCTGAGCGGGTTTTAATGCCGTCCTCAGTTTACCTGCCATGACCTCTCAGAGAGTGATCACAGTGGCTTTGTAGCTGGCCTCAGTTTAATCATGAGGAGGTAGTTGGGAGAAGGTGAGCGGTTTCCTGCTGAGCAAGTTAAGGCTAGTTTCTGGGGTTAAAGTAAAAGTTTCTCTTTGCTCCCTTTCCTGCCCCTTTTGTTTTTCTAAGCGTTGATGAATTTATGAATTGGTGATCATAGAATCTATAAGGCTTTTATTGAATATCTCGAAGCTTTTATTGCATAATTCAAAGCTTTTGGGGGATGAGTTGTTTTGTCATGCCAAAGACATATAGGAAGTATATGGCAATATACACATTAGAGTATAAGGCAGCAGATGGTTGGTATACCCATTTTACATATAAAAAAACTGAGGCACCAGTGAGGGTCATTTAACGTAAACATTCTAACATCTAAAGATGTGAACATTAAAAATAATTAGAGAAATATGTCTTTGTTTGAAAACAGAGATGAGCTCTCCTGAAGGTTAGCTATTTTACATGTTATTGTTGGCTGGTGGTAATGGGGAGAGCCTGAACTCTATTTTCTGAACCCCAGTTCTTCAGACATTTCCTGACTGGATGCTTGAGCATTCAGATACTTGCAGTCATCAGTTTTCCCTTCCATCAATCACTGCTGCAACGTCCCTTAGGTAGTTGGAAGTGTTTGATTGATCAGAGTATTGCTTAATCATACTGTTGATCAGTTTTGAGAGTGGAAGAGGCACAAGAGAAGATTCAAGCAAAATGCAGGGAACCCCCCTGGGGAGCATGCTGAACTTACAGATTTTTAGGGTCCCTGGACCACTGTTTCATTAGGATTGGGGTCAGGCCTAGGAATATGCATTTTCTTTTCTTTATCTTTTAAAGATTTATTTATTTGAGAGAGAGAGAGAGTGTGTGCACGTGTGTGACTGGGTGGTGGGGGAAGGGCAGAGCTGGAGAGAATCTTCAAGCGGATTCCCCACTGAGCATGGAACCTGACTCGGGACTCATCTCACAATCCACTCATGAGATCATGACCTGAGCCGAAACCAAGAGTCAGACACTCAACTGACTGAGCCACCCAGATGCCCCTGCATTTTAAATAAGCATCTCCAGTGATTCTGATGCAGCTGGTCCAGGGACCACACTTCTAAAAGCCTTGTACTAAGTGGAGAATAGGAGTAACTGAATGAGAAACAATAAGGAGAATTTCCATAAGTTGATAAAAATAAACTGAGAACCATTTTTGCTCCAAATAGGAGCTCAGTAGATCAAGATGGTACTTAAGCAAAAGTTAATTTATTCCCAAATTTTCAGTAATAACATTTGTCACATAGAGTCAGTTTCATCTGAATAGCCATAGAAATATTCATTAGCAGCTTACAGAAAATCCTGAGATAAAAAATGCAGTTTCTCTTTTGTATACAACACCTATTTTTAACTCTTTGCTAAAACAAGAACCTTTACTGCTTCTGTTTTGTAGATTCTTCTTTTCCTTCCAGCAAGTCTACGGTGCCTTGATATTATCCCAATAGATAATCTGCTGTCTCAGTGAGGAAACTTGATTATGTTGTGGGTTGATGTGGAAGCTAGGATTTGGATATGTATGAGGTGATGTCACTTTCTCCATCTGGGATTATCACCTCTATGCTTTCAGCTACATTTGGGATCCATAATAGGTCTAATGTGAGCATCTTCAATAAGTGTCCATCCACCTTTGGCAAGAAAGATTGAAATATTAGCCGTTTAAGATATTTGCTAAACGACCGAGCGCTCAAGTAAATGGGCCATCCAAAGCCTGAATAGCCCTGAATGAGTGTAAGAAAGAAACTGCGAGAGTCTCAGTCCTGTTTTCAGTGCAACAGATGGAAGCCTCTCAATTACATGAGCTCACATCTGTCTCTCTGATTTGACAGGGTCTGTGCCATAATGTGCTGTGGAATTACTGATTCTGTAATCCTTAGAAAGAATGGTTGAAGTGAGATTGACAAAGAGCTAGACCCTAAAGGTTAATGGCACAGAATATGGACCCTGGAGAACTAATAGTGAAATATAAATGTCAGTGGTTGCAACCACTCATCCATTTTATTTGCCAAAAGTTTAATATAGTCTAGTGGGCCCCAAATTAAAATGTTTCAGTTTTGTTTTATTTCTTCATTAGTCTAATTCCCATTGACCTTGTGTCAAGGCTAAAACAATTTAGGAGCATTCTAGCATGGGAGCAGTTTTAACAATCATTGTCAACATGGTTTTAAAGAAAATAGGTTGGCAAGACACATGTAGGTTCTGCAATCTATTAATAGCGTGACATTATAGTTCTTTATTTTGTAAAACCATTAATTGGGGTGCCTGGGTGGCTCAGTCATTAAGCGTCTGCCTTCAGCTCAGGTCATGATCCCAGGGTCCTAGGATCGAGCCCCACGTCAGGCTCCCTGCTCAGCGGGAAGCCTGCTTTCTCCCTCTCCCACTCCCCCTGCTTGTGTTCCCTCTCTTGCTGTCTCTCTCTCTCTGTCAAAATAAATAAATAAAATCTTAAAAACCAAACAAAACATTAAAACAAGGCTTTGGGAAGATGGATTGAATTTCTAAAATGGCAGAATGTCTATGGTGAACATCACTGTTATTTATTTTCCTGGAGTTTGCTATCCAGGTGGATGTGGTGGTTATTTAGTAATAGCTGGGTCCTTGTCCTTCAACATAGGTTGGCTTATCAGGAAACAGGAAAGAGGGGTGACTGGGTGGCTCAGTCGGTTAAGTGTCTGCCTTCAGCTCAAGTCATGATCCCAGATCAAGCCCCGCATCGGGCTCCCTGCTCAGCGGAGAGCCTGCTTCTTCCTCTCCCTCTCCTTCTGCCTTTCCCCTCCACTCCTACTCACTCTCGCTCACTCTCAAATAAATAAATAAAATCTTAAAAAGAGAAAAAGGAAACAGGATGGAAAGATAATGGCTTAGAAGAGCATTTGTTATATAATTCACATGCTTTGTAAAAGAGGTAAGAATAAGGGTCAGATTTTGTGTAAGAGTCTTTTGTTCCTAAGTCTGAAGGCCATAGATAATGGTAATAATAGATTCGAATGAAAAGGCAATCCACAGAATGGAAGAACATTTGTACAAATCCTGTATCTGGTAAGGGACTTGTATCCAGAACATATAGAGTACTCTTACACCTCAACAATACATAAACAGTAACCCAGTTTAAAATTGGATAAAGGACTTGAATAGACATTTCTCTAAAGAAGATTGACAAATAGTCAATGGGCACATGAAAAGAGGCTCAACATCATTAGTCATTAGGAAAATGCAGATTAAAACTACAGTGAGATACCACTTCATACCCACTAAAATGGCTAAGATAAAACAGATAGTAACAAGTGCTGGTGGGGATGTAGAGAGATTGGAACCCTCATACGCTGCTGGTGGGATTGTAAATGGTGCAGCCACTTAGGAAAACAGTTTGGTAGTTCCTCAAAATGTGAAACTTAGGGCTGCCATTTGACCTGGTGATTCCATTCCTAGGTATACACCCAAGAGAATTGAAAACATAGCCTCACAAAAGTTTTCCACAGACATCTGTAGCAGCATTATTCAGAAGAGCCAAAAAAAAAAAAAAAAAAATAGGACCAATGCAAATACCCCTCAACCGATGAATGGATAAGTAAGATGTGGTAGGTCCCATACAATGGAATATTACTTGGCAATAAAAGGGAGCACAGTGCTGGTATATCTATTGCAACATGGATGAGCCTTGAAAACATTATGCTAAGTGAAAGAATCCAGACACAAAAACCACACATATGATTCTATTTATATGAAATGTCTAGGATAGGCAAATATATAGAGACAGAAGGTAGGGTAGTAGTTGCCCGGGACTGGAGAAGGGGGTATGGTGTGGGTAGTGCCTGCTAAGTGGAATAGTGTCTTTTGGGGGAAGAAGTATTCTAAAATTAGGTTGTGATTGTTGCACAACCCTGTGCATACACTAACACACCCTGAATTGTACACTTTAAATGGATGAATTGTGTGGTGTATGAATTACATCTTAATAAAGCTATTCTACAATTTGGAGATTTGAAGGGAAGAATATTGTTTGTACTGTTACTCCATTCATTTGATTATTTGCAAAGTTCTACGTGTGTGATTTGCTTACATGAAAATATTTTGCCAGGTATTCTTAGTTTGATGATAAACCTTACTAATGGCACCTGTAGATCATCCAGTGAGTGTTTGAGCACCAGGCTTTGTGTCCAGTGCTAGGGGGCCTGCACTGCTCTTCTCAAGGAGCTGACGGTCTAGTATTGTGTTTTCTTTATAATCAGTACTAGTTACAGTATGAGAAGCAAGTTGGCATCATGCATGTTGTAAATTAAGATAATCTTTACAGAGGATAGGTTGTGGGTGGGGGTGTTTGGGGCCTGGGGATAAGGATGAGCAGAAGAGAGGGATGGAATTCTAGGTGAAGCTGATCACCAAGGGCAGATGTGCAGATGGCAACAATGTAAACATGTGAGTATGTTTTCAGGTTGAGTGTCATCATTGGCTCCCCATTGCCTGCATAATAAAGTCACACTTGCTTGAGCATGGCTCAGTAGAGGAGGCTGCTGCAGAACTTCCATGCAGGAGAACTCGAGTGGCAGCAGTCTGGTTGGAAGTGGGAGAAGGCAGGGCTCATGGCCTTGTCATGAGCTTGTCTGCATAGTGAGCTAACTTTTACTTACAATGAGCATTTGTTTGAGGGGGCCTTTGAGGTACTAAAGCCTTTAGATGGCCAAAGCCCAACCATCACTGTCTTTCTCTGCTTTGTCGCTTACTGCTCTTTCACTTTGCCCTGTATATTCCTGTGGCTTGGTGGTGCCATGCTGTTTCCCACCACTCTGCACTGAGTGCTTGTTTGGTCTGCAGGACTTTTTCCCCTACAAAACTCCTGCTTATCCTTCAAGACCCAGCCGGAGCACCATCTGCTCCTTCAAGCCTCTCTGAATGTCATATGACCTTGGGCAATTTGCTAAGCCACTTCTATGCTTCCATTTCCTCCTCTCTAAAATGAGACTAATAAGAATACCTACTTCATAGGTAATTAGGAGGATGAAATGAATTCGTGTATATAAGCTTTTGGAACACTAAGTAAATGCTCCTAAGTGTTACCTATCAACCTGATTATTAATTTCGGGCAGAGTGGGTGGCTCCCTTGTCTGTGCATTCTTTGCACTTGCATGCATTTCCATTACTAGCAGTAAGTTGCAGGGTGGGAGGGCAAAGCAAATTCAGTGACAAGTCTCCATTGTGGTCAAAACCATATAGATAGGGTTATTCCATGTATTAAAGAGGGTGGGGTAGGGAGTGCCCATTTACCCTATTTTGTAGTCATTCCGGGGAGTCTGTCTTGGGATGGAGATGAGACCAGATGACTTAAGGGCCCCTTCTAATGTAAAATCTTTCCTGCCTGAAGGAACCTGTCTTTGGAGGTACTGGGAATGGGTGGGAAGTTGGGGTACAAGGAAGAGACAGGGTAGGATGAGGGAACTGTAGTGAAATCCTAAATCCACTTGACTTTCCGGCTCCTTCTGCCTAGCCCTCTTGTGGCTGTAGACCAGCTCTGCTCCCACGCAAAAGCCTCAGGCAAGTCTAGGGTGGCCTTCTGCATCAACATACTAAGTATCCTGCATTAAACTTCTGGGGAAATGAGTCTTACTGCTTCATCCAGGATCTCTCAGAATTAAGATTTGTTTCCTTACATGCCTTAGGGCATACGGAGAAACTCTGCTTAAATGTAAATGCACTGTTTCAGAGATGGCACCGTCTTCAGCAGTCCTTGAACCGCATCGCATTTTTAAATTTTCATTTTTGCAAGTGTGGAAATGATGTTTGCCCCTTTATATTTTGGGGTTACCCACCCCTCTGTACATTCAGGAGGAAACCATTGGAATTTGTCTGTCCTCGCGTCTCTATTTCATGTAGCGGGCACAGAACAGCCCTAGGAATGTCTAGGCCATTACTCTGCCGTCTGCACCTCGGATCCAGGGACTCCTGCTGTCAGCTTACCCAGCCTCAGCTGTACCTTTGAAGTGGAGGGCAAGCCTTTCATCTTTGCTCATTTTCACTTAATGACAGCCCGGCCTTTGATCAGCTCAGTTTTCCTCTTTCTTTGGCTTCCTAATGAGTCACTTGGAGGTAAGGAGAGACCTGAAGTGTAGGCCCTGAACCAGCCACAACTTTTATGAGCACAGTGGTTGTTTGACCTTCATATCTTAAGTAAATATACCAGAGGAGTCAGTCCTTCCTGGCCTTTCATTGATAAAATTTGCTCACTGGCTAATGTAAACTTTAAAAGAGAGGTGGAGGAGGGGAGACAGGATGGAGAGAAGTAGAAGTGAAATGTAAGCAGCATCCCCTCCGCCATACTTTAATTTGTTTAATTTGGGGAACCCCCTTCACCTTCAAACTCACCTATAAAACTTCTCAGCATCATGGGGGGATATTGCTTTTAGGAAACACATCAGATTCTACATGCTAGTGAAATCATTTGTTTTCAGATGAATTGTTACAGCTTTTTAGTTTATTATTTAACAGTATCTTTTCTTGGCACTTGATAGGGATACAAAAAGTTCCCCTTGATTGAATATAATTTTTGCATAATGATCTTATTTCCAGTTACTGTTAAACCCTAGGAAACAGATCTGCAGTAGTCCCTTTACAAAGCTACTCTCAGACTCACATATTCTTTGGTTATGCTATATACCACTACTATGCCATTATTTTTAATATGAGATAAAAATACATTTGGGTATTATTACTTTTATCCATAGATGAAATTAACTGTTTGCCTCTCCAGTAAATCTGCAATAAATGGTTTAATACTCTCTCAAGCTAGTTAGTATACTTTTGGACTCCCAAGTCCAATAGTGTTTTAGTTTTTGGTTGGGGAATGCGAACATCTTTCAGTAATAGCTTATGTAAACTATAATTAATAAAATTTTTCCATAAAAGGACTCCAAAATATACTGCATGCTATGGAAAAAAAAAAACAAAACCTAACAACTGTATATTAGCTTGACACTAATTTAATGAAGGATATCATGTTATAATTTTTTAGAATTGGTTTATTTTAACATAGCATGTATTTCATTTGAGTCTTTTAAATCACTGTTAAGAATTTTTCTTCTATATATGTACCCATTATTATTTGAGATGCTTGATATTCTTCACAACTCAGGTGTTACCCAGGAAATACCTATTAAATGAATTTGGATTATTCATGGGCAGTTGGAAACTCTTAGCATAACTCCTGCAACTAAAAACAATAGACATCTGTATTTTATTTAAAAAAAATGAGTTTTGGTGTGCTGAATTTTTTCCTCCAGCAATAAAAATCATCTTATTAGAATATTAAAAATGTCAAAACAGAAATGTGGATGTAGAAGGCTAATTAGACTTTTAGATCAACCTGGAGAACCTAAAATATGGACTTACACTGGTAACTCAGTCTTTATTTTTCCTCTTATATGTTGATAAAAAGAGTGTAGCTTTCTGGCTTTTCCAATTTGTGTTTCTCAATTTATAAAGAAGATCTTTCCTTAAAATGTCTCTTGGGCCTGCCTCTTCACTACCCTCACAGATGTGAACATAGTTGACCTGACCCCCGCCCCCACTCTTTGCACGTGCATCACTGCTCTGTCCTGTGGCTCAGGTGTGTCCATCCCAGAAGTCACTGGCATAGTGTCTGAAGGTTTGCTTTAGCTGTGTCAACGGCTCCCTATCAGTTGCTTATCACACCAAGTCTAAATGTTCTGCCTGTGTTCAAAGCCCTTTATTTATCAGACTCCTCTATCTCTTTAGTCCTCACTCTTTACTACTAGAAGGAATGAGCCCTTCATTCCAGTTAGATTGAGCTTGTGCACATGTGCACGCACATGGCATCATCCTTGCTCTCTCCATTTATTCATACAATTGTCCCCTCCTGGAATGCCTCTACCCATCATTTCAAGTATCTAAATCCTACCTGTTTTTCAAATCTTACTCCTGACTATTAGAGTTAGAATTAATGTCTTCCTTTTACAAAATGCCCATAGCTTCTCCTCCTTTTTTTTTTTTTTACATACTAAGTTTATTTTTGTCTTCAAATTAATTAAAATTTGAACACTTTCTTCATTATAATTCCTAATATGGTAATTGTTGAAAGATACAGCCTATATAATCAAAAGCTCTCTGTGGTCCTCAATTATTATTTGTTTGTAACAGCTTTATTGAGCTATGATTCACATACCATACGATTTACCCATTTAAAGAACATACCTTTTATTTTGGCATTTATAATGTTCTTCCTTATAGTTATTTATCTCCATGACTTATCACTCCTACTAGAACTACAGTTCCTTGGGGCAGAGACCAGATCTGAAAATATCTTTGTATTTTCCTCGGTTCCTGGCGTAGTACTCCAAACATACCAGGCACTAAAATGCTTTTGAGTGAAACGTATCCCTTCATTTCTCCTGCCAGCCCTAAAATCTCATACTTTGTTTAGATTGGGGCTAGCATCAACAGTTAGCAATTAGCTTTTAAAATAAAGGCTCCATGTGTCAGTTTCTGGGATGATAGGCAGGGATACAAATCCCACTTAAGTATCATTTTGGGAGGAGGATCATCTCAAGAAGAGAGCTTGGGTGACAGCTTTCAGAACAAAGGAAAACAGACTAGGGTTTGCCCCTGGAACCTGGGTCTATCAAGTGGCCTGTTGGCTTACCAGCTTTGTCAAGGCATCTGTAAAATAGTGTTTCGGTTAGGTGACATGATTAAGAACACAGCACATGACCCAGACAGCCAGGTTTAGATAATTTAAAGACAGTTAAAAACCCAGGAATGCTGACTTGCCAAGGAAGATCTTGATGAAGAAGGTAGGATTTGTACCCTAGCCCAGACCTGAATGAAAGTGAGCGTATGTTTTAGATAGGTGGGAGGGAGACAGAAGAGCATCCCCAGTAGGAGGGAACAGCACATGCAGTGGAGTCTGGGAGGAGTAGGGAAACCCAGAGAGGGAGAGGCGCAAGGCTAGAGGGATGGCAGTGGAGGTCTAGACTACCAGTTTGAAGAATTTCAGGCTTTATTTCAGCAGTCCAATCCCTCAGGTATTTTAATCTCTCATGGCTGAAGACTCTCTGCCCAAGGTATAGGTGATGTGAGAAGGAAGAATTGAAACACGAAGTTAGTGCCAATAGCTTTGGTTTGCCTAAACTATACAGATCACTTATTCAACAGATATTTATTGAGCACCTGCTGTATTCCAGGAAAAGTCTAAGTCAACCCCTGATAACATTGGGTATTTCTTTATGTATTTTTTTGTCTTTTTTAAAAAAATAAAGATTTATTTGAGAGAGAGAGAGTGTGCACGTGTGAGTTGGGGGAGGGTAAGAGGGAGAGAATCTTCAAGTGGACTCCCCGATGAGCGCAGAGCCTGACACAGGGCCTGATTTCACGACCCATGAGATTATGACCTGAGTTGAAGCCAAGAGTTGGATGCTCAACTGACTGAACCACCCAGGTGCCCCTCATTGTCTTTTATATAAAAAATAATTCTGTCCCAAATCAGACTTGTGCTGATTTGTAATCAGGAACTTTATGTTTGATCCAGCTTAGCTCTGGTCTCTTGTATAGCAAATAAAAAGTGCTTAATAAATGAGTAAGAGATTGAGTGATAATGGCAAGATACGTACACCTGTTGTTACTACGAAAGGGAAAAGGCTACGTTTTTATAGTGGAGACATCTGTAGACACCATCTTAAGCAAGTAATCAAGCTTAGCTTCACCAGCGGTGGCATAAAGTGACACCAGGTGCCTCCTGACGTCATTCAGTGAAATGTGCACAATATCACCTCCCTAATATCTTGCCAAAAATGTTCAACTCGAATGTAATTGTGAGGAAATCATCAGGCCACAACAAATTGTAGGACAGCTAATTGGTCTGGATCTTTTTTTTTTTTTTTTTAAGATGTATGTATTTCAGAGAGAGAGAGAGAGAGTGCATGCATGAGTGGGGGGGGAGGGGCAAAGGGAGGGGGGAGAGAGAGAATCTCTGCAGACTACCCACTTGAGCATGGAGCCCGACAGGGGGCTCGATCCCACAACCCTGAGGTAATGACCTGAGCTGAAAACAAGAGTCAGACACTCAACTGACTGAGCCACCCAGGAACCTCTGGTCTGCATCATTTTTGAATGTCAGTGCCATGAAAGAGGAAAAAAAGATAAAAGTCCTTTAGATAAAAGGAAATTAAAGAGGCATGACGGCTACACCTAGCAGTGTGTGGTTCTTGCTTGGATCTGGATTCTCCCACCACTCCCCCCATACTCTCCGAAAAGAAGGCATTCAGTTCAGAAAATTTGAATACGGATATATGGATTGGTTATTAGATAATGGCAGTATATCAGCTTTACCTTGTTGGGTGTGATTATGGTATTGTAGCAACGAAGGAGAATGTTTTTGTTCTTAGAAGACATTTGTTGGAGTATAGTAGGGGTGAAATATGGTATGGTACAAGTTACTTCAAATGATTATAGCAGTTATAGCAAAAAACAGTGTATGTGTGTAGGGAAGACACTGACAAGATGCTTATACTAGGTGAATCTAGGCATAGGGAGTGGGATGCTCCTTGTTCATTCAACTTTCGGTGGCTTTAAATTTTTTTTGAAATAAAAAGCTGGAAAAAATTACTCAAATACCTAACTCTTTCACTGATAAAGTTAACAGAATGTTACTTTAAGGGGGTTGCTTTGAATAATCTTCGTGGTTATTAGGCACTTGAATTATGTGCGTGCCTGAGTTCTTAATGCTGCTTTCACTCTCCGTGTTGTGTGTCACACTCTCAGTATTTGAACTGCGTCCTATTTTAATCCTTGGAAAAGTCGCTCTGTGGCTTCTGAAACCGGCATGTTTAGCAATGATAAGTAATACAGTGAGTTAATGCATCTCTGTGGGATAACACAATGGCTTTCTGAGATATTTGAGGATATTTGTTATGTCTTAGTTACCTGCCCCCTTCAGCTCTGTTGGGGGTTTGGAGCTGATAATGAGATTTCATATTTGGAATAGGTAGGCCCGTATGTGACCTTCAACAGTCCATATGCCAGTGTGTGTAGGAATTTTGAATTGGTTCCTGGGAGCCTCATTTTGTTCCTCAGGGTCGGGACGAGAATATATGGCAGAGAACAAGATTGCCTATTTATATTTAGAGACCATAGCAAACATGATGGCATTGCTCAAAAAATCTGTAGCTTTTGAGTAGGAGGCAGGCAGTGCTAGAATGTTACCCAGGACTGTGATGTCGGTCAGCCTTTACCCGATGGTGTCAGAGGAGGTCCTGTTGGGGCTGGGGATGGCAGTGTGCCTCTGGGTTGGGTTTTGAAAGCGGAGATGAATATGAATTGGCCGAGAGGGATTCTGCATGCATTCTAGTGGGGAGAAAGGTGTACGGAAGCAAGCATATTGAGTGGAGAGTGTGCCTGGGGAGGAAGTGGTGCTAGTTTACTGAGCACCAGCTATGTGCTGGGCACTGTGCCAAGTTTCTTGTTGAATCTTTGAACTAGCTCAGGGCCTACCTGGGTGTGGGTTTGCATGGTCATTTTCACACACGTGGAAACAGTCATAGGAAGTCAGGTGCCTGCCCCAAGGTCACCTGCTGGCTCCTGGTGGAACAGCTTGGGAACGCTCTCTAACCCATGCTCCTTGGCGCTGTGTCTCCTGACCTTTTCAGTTAGTTGGTGGAAACTGTGTATGTGCGAACTTTATGAGAGGAGAGGAACTTTGAATGGATAGTGAGAGTGACGTTTGGAGAAGTCTCCTATGCCCCCATCATCTCATCCTTTATTTAAAAAATTTTTTTAGAGTTTTTTTTTTTTTTTTATTTGATGCAGAGAGAGAGAGAGCATGCGCACAAACGGGGAGTGGCAGGCAGAGGGAGAAGCAGACTCCTCGCTGAGCAAGGAGCCTGACGTGGGACTCGATCCCAGGACCCCAGGACCATGACCCGAGCCGAAGGCAGATGCCTAACCAACCGAGGCAGCCAGGCGCCCCTCATCTCATCCTTTAAATGGGAATGTTATCTGGTGGAATTAACCATAGTACAGTACATGGCCTCTTCCGGGCTGGGAACTTTCTATAAGTTTTCAGTGATCCTCACAAAAATCCTGGAAGGTAGATGAAGAAATGGGGGCTCACAAGAGAGGTGAAGAGACTTTGCCAAGATCACACCTTTTTCTGATCCCGAAGCCTACTTTGACAGATTTTCTCTGCACTGGGCTAGTGTGGTCAGGGGTACTGAAAGAAGCAAGGCACTCCTGACCACGGGCATGGTGTTACAGAGCGAGCTGAGCACGGGCAAACTCTTCTATAGGCAGACTGTGATGAGTCCATTCCAGAGGTTTATGGGGTATCAGAGGAAGAAAAGCCTCCAGGCTCACCTTTCCCTCCCCAAATTGTCTTCTTTCTTTTTTTTTTTTCTTTCCTCCTCCAGTGGTCAGTGACTCATTGTAAGACTTAACCCTCCAGGAGCCCCTGGCCCAGTCATACTCTCCAGAATTCCTTTCACGTGAAGAACGTTTTGAAAATGCAGATACTAGCATATTTCGTTCGTTGTTTAACCTGTTGAACACCAAAGGGCTTAAAGGGAGAGTTTCTTTGGGTATTTTTACCCACTTACATTACCCACTTACATTTACCATTTCCCCCACAGCTTAATATCTCTATTTTATGGCAACTGGAATCCCTCAGGGGGCAACTCAACGGTTGAAGAGGCTAGAACAAGCCTTTTTCACTTCACCTTGTTCGGTGATTCCTTCTAAACATTTATGAGCTCTACCATGGAGGAGATTCAGCCTGACTCTAATACCATCTGTAAAACCTTCTGTAATTCTCCTCCTTCTCATTAACAGTAACATGTCACAAAAGTAGTTTTTCTGGTAAATATAGTGAAGAATTTCTGCTGTTATAGGGTCTTTTCCATTAAGGAGGGTTCTGTACGTTTGGCGCTAAAAGGTTCTTGGGCTGCCTTTATCAGGTCACGTGTTGGTGCCAGGCCCTCAGACAGGGATTTGTGAGGACATGTGACACATTATGTCGATGTTCTAATATCCAGGCAGACACAGCCCTTCCGGCTCCATCGGTACAGGAAAGCAGGGCTCGCACTCTTGAGACTCGGCTTCCTGATTGACTCTGAACCCTCTGCAGCTCTATCAGAGTCAAGTCTAGGGTTGGAGGACCAAGAATAGAAGTTGGTGTGGTCATTGGTCTGGCTCAGGAAACCAAGGATGCAGACAATTGTTTGATCTTTTTGAGTCCCAGTTATGATTTACGAAAGCCAAAACCCAACCTGATACCGAGATCTGCTGGTCTTCAGCCTAATTGTGTCATTGTTAGATACCTGAGTTTTTCTTTAAGCTGAAGTGTTATGTATAATAAGACATTAATTTCAGTTCTCTTACTTGGCGATAATTTCACCGAGGTTACAGTATTTTTTTAAAAAGATTTATTTATTTATTTATTTATTTGAAGGGGGGTGGAGGGGGCAGAGGGGAAGCAGACTGCGGGAACCTCCCCCCTCCACACATGGGGCTTGATTGTGATCTGAGCCGAAACCAAGAATTGGATGCTTAATGGACCGAACCACCCAGGTGCCCCCGAGGTTACAGTGTTGCATATTCCATGAAGATACAGTTAAGTTTTAAAGTGAATTCAGTAGAGTAAATGACATTACAGGGACTGTTTTTAACCCCAAACACAGCAAAATTATTTTAAGTGGTATAAAACCTAATTAAATGAATAGCAACATATGGGTGTGAATATAATTTTTAATTGACTTCAAAATATCTTGAGTTAGTGCTTTTTGATATTCAGATTAACCTTTCTATTCAACTTATTTAAAGTATTTTATTGTCTATTCAGGATGGAGATTGAGAATTCTAGACATTTTACTGTTCCCATGGGGTTCACCCTTTCTGTTCTAGTCCCTATAGAATTACAGCTGTTTAAAACCATTAAGGATTGTAGACATCCTCCACCCCAATGCACCAGCTGCACCTGCACTGTCTTGGAGCAGGTGCTACCAGACTTGCTCTGTAGGGGCTGTCTCCTTCACCTGTGTGTCTCAGCGAGCACCCTGCTCATTTGTGCTGAAGCGCTACACTTTTTCTGGAGCCCAGCCACTCTATCGGTGCTGACCCATTGGTCTCCTTTCCTCTGCGGCGTCTAATCCCAAAGCAACATCCCTGCATCTTGACCAGTCCTGCCATGTTAGGTGAGCTGGAATAGACGAGGTGGCTGAAGCTGTTTGGTTCCAAACTGAAGAGCTTTCCCCTTTGAGCCAGACCTAGGTTAAGACCTGTCCTCACCACCCTTCTTCCCTCCCTAGTTTTTCCTCTGTGTGCTCTTCAGCTCTGGTGTCATAACAAAGCACCCCAGACCTGGGGGCTTAGCAAATGTTTGTTGTGTCACAGTTCTGGAGGCTGGAAGTCTGAGGTCAGGATGTTGGCAGGGCTGGTTTCTTCTGGGGCCTCTGTCCTTGGCTTGCAGATGGCCGTCTTCATGTTAATGTGGTCTTCCTTCTGTGTGTGTCTGTGTCTCTTCTTAGAAGGGCACCAACTTATTGGATAAGGGCCCACCTTAATGACCTCATTTAACCTTAATTATTTCTGTAGAGACCCTGTTTCTAAATACAGTCACATTCTGAGGTACTGGGGTTAGGACTTAGAAATTTTGGGGGGACAAAACTCAGCCCATAACACTGCCCTTCTGGACTTGCCGCCCTGCTCTCACCTTCTTCCTCCCCTTTACCTGTCTTCTTCCCACTTCCTTTTCTTTTCCTTGTTTTTTTTTTTTTAAGATTTTATTTATTTGAGAGAGAGAGTGCGCTAGAGAGCACAGGCAGGGGGGAGCGGCAGTCAGAGGGAAATGAGGGAGATGCAGGCTCCCCACTGAGCATGGAGCCCATCCCAGGACCCTGAGGTGATGACCTGAGCCAAAGGCAGAAGGTTAACCCATTGAGCCTCCCAGGTGCCCCTCCCACTCCTTTTCCTTAACCTGTAAAGCATCCTGCACAGCTAAAAAGAATATGAAAATGGAGGGATCTCCAATGACATGTGTCTCCTTCCAGCTCTTCTGTGGATCAGCTTTGTGACCTCGAGCAATTCTCTTAATTCTTAAAACACTAGTCTCCTTAGAATTCAGGAATCATTCTTACCTTCTTGCATTATAGGACTATAGTAAGAAAAACCCAGAGTAACAGGTCCTATTTTTAAATGCTTTAAAAATAAAATATACTGACATAAGATACAGGAAAGCTCGGACAACGTGTAACATTTACAGGATTATTTGGATTACTTGAAATTCTCATTATAATGGCCTATGTTTCAACTCCACATTTTACTGTGTTTTGTTATCCTTAATTATATTATTAGCAGTCAGCAATATACCGTAAGCGTTTTTTTGTTTGTTTTTCTTTTTTCCTGAGCAATCTCCTTGTTGCTCTAAAAAGACCAGAGCTGCTCAAATCATGCTCAGCTGGGGGCCTGGCCTCCCCCGCCGGGCTGACTGCACAAGAGTGACCTTTCCCTGAGGGTTGGCCTCCAGATGTGAGATGGGGCTCTGCAAGTCCCCAGCTGTGGCTCTGGGCTCCCGAGCGGCGGTGGGAAAGGGGTGGGGGCGAGGGGGCGCGGTCACTGAGTAGTAGAATCGCTTGTAATCCCTGCGCCGCAGGCAGACACTACGTCACGGCTTTTATCTCTGCTGGCTCGCCCCGGTTTCATCATGTTGCCTAACGGCCCTCCGTACAAAAAGAAAAAAGGGAACCAGAATGGGGATAGCCACCACTTGAACTGTGTGAAAGAGGTTGACTTCACTGTCTTCTCTCCAGCTGCTAGTCCCTGAGACAAAGAAGTATTATTTGAAAGAAAATGTATAAGCCCCGGCTGCTGCCCTGCACGGTCTTGAGTGTGAGAGGAGAGTGCAGTTGTTTTATCTGGGTGACTCTCGCCAGTAGGGTGATGTCAGTCTGGTCGCCGTGGGTTGTGGTCAGACAGGAGACGTTTCCACGTAGCCCAAAGGCTTGTGGGTGTGTGGGGGGGAACCGAGCTGTGGTTTTACTTTGATTTAGGTTCAAACATGATAAAAGGGCTGGGGAGGGGAGTAGAACATAAAAGTCTTTTTTTTTTTTTTTGATCTGAACATAAAGTCTTAAACACAGCAACGATTTAAATTGTGGAAGAAAGCTTTTGAGCAAGGAAGGCAATCCAGATTTTTGTGAAAAATCTACCCATAAAAGTTACAGCAAGATACTTTTTTTGTTTTTCCTATAGACATACCTTCCCCTTCTCCGTAAACACAAAGACACTGTCAATTCAGCCTTGTGTTGTTTGACTAATCTTCAGAAAATGACAACAAATGCCATGATTTTGATTAATTCCTCATGAGGCATGCCACACACAGTCTTGAATGCAGTCACAAATCCTTGTATGGCACTTGGCCCGCAGAGTTGGTGAAGAGGTACTGTGACCAGGAGCTGAGGGACCTGGGTTCTAAAGCCACCTCTGCTTTTCCCTGGAATCCCTTCCTGTCTCTGAACCAAATCAGTTGCCTCACCTCCATGTTGAAGGCCCTTGGCCTTCATCGTTCAGTTGTATAAAAGTTGAATCCACATTTTGTGGACCAGATTATATTTATTTCCACTTTCAGTTTACTAACTACAACTCTCTTATGGTATTTGAGTAAGTGAGTGAAGCTCAGACACTGAGAATTAGAAGTGTATTTGATTTTTAATTACATCTCGTTCAAGGACGAGATAAGTTAAGAATACTTAGTGGGATCAGTTTTTTCTCCTGTTGTGTAAAGTATGCCCTATTTAGTTTAGTATTTCTTGATCAGCAATTAAAGTATAACTTAACTTTGGAAGATATACATTACATAGAATGGAGATGTTTAGAGCTCAAGTTAGGCCATCAAGGTGATGTAATCAAACCATTAATTTTACAAATGAAGAAGCAGAGGCTAACAAGACACGTGCTGTTTTGAAGTCCCTCCAGTTGGGTTTCATAGTGTATCCAGTCTAAGATGCACCATTATCTCGTGTCCCACTAAGAAAGAAGCTGTCTTGCTTATTAAAATATGCCAGTTGATTGTAAGACAAACTTCAAGCTTAGCTCTATTAAAATGTAGGAAGTAAAGAGTCTCAGAATCTTTGCAGGATTCTGAAACTAGGCCACATCTTCCTGGATCTTGTCCCCATGCCCTGCTTTTCTCCTGCTTTATTCCGACTTGAAAGCAGAATTTTCTTGTAATATTTCACCAGAATCATTATACGGCACATCATAAAGCTAAGCAATTATTTTTATTTCTCTGTTAAACTTTTTCTCTTAAATTGAAATTAATATATGCTGATTCTTGTGAAATCTTGGACCAAAAATCTTTACTCATCTTCCATTGGAAGACATATTTAAGAATATTTTTGATCCCTGTAGTAGAACTGCCACCATGACTAAAAACAGCAGTTATGTAATCTTTGTGTCTATTGGGCATTTTTCTTCAGTACCCCAGCCCTAGTTAAAAATGCCAAATACATTTTGAAAATTGAACTTCCTTTGTTATAATCAGAATTTTTTTTTTTTTAAGATTTTATTTATTTATTTGACAGAGAGAGACACAGCGAGAGAGGGAACACAAGCAGGGGGAGTGGGAGAGGGAGAAGCAGGCTTCCCACCGAGCAGGCAGCCCGATGTGGGGCTCGATCCCAGGACCCTGGGATCATGACCTGAGCCGAAGGCAGACGCTTAACGACTGAGCCACCCAGGCGCCCCAGAATTTTTTTTTTTTTAAGTTAAATTGACAATTGTAGTGAGGCCAACTTGAGAAACTTGTAACACCAGGCTACTCAGATCTCCTTTCTCCTGTTTATTTCTGAAAAAGAAAGATAATCCTTTCTCCCTTTTCAATTACCAAACCGTTGTGAAATTTAGAATACACATTAGTTCAAGAGCAAAAAGTCTTTTACACCTCAAGGTAAATTCCTTTTGGTGTGTATTCTTTCCTCCCCTGCTTGTGGTCTGGGTCTGTATAAATTTCATCACTTGTTTCTCCGACGGCCCTGCACAAAGCCTTCAACATGCAGCAGGCGCTCACACACACAGTCTGATTACAAGCTGAGCTGGAGCTTAATAGAACTCTGATGAATCCAGGTTCCTCCATAACCTCAAGCGGTTCCTTCCCTGCTTTGCCTTTTCTTAACTTAATAATATTAAAAAAAAAAGTTATCTGACTTTAACATTGTAGAGAGCTGTAGCTATCATAACAAAAGGTTTATTTTCATTCTAGGGGAAGAATGAATAGATGCTTGTTCTTATGTAACAGTTCAGTGTAAAAAACCCGAGGTAGGAAAGGTACTAATAGTACTGGAGTTTTTTTCATCAACTTATAAATGTATTTTTATTTTTTATGGGTGAGGGTAACAACTTTTTTGAGATATTCACACACCAACGTAATTCACCCGTGTAACGTATACAATCCAGTGGTTTTTAGTATATTCAGAGTTGGGCAGCCTTTACCACAATCCATGTTAGGACATTTTCATCACCTCCGAAAGAAACCCTGCATTCACTGGCAGTCACTTCCCATTGCTTCTCCTCCCACCCCTCAGCAGCAATCACTAATCTACTTTTTTGTCTCTTCACATTTGCCTATTCTGGACATTTCATGTCAGTGGAATCAGACAGTATGTGGCCCTTTGTGTCTGGCTTCCTTAACTTCGCATACTGTTTTCTAGGTTCATCCATGAATCAGTACTTCCTTGCTTTTTATGGCTGAATAATGTTCCATCATATGGATAGATTGCATGTTTTCTGTACCCATTCATCAGTTGCTGGGCATTTCGGTTTTTGGCTGTTATGAATAATGCTGCTATGAACATTCATATAAGTTTTTGTGTGAATATGTGTTTTAATTTCTCCTTGTTATATGCCTCAGTGTGGAATTGCCGGCTCATGTGGTAACTCTGTGTTTAACCATTGGAGGAACTGCCCAGAATTATTTTCCATGGCAGCTGCACCATTTTGCATTTACACCAGCAATGCACGAGGGTTCCAACTTCCCCACATCCTTGTCAACACTTGTCACTTTCTGTCTTTTGATTATAGCCCCACTAGTGTGTGTAAAGTGGTATCTCATTGTGGTTTTGATTTATGTTTTCCTCATCGCTAATGATGTCAGACATCTTTCAAATGTGCTTATTGGCCGTTTGCCTATCTCTTTTCCTATTTTTAAATCAAGTTCTTTTATTGTTGAGTTTTGAGAGTTATTTATATATTCTTAAATAGATCTTTTGAGATTCCTTATTTTATGGCATCTTTGATCTTTAACATATCCTATAACTCTCTAATTTGGGCGCCCCATTGCCCCGCCTCATTGAGTCATTCACGCAGTGTTTACCATCCATCTCCTGTGTGGAAGATATTGTGCTTTGCATTCTCGAGTATATAAAATGAATTAAATGTCCCCTGCTTCAAGGAGCACAGAACCAAGTAGGAAGGGAAGTATCATAGGGATAAATTTCTATGGGTATTCCGAAGAAGTGATGACTTTTAGATTGAGGATTCAAGGAAGGCAACGTGAAGGAGGAGGCATTTTAAGTGGCCTTTGCTGGATGCATAGGATTTAAGTATAAAAGATCGGAGGAAGAAACTGAGGAAAGGCCTTGGGGTTAGATGGTGAGATCTCTGTGCAGTGATATCCAGTCTGGTTTAACTTCTAGGGCTGACACTCTGAGAGCTTACAAAGGGGGGGGATACTAGGAACAAAGGCTGGGAAGGCCATGAGACCACTTGTTGGGTATGAATGCAGAAGCAGCCTGGAGGTTATTTCATCAGTGACTGGCAAGCCCTTGGCTGTTTGGGGTCCTGGTGGGTTGACATGGCCAGAATGCTGCTGTGGAAGACGGAGTTTACAGAGATCTGTAGGATGATGGGGTGACTAAAAGCAGCACCGCTGAGTTTCTGGCTTGGAAATGGACAAGTGCTTTAGAGGACAAGAAGGCCTGTAGTGAAGAAACTCCTGTGGAAACTGTTTAATCTCATGGTTTCCAAGTTTATATGACCATGGGTTCACTTTCTGGTTTTCTGAGCATATGACACCTTTGCATTTTGCTGCCTTCATTCAGTGTTACACGAGTAATAATTGCTTAGTAAATGTTGGCTGGTTGGTACTTGATCGAGTACAGGGTTGTGGATCACAGAGTTGGGTTACTAACCCTGATGGCTGAAGGAAGTGTTAGGTGTTGGCTAGTCCAGCCCCTTGTTGTAGGCAGGCCTGAGAGGGGAAGTGTGTGCCAGTATTCAGCTGGCCCCAAATGCAGTGCCAGTGTCCTGCTAGTGTCTTGATTCCCAGTCTGTGTGTTCTCTTCAGTTTTTCTAAAATAACTTTAACCTTCCTTTGCCACTTAGACCATAATAAAAGCAAATCCCACTTTATAATACAAGGTGTTGCATGAGGGTCCTTGAGTGGAGGCCCTGAAATGAATGAGGGGACGTAACTGAAAAGACCGGTTTCTACACTTGTAACTGTGAATTTCTTCCCTTCTACCCCTAGTTCCTTTGCTCTGAGCCATGTGTGGGCCTTGCACAGTGTTTACAAGGGGATGTCACTCTGATAGGCAGAGGGCATGGGTTCTTGCTTACAGTAAACCCACTAACTGTGTGAACCTGAGCAGGGCCCTCCGTGTCTAGGGGCTCAGTTTTCTCTGTCCAAAGAGGGAATCCAGGTGTACAGGACCCCTTCCAGCACTAACAACATGCTCTAGGGGGTTTGGTACAGTTTTGTCACAGCCTCTAGGGAAGAAGAACCACCTGTGGTTCCTCTGTGGGTCTTTTACCTATCAGGTTAGAAATCCCAGTGTTTCCAAAGGATTTCTGTGCACTTTCTTCTTTCTCTGTCAGACACCAGCGATTTGGTCTTAAAGATAAGCAGTGCTCCATTTGGTGAACTTAAACTGCAAACAAGCACAAACGAGCTTATATTAAGATGGAAATTGGGGAGTGCAGTGGGAATGTTGTTCTAACTCCAAGAGTTTTGCTTTTCGCTGAGCAGTGCATGCTAGTGTTGTAATGGGTGGCTCTTCTTTTTTTGGTGTGATTTGAATTTGTTGCTGTGGTGGCAGGTTTCCATGGCAACTGCTGTTGCTACACGTCTGGCATCTGATAAAATGGTTCCCAAAGCCCAGGGGTCCAGACAGAGCCCAAGTACTCCTCATCTCCGCTGAACCTGCCAAGGATGTGGAGAAACACAGGTCAGAGGGCATCGTGGCTCTGTGCCATGTTGATGAGGCTTGATTTGCAATTGCCGAGTTCCTGGGGTATCATCAGGGTTCCTCCAAAAGTTAGCCGGGCTACTGATGTTTTACATTGGAAATGCCCTCTCCCCTTTCTGTGGAGATGGAGAGTACAAGAGAGGAGAGCATATTTGGAAAGAATATTTTCTGATTTATCACAATACAAATATTAGCATGGCTTTTTATTTGCTCGCTTTAAAAAAAAAAAGATTTATTTATTTATTTGAGGAGGAATGGGCAGAGGGAAAGAGAGTCTTAAGCAGACTTGGCGCTGAGCGTGGAGGCCGACATGGGGTTCGATCCCATGACCTTGAGATCATGACCTGAGCCCAAATCAAGAGTCGAACACTTAACTGATGGTGCCACCCAGGCACCCCTGTTTGCTTGCTTTTTTAAACCAAAAATTCATAAATAGGACGTAGAGGACAACCAAAGTCCTACTGAGTGTCTGAGTGTGGCAGGCCAGCATATGGCCTGTTTTTAGGTATTTCATTTAAAATGGAAAGTTCCAGTTTGCTTTGGGGCCAAAATCTCTAAAAGAAATCCTGCCTGGAGGTGTATTAGGGGGTCACTGTATATTTGCTAGTTTATATCTTGCTGACTAAATTGGCAAAAGTTTTATTTTTCCTGGTAAACACTCAGGAGGCTTTGCCCTCACTCCTTTCCCTAACAAAATCATATTTGTCATATGTGTGTGAAGCAAACGACTGTTAAAACTGTCCACACATCTGTGATGATATGAAAATTAGTGGTGGCAAACAGAGATTTCCTTTCTAAGGTACAAGGTCTCAGATGAAGTTGACTTTATCCTAATATTTCTCTCAAATTGTGACCAAGTGGAGACAGAATTGGCCATGCCTTAGAGGCCAGTGTGAATGAATAATAGCATGACAAAAGGGTTATTATTTGTGAAAAATTTAGGTAACCCCCACATATGACTTAGAAAACTAGAAATTTTCTCTTAAAATATATATTACTCTTGTTTATAAATTTTAGAAGGTGTAAAACTTTTATTATGATAAAGGGTTATGCTTATTTTAATTAATAATGAAGCACAAAGTTATCGCCTAGTACAAAGTCTTTTTAATTACAGGAATGAAAAACTCCAAGATGTTCAATCAGATCACAATGCAGATTCTAATTTAAGTGTTTAACTTTGAAAGTGTTTGAGAACTGCACCTGTGTATCAAGCTCATGACAAATTATATGCAGAAACTTTGTGCTGATAATAGTAAAAAATACATTTAATGTGCCATTTTTAGTGTGCTGTAAGAATGAAATGTTTATTTTTCATTAAACAATGTTTTCATTTCTTTTAACATTTTGGGCAAATATGTGAATTATTAACCCATAAATTTTCCTCATTCTTTAAGAAAAAATAACATACCAAAATTGTAATAAAAATGTAACAGGCAGGAAAAGTGAGTTTCTAGTCATGTTCTAATGAAGCCTGTGTTAGGTCATTCTCTTATAGGTAGAGTCGAATACCCACCCATCAAAAGACCTTTATTGTTTTAAATTAACTTTTGAGATGGTTTGTGGTCAGTACCTTTACCCCTCTGTTACTTTATTGCAACTTTTGATTTTAAACTTTACCCTAAAGAGTTATTGAAGACATGGGAATTATGTGTCCTGGTGGAGGTGTTAGCAATATATAAGTGTATCAAATCAACCCCTTGTGCACCTTAACTTTGCACAGTGCCGTGTGTCAGTTACATCTCAATAAAGCTGGGGGAGGGGAGTGAGTTATTGTGTAGAAACCCACGTTTGTGTAAAATGTCTTGTGCTTGGCAGCTCACCTCGCGCTCAGGCCATGTTCTGAGAAGGGCAGGCAGCCCATCCTGTTGGCCAAAACTTTCCACTGGGAGTAGTTTTGCAAGGGGTGGGCGGGGAAGCGGGGCACTGAGGTGGGGGAGTTTCGCCTCCTTGGTGACGACATCATCTCTCTCTGCGTAGGTGAAGCTGCTCTCAGGGGAGAACCCAGGATGCAGACCCTCCCTGTGGCATCTGCCCTCAGCAGTCACCGCACAGGCCCCCCGCCCATCAGTCCCAGCAAGAGGAAGTTCAGCGTGGAGCAAGGGGACGATGACCTGGACTGTGAAAATGACCATGCTTCTAAGATGAGTCGCATCTTCAACCCCCATCTGTGAGTTTCCTCTTTCTGAAGTGAGGGCGTTTTGGTGTTGGCTTCCACGTGCTCCGTGCAGGGGCCATGTTCTTCTGCAATTTGTGCCAGCAATGAAGTGAAAGGATGAACGGGGCTCTCCTGCCAGGCGGGGCATTAACCGTTTTTGATAACTTGAGAGATGACCTCTTCTTCCCTTCCAACTTGGGGTGGGGGGGGAGGGGTGGTGTGTGTGTGTGTGTCTGTGTCTGTGTTCGTTCCCCACGGATGTTAGCTTTTTCTCTTCCAGCTTCTGGTGGGTGGTTGTCTGAAGACTGCCTTTTCTTGCCTGTATCACCGATGGTTGTTAGGAGAATCAGTCTTTGGTGAATGTCTTATGGGCCAGGAAATGGAAGGAAAGGTTAACGCCTGAACAGACGTATGTAAAATGTTTTGCTCAGGAGTCTAGAGTTGTACACATTAAGAAGTGGCTCAGTCGGTTAAGTGTCTGCCTTCGGCTTGGGTCATGATCCCAGGTTCCTGGGATCGAGTGCCGCATTGGGCTCCCTGCTCAGCGGGGAGCCTGCTTCTCCCTTTCCCTCTGCCTCTGCCCCCCTCTCATGCTTGCTCTCTCTCACTCTCTCTCAAAATAAAGAAATAAAATCTTAAAAAAAAAAGTACAGTAGCCTCTCTCCTCCCCCTTATCTGAGGGGTGTATGTTCCAAGACTCCCAGTAGATGCCTGATGCACAGATAGTACCAAACCCTATATACACTGTGTGTTTTCCTAGACATAGATACTTATGAGAAAGTTTAATTTATAAATTAGGCACGGTAAGAGATTAACAACAATAACTAATAATAAAATAGAACAATTGTAATAATACTGTCATAATAGTTATGTGAGTGTGGTTTTCTCTCAGAATATCTGTGGTACTGGACTCACCCTTCTTCTTCTTGTGGTGATGTGAGATAATAAAATGTCTACGTGATGCAATGAGGTGAATGACCTAGGCATTGGGATGTAGCATTTAGCTACTGTTGTCTACAAGGAGGATCATCCGCTTCCAGGCCACAGTTGATTGTGGAAAGCAAAACTGCAGAAAGGGGGGGGGGGGGGGGGGGGGAGCAATTGAATTAATTCTCACCTTGTATATTCATGGTATAAACTTGAGACCTTCCTAAAGTGGGAAAGATGGGTTTTTGTGTTTATGATAAGGTGCTGCTCATCACTTCTGGTATGTGAGCCTGTTGTAGCTGTTCAGAACCAGGCTTGGGGCAGGTCCTCCATCTGCCACCAGCATTCTCTACGATCATGACATGAGTTTCTCCCACTCTCTGGGCCTCAGTTTCCTTATTTGTGAAACAGAGGGGTTGACACGAAAGTTTTCTGAATTCGTACAGCGTTCCCACGTTTACATTGAGAAAGTAGCTTGCTTTTGTGCGCCTTGTTCCGCCTTCCCCTTTGCACTCTCTTCTGAACATGCATGCCCCGCAAAGGGAGTGGAATGCCTTTTCCCGTGTTCTCGGCGCTTGGAGACAGCCAGTCAGCTGCCCGGAGGGTCTGCTCTGGCAACCGTGCAGCCAGTTGGTACTGTCGGGGTCGGGGAGCTTGTCGGGGGCGGTGAGGTAGCCTGATGATTAGGAGGTGTAGCTTTGTAGATCCAGGTTATAAGAGCCTACTCTCTTTTCCCCCTCCCCAGGCATGAATTGATGTGTTGTAATTATTCACAGTGCTTGGCTTCCCCAGTTCTGATTTCTGAGGATGCTGCTGATTCTGGCAGGAACGTGACTGCTCAGAGTTGCTGTTTTCTCGTTGGCCAAGACCTTGAGCGGCGAGAGGCCGCCGGTAACGCCCGCAGCGCTGTGCTGCCTCAGCGCCCGCAGTCCTGAGCATTCCGCGCATTCCAGCCCGCTTGGACTGTTGTGTGCAGTCATAAGACATACTGACAGAGGTATTTATCCTCAAATAAATCACTGTAGTGTTAGTCAGAGGCTGAGCCTGCAGTCTGGAGCCCTGGAATTTGCTACAATCAGGAATCCAGCAACAAGGCACTGCAAAACAATGAGCTCTCCCAAATAGGGAGAGGCTCGTCATTTAGATTCTGGGCGCTCAACTGTTTGTTCATTCTCTTGTTACTAGGAATTTCTTCTTCTCCTCTGCTGCCATCCTCTTTCCAGAAACCCACATAGGAGACATTTGGTCTTTTTTTTTTTTTTTTTTTTTGGAGGAAGGAAAGGGGAGGTAGCCCTGAAACAGTATATTTTGTGAGCAGACATGCCTTGGTTTAAATCGCAATTCTGCCACTTACTTGGACAGTCATTTAATGTACCTGGGCCCACTATCCTTCTTTGTAAAATGCCAATGATAATAGCTCATGGGAGGCCTGTCATGAGCACAAGAATCAGCATATGCAGGGAGTTTGGTGCAGTATGATACTCAGTTGATGGTAGTAGCTGTTTTATTATTGCTAAGTCCCTGAATCTGGTATTGATAACAAGGATAAAGAATAAAAATACTATTATGGTTTAATGCCCAAGTGTGTGTGAATTTCACTCAGAAAGTCTGGGCTCAAATTTCAGCTTCTTTATTTTTCAGTGGAAGTAATCATAGTTATTTCCTCATAGGATGATTGTAAATGCTTGGTACAGTGCCTGGCATATAGATGGTAAGCACTCAGCCAAAGTCATCATTGTTATTATTATTTCAGTGTTAGAAAATGAGGGGCGCCTGGGTGGCTCAGTTGGTTAAACATCTGCCTTTGGCTCAGGTTATGATCCCAGGGTCCTGGGATCGAGCCCCACGTCAGGCTCTCTACTCAGCAGGGAGTCTGCTTCTCCCTCTTCCTCTGCCTGCTGTTCCCCCTGGTTGTGCTCTCTCTCTCTGTCAAATGAATAAATAAATTCTTAAAAAAAACCCAAACAAACCAGAAAATGATTTTGTAACTCCTTGGGTCGTTGCAAATATGACCTTGAAGTACAGAGGACTATAAATAATTTGAAGTGTAAATAATAGAAATAGAATTGCTAGATTTCATGTACATCTCACAACTGATGTCATCACACAGAGTTTTAGGCAAACAGAAAGAGCAGCACCCCCACCCCCACCCCCAGGCCACATAGCCTGGACCTCTAGGTGATCAGCATGTGGTCTGTTCATTCTGCTGTCACTGTTCTCCTTTGATAATTATTTGTTTCAATAACAGTAAGTGTTTCTATTTGTATCTTCTAAGAGTGGAATTACAGATTTTATAGGGAAATTGGAAAAATGCTACATCTCTTCTTCATGTTGTAGGGTACTTAGTATTGTTGGATTTGAGAGAATGTTTCCTCTTTGAGCTATAGGGTGTTCCCTCCTTTTTATTTGATATGTCTAAGAATTTTTTAATAATACATTACAAATTGATGTTTCTAGTATATTTGTCTCTTTAAGGAAATTACAAAATGATTTTTTGCCTTTTATCTTCTTAGTTACATGTTCATGTTGTGTAGTGAAAATGTGTTTTGTTTATTTAATCACTGAAGAAATCACAATAATTCTGGGCATGGAGTGTTGTTGAAAAACAGTTTTGACAGCTAGTAAGAGAGTTTCAAAGATGCAAGCCTTGGCTGCATTTCATTATAATCATCATATTGAGATACTTTCCAATAGAGAGGAGGAGAGATTGAGTGTCTCTGAGCCAGAGTAGGAAGCTACAGACAATGACTAAATTTCATCTGACTTAATTCAGGGAGGAGGAGGACAAAGAAGAGAGGAGTCCTTAGTGATTTCTCCAGAACTTGGAAATTGAGAGTTCCTGGACTCTTATTCCAACCCTGTATAGCCTGGGTCCTTTGAACTCTTCATTAACTTTCTTGTTGAAATGGTGACTCAGAGAAGTATTTTTTTGTTTGTTTCTTAAGAAAAGTGTTAAGAGCATGAATGTTTTATTTAGAAATGGAAAGATACCATGTCTCTGAGAAAGAAAGTGGATTAAGTAAGGTATGGAGGCGTGGGCGTTGGGATTCCTCTCCTGGAAATGTCAATAAGTAATTTTTTTCTACGACGCTGGTATTCAAGTGTGATCTGCTAAGGAAAAGCTCTCTTTTCCTCTATCCATGACCCATATGGACTCCTGGATTGCTATTTTATAGCTGTCCCTAATTTGGTGAATAAGAGCACTTTCAGCTGGTTCCTGTGTCCTTGTTATGTGCCTTTTTTTTCTTAAAGCACTTCTTACTTTCTGGCAAACATAATCCTCCTCTTGTAACCTACCTGTGCCAGCCATGGAATTAATGATTTCTCCAGGGGACCCTTGTTCCTTTTAGTGGCGAATAGGATTTAGAAGCCAAAATCTGGGTGCTAAGTATTTTTATGGTGTCATTGCCTTTAGATTTGAGTTGTCTAATATCATAGACCACTTGCTACGTGTGGCAGTTAAATAAAATTTAAAATTCAGTTCTTCTATTGTACTAGCCACATTTCATACTCAGCAGACACATTTCAAGCTCAGCAGCCACACGTGGCTAGTGGCTACCATACTGTACAGCACAGACAGAATATTTCTACCATCACAGAAAGTTCTGTTGAACAGCACTCTTTGCTAAGAAATCATGAGTTCATATTAATACTCCAATTCTAACCCAATTCCACAGAATTCTTCCTCACCATCTCCCACTCCATATTTGCATCTCCCTGCTTCCCAGCAGTACATTTACTTTATCATTCACTCCTATAGTTCATATAAAATACTTCTGGAATTGCTGTGCCCATACCACTTTGAAAAACAAACCTACCAGAAAGAGCTCAAGATTTGCTGGCAGTTCTTTTTTTGTTCCGTGCTGAGTGTATAACAAAGTACTGGTAACTTTGTAGTCCGCTACTTCCCCTGTCCCCACTTCAGTGTTGTGTTAACAAGAATGTATAGTTGGGTTCATTCATGTATCTTTGCATTCAGTGGTAGATTTTTTTCCATCTTTGTTGATTTCACTTTATTTTTTGAATATATAAAACATTAACATGCTTCTAAAAGTCAAGACTATATTAAAAAGTACTTGGAAGAGTGAGGAGTGTTACTCCCTCCCCTCTGTCCTTCTTTCCTTTTGCTCCTTCCTCTGGTAGGCTGTGATCCTTCTTGTGTTTCTTTTTGTTAAAGTAAGCAGATACATGAATGGTTTCTCAATTTCCTGTCTTTTTCTTAACACCCTTTATATGTTCATTTGAGTTCTGGGGTTTTCATTCAACCATATACCGTAGAAATCTCTTCATGCCACTTCCTCCTCCTTGTTTCCAACTGCATAGCGTTCCACGGCATGCATGTGCCAGAGTTCAGTTAACCAATCCCCTCTGTCTGGACATTTAGGTAATTTCCAGCATTTTACAATCCTGATAATGCTGCAGTAGATAAACTTGTGCATGTGTAATATCTTGTGTATTTGCAGTACTGTAAAAACTCTTGAAGGCAGACAATTGATGGAGCAAAACAACAGGCTAAATTCATACTGGTTTTGTGATCTAGTTTGGGCTGCTTGGCTGAGAGTTCTGTGCTGAAGAGTACAGTCTAAGATGACTTTTGGAAATGAAGCTGTTTTCAACTTTGTGTGTGAAGGTATGTGTAGGGTTTGTGTGTGTTGAAGGTTTGCCATTGAACTGCTGAGTCAGTCACCTCTGAAAGGGAGGGAACGTTTATTGAGTGCTCTAACTGTATGCTCATCCTATGCTAGACACTTTAAAGATACTGTCTTACTTGACCCTCACAATAAATGTGACCCTTTAAGACGTGTGTGTGTGTGTGTGTGTGTAAGTAAGAGCTCCGTTACTTACAGAAGCAGAAATTGAGGCTCCGAGAGGATCATGTGTCCAAAGCAGTGCAGCTGGGATTAGTCCTGTTGTGTGTGACACCAGAACCAAAGATCATTTGCCAGAGCTGTATTTTGCTCAAGGCAGGATCCCATGCGTCTTAAATATGGGTATCATATATTTATGACACTTCACCAATCCAATGTCCAGTACATGGTAGGGACTAAATAATTTCTATGTTGAATTGAATTAGACCCACTTTCAAGAGACCGTGCCCCTCTTCCCTCTGGGGGAGGCGTCCTCTTCTGATCAGTGCTATACAGTTGCAAAGTAGCTGCCCCTGGCCTGAGATGGGGCAAAACCCATAAGCTCACACGGGGATCAAAGCCATGGTCACTAGGCTTGTGCTCTAACCAGCTGAGTTTGCCACGGACCGAGTTAGCAATCCCCACTGAATGGGGAAGGGCTATTGAAAGAAAACAGTGCCTCTCCTCACAGGTGGCACTCCTTTGAAATCCTGTCCTGGTGTGAAATGTGTCCAGTGCTGTTGTCTTTGCTTCTGTGGCCATTCTTTTGAAGTCTTTTCTCAAGCTCAGTGTAGCCAATTCTGCTTTCTCCTTGAGTGCATATGCAGCTTCTGGGCTCCTCTGTTTCCTCTGCTCCTCCTTTTCCTCCTTCTTTGGTCTTTGCTTTCTCCTCCCCTCCACTTCCTATTCTTACTCCTTCCCCCGTGCCCCCCACCCCCACCCCCTTGGCCCTAGTTGCTTCACTCTTCCCTCCATAAGCATGAATAGAAAAGAGGGAGAAACAGACAAACTCAAAAACAGTCATTCTTTCCGCTTGACAGAAAGGTTAGAGGCGGCCTTTGAAATTAAGTGCTGAAATTAAGGAAACTCATTAAAAAACAAAACAACTTACTGCTTACTGGCTAAAATGGGTTTTGGGGTTTTCCTCTGGATTTTGTTTGTATTTTGATTGTATAAATGGCACCTCAAATGTTCTGGACTATCTATAGTTTGTGGTGCCAAGATGCTTGGCAGCAGCATCACACTCCCTTTGGTGACTCTGTGTTTCTTGTATCTCTTTATTTATTTTTTAAGATTTTTTATTAATTTATTTGACAGAGACAGAGATAGCAAGAGCAGGAACACAAGCAGCGGGAGTGGGAGAGGGAGAGCAGGCTTCCTGTGGAGCAGGGAGCCCGATGTGTGGGACTCGATCCCAGGACTCTGGGAACATGACCTGAGCCGAAGGCAGCCGCTTAACGACTGAGCCACCCAGGCGCCCTTCTTGTATCTCTTTAGTATCTTTAGTTTGGATACATATGGACATGCTTTACCAAGGGACTATTCCACAAACTCCATGAAAGTGAAGAGGGCAATCCTCATTTCACATTAAAACTAGACCCAGAGGAAATTGAAGAGTTGGGGTTATTTTGGTACCTTGACCCTACTGGCAACTGGGGCTTTGTAAGGTAAACAGTAATACGTATTTATAGACAGAGCATGTTGCAGTCCACATAAGCCTTAGAGAGAGGCACACTTCCATCACCGAGAATGGTGACAGCTCAGGATCTGCAGCAGCCACAGAATCCCGAGAGCCTTTGCATCGGGGCTTTATTAATAACAGTGATGATTGATTCTTTATTATGTACCAAGCACTGTGCTGAGTACCTCATGGGCATGATCTCATCCCATCCTCACATCCCCGAGATGTGCATACTGTGATTATCCCTCATTTACAGAGAGGTTCTGTACTTGGTCAAGGTCACACAGCTAGCTCGTAGGTCACGGGGCCAGGAATCAAAACCCAGCCTGCCTGATCTCAGAGCCAGTGCTCTTGGCGAGCACGTTATGTTTACATTAATAGCATAGGTATCCAGCCGCTATGAATCATTTGATACAGGACCTTAACGCCTTTTAGTTTTGGACGATCTTCTGTTTAAGCACTCTCAGAACGCTACTGGTGTTGCTTTGGAGCTGAGAGGTGGAGACTTCATTTTAGCAGTAACCAGGGTGGGGGCATAAAGTGATGAAGAGCTGTCAGTAATAAGAACGCTCTTCAAGCAAACCCTCCCAGAGTAGTGATGGTCCCTTCAGAGATGGCTAAAGAAGAGCTGCCATTTAGCTTCCCTGGAAGAGGCTTGAAATGGTGTGTCTCTGCAGGCAAGAGCCCTACAGGAACAAACAGGCATGTGTGTTTGTCTGTTTGTTTGTTTATGCCCAGGAAAGTGCTCTTTAAAGTGTTGTGATTCTTGGGGGCACCTGGGTGGCTCGGTTGGTTAAGCGTCTGCCTTTGGCTCCGGTTATAATCTTGGGGTCCTGGGATTGAGCCCCTCATCGGGCTCTCTGCTCAGTGAGGAGTCTGCTTCTCCCTCTGCCCCCCCCACTTGTGTTCTCTCTCGCTCGCTCTGCTCTCTCTCAAATAAATAAAAAATCTTTTTTAAAAAATTGTTTTAATTCTTGTTTAAAAGTTGTAACCCAATTTTAAGTTAGTGGCACAGGCCGATAGTAGTAACCTTACTCTAACAGATGCACACTGGAGCAGTTTAAAATTTGGTTTAAGTATATAGAGACACATTTTTTTTTTTTCCTTTCCAGATTTCATAAATCAGATGCTCTTGAAATAGAATCCCTCAAACTATGTGCTCTCTCTTCTCTCCCCCATCCTTCTGGGCATCATCCAAACTTGGGACATTTTAGCCTTGAAATTCTGTATTTTTCTGTACTTCTACACACAATCTTCTGGGTACTCCCAAAAGTGTTCTGGGGGATTCAGGAGGATATTTTATAGTCTTAATTTTAGTTATCCTAAATAACTAACTCAGAAACTGAGATAATGTTAAATTAGGATTTTTAAAAAAATCTCTCCCCTCCATGTACAGCAAATATGTGTATTTCCTTAAAAAAAAAAGGGGGGGGGTAAATGAGAAGGGAGCCTGGGTCTTTAATAATGTTTTGCGTTTGGGAAGTATAATCCATGGAGGGGTTAGTGTGAGACTGTGGCCCTAACACGGCCATCGGCAGTGCGGGCCGGCCTCCGCAGGGATGGGCGCGACGCTGCTCTTCTGTGGCGACTTCTGCTCCCCTGTGACGTTAAAGGCGAGTCTGTGTGTTCCATGCAAGTGTTTGCTAATGAAGTGTGGTACCTTTAAATAAAGGTCACAGTCCTGACCTGTGTTGTGTGGGTTGCTTGTTTGTCAGGCTAGAGGCATTTTCTCATTTTCACAGTTCAGCCGAAAACAAAGACCTCCTTATCCGAGCAGGGAGCTGTGCTCCTAAGAGCTGACATCAGCCTTTTCCCAGCAGGGATCACTTCTGCCTTAAGAGTCTTTGCAGAAAGCTGGAAAGGGAGATACGCATCCTGCTACTGGTATTTTTCTGGCCAAATAACACACAGAGTAAAGAAATGCCAGGAGTGCCAGGAGTCAAAGGAGCAGAATCCACAGGACTGTCATTGTTTGTCGGGTCTGCTCTGGGGACCTCTGCGGGGCTTATCTTTGTCGCCAAGTACATAAAAGTGGGACAAAAACCTTGAAAACGGAGGACTTCTTTTTTCCTAGAGAGGAATTAAAGAACATTCGGGATATATCAGAAAACTTCCATTAGCATGTATAAAGTCACTTTTTAAAATGGCACGTTAAAATTGAAAAAAAGGACTGTTTTTATTTACAGAGTAAGAGGCATTTGTTCAAAAGTTGAGGAACCGAAACAACACAGCATTTGGCTGTTTCTCCCTACTACCCTGGTCTCTGGGCTCTGAAGCTGTTTTTGGAGTGCTGTTGTCTTGAAGAGGCTTCTGCCCAGGAACACAATGGCAGCTATTTTTACATATAGTTTGAGGATTAATCTTGAGGTGGCTTTATGACTGTTGCAATACAAAGCCAGTCTGTCCTGCAAGTGTAGAAAGTGCTGCCACTTGAGTAGATCGGACCAAGGACCAGGAAGAGGAATGCTAAGAAACATTGCCTGTGTGTGAGTGCTGATGGTTCTTTTATTTTCCTCTAGGATCTCGCTTGTAAATCCATCATTTGCCTGGGCTACATGCACCTGGAACATAGCGAGGTGGTTTACAAGCCCAGTGTTGTGTGTCTGGCGTATTTTTTATTTGATAAGTGCCAGTGCCCGGTCTCTATCTTCTTTGCTAAATCCCTGGGTAAACCAACCCTCCCCACCCCCGCCTCCATTTTGAAATTTCTTCACAAATTGTCTCCAAAGCATAATTAGAGAACTTAATGTTGCAGAAGTGTTCTGAGTCTGGCAGTAGCTAGAAACCTTGCCAGACAAGAGATCTGAATTCTCGATCCAAGCCTTCATAGCCCCGACAGAGGCAAAATGTACTGCAGAATAGAAGGAAACTGATATGGGGCGCCTGGGTGGCTCAGTTGGTTGGGCGTTGGACTCTTGGTTTCGGCTCAGGTCATGATCTCAGGTGCGTGAGGTCGAGCCTCTGTGCTCAGTGGGGAGTCTGCTGGCGATTCCCTCTGCCCTCCCACCCCCCCACACCACATACTCTTTCTCTCAAATAAATAAATCTCAAAAAAAAAAAAAGAAGGAAACCAACTTCACTACTGTGCTCTCCTCAAAATTATCCTTCCTCTTGCCTTCCCTTCCTTGAAGAAATCTAAGAAGCGCAACTAATGGATCCACATAGAAACCAGCTCCAGAAACTGGGTGAAGGTCAAGTAGAAGAAACAAACCAGCTCTCACTAGGTGAGGTCACTGTAGAAGCAAGTCTGAGAACTGAAACCTCTTTGCTTCCCTAAATTTGTCTCTGGCACTGAACCCATCAAGGAATGATTGTGGGGTTTTCTAACTCATCAGGAGTAATTTCCTCAGCTGCTTGTGGCCACTGAAGTCCCACGCCTCATGGATTCAAGGCACCATTGCCCGTAGATTGTCTCAGAACACTGTTGCCTGCAGATGCTCTAAGGAAAAAAGTGTTCCCTGGCCTAAGTTTGGGAAGTACCTAACCGGATCGTGCAGTCTGCTCACGTATGGTAGCACATAGCAGGCGTTGAGAAATCCGATGTATGGAAACACTGTTTAGCCCAGGACTGGTCATGTGAGTAGCCATGGAATCTTCATCCCTTTTTCATGAGACCTGCCAGGAATATTCTGGGGAGCACACTTGCCTAACAAAATGAGCATTTTGTTTGGTTTCAGGATTTTATTATAAACTTTCCGATTCACAAAGGTCTGGTGCTGCCGTACTGATGTAGCAGCTGTTGCAGTGAAATGATTGTGTGGTTCCCGGACTGGGGACTCCTGGGTGCCATCTTCCGTGTCTGGGGCTCTTGGGAAACTTCTGTGAGTCCAGAGAAGTTGAGGAAGGCTGAGGTCCTGTCCTCACTTGACGTTATGACTCTCATCTTCCATCCTTAGCTCTCTCCCCCTCTCTGAGCTCTTTCTAGAGAACATATTATCTCTACTTCCATATCCACTTCCCAGTCCAGTACTGTCGTCATCTCTGCCAACAATTTTATATATTTTAAAAGATTTACTTATTTATTTTAGAGAGAAAGTGAGCAAGTGAGCCTGAGCGGGGGGAGGGGCAGAGGGAGAAGGAGAGAAGCATACTTTCCATTGAGCCTGATGTGGGGCTCAGTCTCACAACCCTGAGATCATGACCTGAGCTGAAATCAAGAGTCGGATGCTTAACCGACTCAGTCACCCAGGTGCCCCTCTGCCAACAATTTTAATGAAACTTATCTCCCTCATTCACTGGTGACCTACTCATCACCAGATCTAGAAGGAAACCTGCAATTCCTTATCTTATTACACTTCCTCTTCCTTGTAAGTCTCTTTCCCCTTGGTTTCCATGGCCCCTTTCTTGCTTTCTTTGGTTCCCCTCCTACTTCTGTGTCCACTCCACTCAGGATCTTTCAAAGACTTGGCATTATTGCCATTCTGCAGAGCTCTGTCCTTGTCACTGTACAGACACTTCTCAGGAAGCCACATGCCAACTCATGGCTTGGATTACCACTCCAGGTGGAGGATTCCCAAATCTTCATGTCTAGCTAAGTCCTACCCTTCATACCCGTAGAGCCGTCTGCCTTTGAGATACTGTGTGTGCTCCTCAGGTCAGTGCTGCTTTGCTGGAATTGATTTTAGTAGCTCCTTTCTTCTTCTTCCAGTCTGTCCCCCATCTTTATGACGGGGCAGCTGTCTTTCCACTCGTCCTTGAAGTCGCCTTCTCCGTCCTCCCACTTTGTCCCCCATATCGAACCCATTGGCATGCCCTGCTAAATATCGTCCATGTCGGTACTGGCCCCGGCCATAGTTTAGACCCCCATTCCATGACAGTGCCTTCTTTACTGGTCTCGGCACTTCAGAAGGTTTCTGAAGTCTTACTCTCTTCCTCCAGTCTTCCATGGCTCCCAGTCAGCTCCAGGGGACACCACACAGACCTCTGTCTGCAGGAGCTTCTGCCCATGTGCTCCCACTTGCTGAAGTGAACCCATGTGCCTTCACCCCTTCCTGATACACTTTTCTCACCTCCTTCTCTTGGCAAATGCTGATGCCTTCTGCTTTGAGATGAACACATCTTTGTATAAAATATAACACTTTGCTGTAATTGTGTGCCCATCTGTCTGTCCCTCTCCCCAGACTGCAGGTCTTTGCAGGGCAGGAGCTGAGTCTTACTCATGTCTGTCCCACTAACACCCAGCACCATACCCAACACCTGGTAGGTGCTAAGTAAGTGTTTGATTGAAAAACAAGTCACTATGAGAGTACTGTCGGAACTCTCTTCCCTTTGGGAAGGATTTTTAAGAATTGCTTTCAGATATGTAATAAACCCCGTGTGGCACCACTTACTGTGCTTCCGTGCTTTCCTTGGAGCCTTGATGTTTAGTTCAGGGAGCATGCTGGAACAGAGAGAACCCCACCGTCACTACCTCCACTGCCTTCCTTTCCCTGTCTGTCCCTTGCTCCCCCAAGACGGGAAAACGCAAACCCCTAATACCTGGGCAAATGCACAGTTTACAATCTGAATCACTAGCCCTGCTTGTGATGCTTGTTTTGGATCAAATGATCTTTTCCTGATGTTGATGCTGAGTAATAAGCCTTCAGAGTTTATTGTATGAATGAAATGTGTTTTTTTCCCACTGCTCTATTTATATTTCTTCTTATGCATCGTGCTCTGATGCCAGTGTGTACATGATGTAAGGTATATGGAAACGAGAAATTCACTCCAGCTGGGCGCACCTCACAGTTCAGAAGGATGGCCACACATTTCTTCGGCGGGTGGAAATCAACTCAAAGAGTAGATCTGTTCCTACTAGAAAAGCAAACAAATATGTGCCCAAGTATTTACTACTTTTGGTGTTTTTTCACATCTACCTGAAAAGAAACTCCTCAAAGCCAAATGTTTATTGGCTATTCTAATAGGTTCGTTGTGTTTGTTTTATTTGTGTGTGATAGCTTCGGGCTGGCATCACTAACAGCCCTAGTTCCCTGTGTGTTGGTTTTGAACGATCCTGCATCATTTTGCGGTAGGCGTTTAGCTTTAGAGCAAGTTAGAGCAACTGATGGAAACAGCACTGTCTAGGAGCTAAGGGTGAAACATGGATAAAGCTGGGGAAAGGAGACCTCATTGAAAGAGGCTGATGGCTGCACAGTGCCGTAGTCAGCAGGTAATCTTGAGAGCTTATTTGAAGGACATGGCAAAGTTTACTGGGGCAGGGGGGGAGTTGGTTCTGGCTCCTTTTTGACAACAAGATAAAATCCAAGTTCTTTAGGGTGACTTTCAGGGATTTTGGTGATCTGTCCCAAACTCCCTTTTCCCACTTACTTCTGTAGATGGCATTCTTGGACTGTCGATCATTGAACTCTTCCTTAACTGTGGTTAAAATTGAAAAGAATTTATTTAAATTCCTGCTATTTTATACCTTTAGACAAGCTACATAGCGTGGGAAGCAGCTCTTTGACAATTCAGGGTGGTCAGTTTGGATTGTCCAGCCTGCCTCACGATTTCCATTTTGGGGCTAATATTTGAAACTAACATTTTCATTGTCCATAGCATCTTAATGTGTATGGCATGACCTCTCCATCACCCTGTTCCTCCCCATATCCTTGTGTCAGCTCTTCTGTAAGACTATGTGACATCCCACTTCGCCTACACTTGGTTAGATCATTCTAGACGTACCATCCAAATTTGGTGATAATCTGACCTGTCATCCTTCTCTCCCTCTACCATCCCCTGCCCCAATTTTTTATTTTGGAAAAAGTTCAGATCTACAGAAACATTGAACAACTAGTTCAATGAGTACCCATCACTTAGCTTCACCAGTTGTTAGTATTTTTGCCAAATTTGTTTTCCCTTGTATCTATGTTTTAACAATGATATGATCTAATATACTAATATATTCACATTCAGTAATGTTCTTTATAGATGTTTTCTCTTTAATTGGGGATTCAATTACACAACATACTTCGCATTTGATTTAGAATAGATTTTTCCCATTTTGTGGGGGTGGATGGTGATGGCATTCTGGTGGCGAAAGGAAAGGGGACCTGGACAGGGACAAGTGCCAGCGCCCTGTGAGGTCTCCCTTGGGATACCAATGGGACCCCTGGCAGGGAGTTGGTTTGTCTGTGAACCTTGGGAAGGGTGGCATTGTACATGATACATAAAGGCAGTATTCAGGCTATGTTTGTGGTTGTTATGTGGTGGGAAGTGAGAGCTCAATCTGGGGACGAGGGAAAGAGAGAGAAGTCATGGTGAGGAGGAGGCAAAGGATCTGCAACACAAGACAGCTGAGATTTATGGAACAAATAAAAATTTTCATGCCTGCTCTAAGATAGCTTAACTCACCTTTTCATAGATTTTTTTTTTTTTAAGATTTTATTTATTTATTTGACAGAGACAGAGATAGCGAGAGCGGGAACACAAGCAGTGGGAGTGGGAGAGGGAGAAGCAGGCTTCCCCCCGAGGAGGGAGCCCGATGTGGGACTCGATCCCAGGACCATGGGATCATGACCTGAGCCGAAGGCAGATGCCTAACGACTGAGCCACCCAAGTGCCCCGTCCTTTTCATAGATTTTTATTACTAATGCCCCAAAGGCTCATTTCTATTTCTAGCCGTAATTCCAACAGTTTTACTTAAAACAAAACAAAAAACAACAGTACCTTCACTTATTCCTGGCAAAGATGGAATATGCTCTGTTCCTTTTCTTCCCAAACCTACAAAACTCAAACAAAACCTCGGTAGATGCTTTCCTATAAGATCCCCAATTTCTTACTGAGAAAGAATTCATTTGAAGCTCAGGTGAAGTCTTTTGACTGAAAACTGGCGCCTTGGGGGGTGGTGGGGTGAGGTGGGGGTGGGGGGGCATGTCGTCTAATTTTCAGCAGCATGTGTGGTGTCTAATAAAAACAGTCTCAGAATTTTTAACACTTGATGTCAGTAACTCTTCAATGGCGCTGAGATTGGATTCGGGTATATGTGTAGGACCTCGGAGGGGACTGAGTGCTAAGACCTGGAGCTGTTGGCCATGGCGCCTCCCAGCCAAGCATCTTGCCGCGGTGCTGGGAGAGGGCAGGCGCGCTCCGGCCTTGGCAGCAGCCGTGCACGGCTCATAGGAGTATGGCGCTCCCTCTACCTCCTGCTGCTGAGGTCATGGGGCTGCCTCATTTTTGTCCTTTTCCAGGATTGGTTGTTTGACTCTTCTTTCATTTCCAAGAGGTGTGTAGCACAGTATCTTTCCAGTAAATGCCCCCCTTTTTTTCCTTCAACTAGCTAGCCTTGTTTTATGTTGCTTGTCACCAAAAGAACTTGTTGACAAATGCAGATATTATTTGGGTTGTTTGCAGTGTTGCACTGTTATTTGCAAAACTTCTGGGATGATGTGTGTATATCCATCCTTGTTCGTATGTCATATTTCCCATTTTTCTAGAAGTGGGATTTCTGGGTCTGAGGGCAGCTTCTGCCCGCTTGGTCTCTGGTAGGCCCTCTGATTTACATTCCCACTAGTAACTGTATGCATGTGCCTGTGTCCCTGCATCATCACAAAGTGACTGTTACCATGTATTTGATTTTTGCAAGATTCATAGGGGAATCATTGGAGTAACTTGCCTTTTTTTCCATCTCTGCTACTAGGGAACTTGAATGATCTTTTTACATGCTTATTGGCCATTTGGATTTCTTCTTTTTGACTTTGTATCTTTCACTCTCTCTCTCTTTTTTAAGTAGGGCATTCATCTTCTTTCTCTTACTGTGTTACAACTCTTCATGTCAAGGATCCTTCATCAGATGTGTTAGGAAAATAACCGTTTTCCTAGTTTGCCATTTGCTTTTCAGCATTACTGTTTTTTTGAAATACAGATTTTTAAAAAAAATTTGGAAGTGGTTGAATCATTCAATGTTTTCTTTAATGGAAGAATCTTCTAAAGTGTTCTAGGAGGGACTGAAATGTGTTGGTGAGTACCTTGTAACACATCTGCTGTGTTTTGATGGTAGGATAATTGTCTCTACTTAATACATGTTTGCTATGGGATGGAGAAAAGCCTATTATTTGTGTATTACTTCATTAGTTCATTTTATCCGGCATTTCCCAAGTGCCTCTTTGTTGGTGGCATGGGGATGTGGGTGTGCAGGGAAGGAGTCAGTCCTGGTTAGGGGAGGGGACTTGGCTGTGCCTGGTGATGCGCAGGACAGAGCCCTGTGAGGAGTGGTCATCTACTGCCTTTCCTGACTTGTCTGCTTTTTCCTTCCCTTCCCCTTAAGGACATTTTTCACTATCGCTGAGCACTGTGCGTGGCCAGAGTCCTTTCGGTATTTGTTTTAATAGCCTCTTATTGGGTACCATAAGTAAGCTCTGAAATCAAAAGTTTAGATTCTGTTTTTATTTAACCATTTTACCAGATGTTTCCTGTGGTTTGACAGATGTACCATTTACTTGAAAGTTACACTCCTGAGATTCTGAATGTTATGGACACTGTTGCTATAGACAATGATTCTGTCAGGGCAGGATTTGGAAGACAACTTTCGAATCATTTTTGGGTTGAAGATGTGTTTTTCCCAAAACAGAAATGCTTATCTTCATAATCCACTTTTACCTTCTCTGTTAGCATTCTGATCTGTGGTTTATGAATGACCACAGCCTATTGATTAGAGTTTATTCCAGTCGACACCATTGTGCCTCGGCGGGGAGTCCCATTCTGAAAGCCATTCGGGTACATCCAGGTTTTGTTTGCAAAACTCACCTGGGTCGGGGGAAGAAACTCAGGTGGTGGGCAGGAGATTTAAATTGGGTTGAAAATCTGGCTTGATGCCCTACCTTGATGGGCCACTTGACGCTGGGGTGCGGTTGACTGAGAAAGCTGCAGACGTGGCAGTTTTTGCACCCACCAAAAGCCCGTCAAGACAAAGCAAGGACTTTGGTGGTCCCTTTGCCTTCCCGGTGCCCACAGCCCGCAGTTCTCTGCAGCCCGAGTCCTAATAGAAAAGAGCCTCTCATCCGGGATTCTGCTGGTGGGAGGAAAGCAGAGGAAGTTGCTTCCTACAAGACAAGTGAGACTAGTTGGGGCTGCAGTGGAGGAAAAACGAGGATTTTTGACATTCCTTCAGTGAGGGGCCAGATGCGAGGGTGCCGTGGAGCCGCATGAGTGGCTCCGTCAGAGCTGGCTCCCTTCTCCAGCAACCTTCCTCTCCTGTGTTTTGTTTAGCCTTATTTAGAGTTTTATAAAAAAGCCTTATGTTACGGAAGACAGAGAAACAAAGAAAGAGGAAATCGCATGCTGTAATTCTGACAGCAGATCTATGTGCGCACAAAATGGAACTGTAATGATGCATGTAACATTTTGGCAAGACACGTGTGTAAATAAACCCTCCCAGGAGTTACCAATCTATCCCAGGACCCGCAGGAAACTTTGCTTGCAGCGTGGGGGCGGGCAGGCCCCCTTACCTTGCCGCTCTCCTCGCCGACGGGGACTCTTATTCTGACAGGCGTTCTGCCTACCCACTTTTGTGCCTGGGCCTGCTTGCCAAGTTTGTGAGGCCCAAGGCTTTCTTGTGGGAGGACGCTGGGCTGTCTTCATGCTCTTTGGCAATGATTAAAGTGAGGTTAGTACCAAAAACCCTTTCATTTTATTCCCTTATCCTTGCTTTTTCAAACCAGATGGCAACCCTGTATTTTCAGCTGTAATTAATTTAAACTATGAGGCAGCGAGTACTGGGAGAGGTAGAGTTGACTCTGCTCAGAAGGGACAGCAGTGGTGTTCCTGCCCAGCCCTCTCCCCTCACCAGATGGCACAGTGTCCCAATCAGAGCCATGTCCCCCTGACCGCGCTGCTCCGGAGAGGGGCCTGGCCACAGGGAGAGGGCTGTCCACGGGGCTGCTGCGCTGGCCCCCGATGACACGTGTGAGCTGGAAAGGTTAACGCACACTCGTAATTGTGCCCTTAGTGGACTGGAAGTAACCGGGCTCCAGGTGATGGCTGACATGTTCTTGCCAGGCCGGGTTATCATGTGACCGCCTCAAGACAATGGCGCATAGTTTGAGTGGCTGCTGATTCAGGGAGTACTGGGTGCTTTTTCTTCCTACTCATTTCAGCTGCCAGGATCGCCTCCAAAAGGGGTATGTTTTAGGTTTAACATTTAGTCTTAAAGAAAATTACAAGGGAAATAAAAGCCCTTGGCCACAATTGTAGTCTGGAGGTTTTGACCTCAGCTATTTGACCACTTCCCTCCGTGGAAATTTTACTTGAGTCCCCTCTCTGTAAGTTGGATCAATTAATGATGGAGACATCCTTCACATTTAATAGAAAATGAGTGCTTTTGTTTAATCTCTCAGTAACTTGTCAGATAACTCCACGGAGCGGCCTCCCACCCCCAACCCTCCCCGCCCCTCCTTGCTCTGAATCGAAGCTCAGGTTAAAACGGAGCGAGGTGACTGCCTACCTGAGGGCTGGGCGTCCAGGGGCCCTCACCTGCCCGCACAGGTAGGCACACGGGGTTTTAGTTTCGTCACTGGAGAAACACATTTTCTGGGCAGTACAGAGGAGTTGCAGACTGAAGAAGATCTGTTAACGATAATATATGTGCAAAACACTTTGTAAAACAGTACGCTTAATGTTCTACAAGTGGTAGTTATTACTATTATTAACATTAGCCATCCTTGGATGACTTGAAGTAATTTTAAAGGCCCATAGTGAGAAATGAGAACCACAAATATGTGGCTTGTGAGTCTCCAAAATGCTCACTGGTGATTACAGCATCATTGACTGCCGTCCCTGTGTGTGCTTGAGTTTGCTGAATTTAGTGAGCTGGGTGATGGATGTTCTTTGTTTACTTAATTTTATTTCAAATATTTACATTATTCATGAACATTTCTCTCATGGACCACTTGGACTGTGGTTACCAAGACTTGAATTTTTGTTGTTGTTGTTGTTGTGGGCCAGAACCATCCTTTTGGAAACCTTTTATTTTTCTATAGTAGAGAGGGACAAACATGTAGATGATTTATCAAAACTTGTAAGGACTAAAAATTTAATATAGAATTACCATATGATCCAGCAAGTCCACTTCACCTGTATGTGCCCCAAAGAATTGAAAGCGGAGACTCAAACTATTATTTGCACACCCATGTTCATAGCAGCATTTTTCACAATAGCCAGCAGGTGGAAACAACCCAAATGTCCATCACTGGAAGAACAGATAAACAAAATATGTATGTGCATAATGGAATATTATTCAGCCTTAAAAAAGGGGACAGAGTTCTGACACACGCTACAACACAGACAAACCTTGAAGACATTTGCCAAGTGAAATGTGCTAGTCACAAAAGGACAAATAGCGTATGACTCCATTTATGTGAGGAGTCAGATTCATAGAGAAAGAAAGTAGGACGGTGGTTGTTAGGCGAAGGGGGAGGGGAGCGGGGAGTTTGTGTTTAATGGGGACAGAGTTTCAGTTTGGGAAGATGAAAACATTCTGGAGGTGGATGGTGGTGATGGTTGCACAGCAGTATGAATATATTTAATGCCACTCAGTGGCATACTTAAAAATGACTAAAATGGTGATTTTTATGTGTATTTTACCACAGTAAAAAAATAATCTTCTAAAAACTAATGATTAACTTCAGTTCACTTGAATAAACAATAATGACTATTATGTGTTCCATACTCAGCTGGGATGAGCGGTATATAAGGAGGAGGTAAACGGTTTGGAAGATAGCTGAAGTCCAGCTCCCTGGGGATATGATATTCGGTGCCTAATACTAGAGAGTCACAGTGTGATGACTCTTGGGGGTGATGATTGTAATTTAAAGGGTAGTTAGGATTAATGATTACCATTTGGTTTTGTACTCCCCAAGAAAAGGAGAGGGGTTATGTCATTGGGGTATTAGGGAATGGTGGTCCTCTGGATTCTCCAAAGGTGTTCTAGAATCATCAACTCAAGAGTTTGGGGAAAATGCCACCTCAGTGTTGAACAGAATCACCAGGTTCCCTGAGGTTCCTCCCCCCACCCTCCCACTTTTTTTTTTTTTTTTTTCCAGGTTTCGGGTTTGGGATACAGACATGATTTTAGTAGCCAGGGAATGGCTTTTAGATGTTCATGATGTTACAATAGAGCCAAGTGGACAGCTTAATTCTGAAGTCCATGAAGTTTGCAAATGAGAATTATTTGTAAGGAAATGCAACTTTATAACTCAGAGAAAAATGAAATAGTCCATCTGTGTTTTGTTTTGTTTTTTTAGTCCTTTGGGAACTTTGCTTTAAGAATAGAGATTGATGTGTGATTTGTCTATCAATTGTAATAGCCTTTTCCAAGCACCTGCGGGTCCTCAAAATAATCATTAGTTCACATCTTGTTCCTATCATATAATCTGTGTAAAAAAAAAAAAAAAAAGGGCCAACTTTTCCTCTGGTCTTTGAAAGATGGGGTTCAGAATGTCTGGATGCTCAGAGGGAATTAATGCACTAAATGCCTAGCATTAATGCACTACATAATTTACTCTCAGAGGAAAGGTCTTTGAGGTTCTTTGCTACTACTATTTTAAAGAATATTGGGTAGATCCCTCATTATATTTTATTAGATGAATATTTAATCACTTTACATATGCCATACTTAAATTTTCAAACTTTTTAGTCTAGTTATATAGCAATTTAACTCAATAATTTAGCCAAAAGTTTCTGATGTCAGTCAGGGCAGGTGGGTGGTTTTGAGAGAAAAACTGGCCAATTTTTGTTTGATGTTGAATAAATGTACTGCATTAGAGGTTATCCTCTCATATCAAGAAGTCAGGAAATCATTTGGAACTGGTTGCTGCCAGCGTCAGGTGCAGGAAGGTGACTGTGGGTATGCATAGGGGAGGAGGGAGCTGTGGCAAACCCGTAGCACAGCAGGACATTGGCCCGTGTATCTCCCATGTGCACGCACACGTGATGCAAATATGGCTGGTCACTCATTTGTAATCCTTGCCAAGGTGGGGACACACAGATAGCCAAGCTGAAAGAAAATAAAAAGAGTAGGAGGCACTTAGAAGACCACACACTTACTCAGTGACCCAGGTGCTGAAATAACTGTTGGCATCTTGGGTAATGCTGTTAAAAGTGTAGTTCTAGATGACTGAGAGTGTTGAAATCATCCTGATTTTGACTGTTCTATTCTGTTGACCTTAGTTCTTACTTATTAGACCTTATGTCCTGATGTTTGGTTCAGAAATAATGCTACCATAAGTTGAAGGGAGTTATCTTTTCCCATGTGCTCTGCGTTAGATCATATCTGGAGTATTACCTTTAGTTCTGGGCACCACACTTACAGATGAATGTTCATTTGTAGGGCATGTGGAGGTGGGTGTCAGGATGGTAAGGGGTCCGGTGCAATTCGGAGTAATTCTCTGGTGAAGAGAAATCTGGGCATGGCAGGACTGACATAGCAGTTTTCCAGGAGTTAGAAGAGGAAAGAGACTTCATTGAGTTTTTCAAAAGGCTTCCCAAAAGTTTGGACCTTTGACCAAAGAATCATACTGGAAAGCAGATTTCATTCATTGTGAGGAAGAACCTTTCATTGAAGCTCTTCAGTCGTAGAGTGAAATGCCTGAAGAGGAGGTAAGTGCCCATCCCTGGAAGTGTTTAAGAAGTAGCCACCCCCCAGTTACAGAATGAATGAGTCACGGGGGTGGAAGGCACAGCACAGGGAATATAGTGGTACTGTAATAGGGTTGTGTGATGACTGCTGGGAGTTACACTTGTGGTGAGTAGAGAAGAACATATAGACGTGTGGGATCACTATGTGGTACACCTGAAACTAATGTAACATTGTGCATCAACTGTACTCCAGTTAAAATAAAAAGTAGCCGTATGGCCGTCTTAGGGATGCTTTGATTCCTCACTCTCTCCTTTATTCCCGGCCGTTTTACCATGAAGCTTCCTTCCTTTGAGCAGGACAAAACGTCCAGTCTTTTTGCTAAATGGCTTTATAATGTTCTCCAACGATTTGCAGCAAAATGCAGAGTAAACACTAAGAGTAAGCCTTCTGAAGAACTTGAATGGAGTTATGAAGGATGGCTCGGTACCAACCCAGAAGAATGGAGGCAGGAATAACGATGGAAGGTGTTTTCAGACCAGTCCTTTCCGGGGGGGTTTGGGATGGCTGCAGTGGGCTCTCCAGGTCCCCCTGTGTCAGTGCTGCTCGGGTCACCAGCTTCGTGAGCTCCTCTGCCTTGTTCAGGCCAGTTAGTGCTGGTTTTTCCTAAGAATTCATGTGCTCTTTGGTTGGTTCATTCGGAATTTAGTCACTGTGTGCCAGGCACTGGTCTAGACACCGACTGATGGAGTCTTCTGAGCAGCGTGCTGTGCGTGGAAGTCACTTTCCCAAGTTTGTTTCATCCTAAGTGTGTCTAGAGGAAGCTTTCTTCTCTCTGGGTCTCAGACCAGTGGATAGCTAAGCAAGGGGGGGGTGCTTCCATCCTCCACCTTCCTGAGGAGGGTGCGTAAAGCAACGGGTCACACACCACTTTTCTAGCACAAGGAAGGTATCGCCTGTGGATCTTAGAATCAGACTGGGGGGCGGGGGCGGGAAGCAGCAGGGAGAGCTGAGCCTCTGGGTTGACCCCAGCAAAGCCGGCACTGGCACTGGACAGTCTCGTGGGCAGGTCCCTTTGCTCCCCCTCGTTCGCCCATCCTGGCCCCAGCTGACCCAAGCATTCCCTGAATGAGGACAGCAGAGCAGAATAGCACCATATTGATGCCTCTGTTGTTGTGAAGGGAGGTAGATGGTCTTTTCTAGGCTTTTGTCCACCTCAGACATTGTAGCTCAGTTACAGAAGGGACGACATAATGTTTTCCATCCTGTCTCTGGTACAAGGACTCTGCTTAATGACAAAAATATGATAGTGGTTGTATTTTTTAAATATCTTTCATCAAGAGAATACATAATGACAAAAGCTCCTACCAGTTTAGTAGCAGTAGGAATTTTTTCTTTTCTTTTAAGATTTTATGTATTTATTTGACAGAGAGAGAGAGACAGCAGGAGAGGGAACACCAGCAGGGGGAGTGGGAGAGGGAGAAGCAGGCTTCCCGCGGAGCAGGGAGCCCGATGCGGGGCTCGATCCCAGGACCCTGAGATCGACCTGAGCCGAAGGCAGACGCTTAACAACTGAGCCACCCAGGCGTCCCAGCAGTATGAATTTTAAATTAATTTATATTTTATGAGTCTCAGACACACCTCCATTCACATGAAAACTCCACGAGTGTGCACTTGTGGGCCGTGTGGGCCGTCCGCGGGGTGAGCGGCCCTTGCTGTGCGCGTGGACCCCGGGGCCCCGGCCCAGAGGTGGAGGCCCGCTGCCTTGGCGGTGGTCATTGCTAACCACCGGGGGTGAGGGGGAGGGGGGGCTGGATGAGATGCTCTACAAGTCATGTTGTCAGGTTGACCTCTTTTCTCAAACGTTAGTTTTTCCTTGTGTCTTAGCTGATGATGGAAAACATGTGCAGACAGGTCTGGTCAAAGAAAACCAGTGCCTTATTTACATGGGGTTGAGCTATTTGGAAACTGGCTTGAGTCTCCCGGCAAGAGCTTTGCCCCACCCACCGGCGCTGCTGGGAGTCTTGCCTCCTGTGGGTGACAGCTCTGGAAAGTTCTTCCTTTGTGCAGGCGGTTGGCTCTGTGAATGCTGGAGTGGGAGATGGGGAAGGGGGCCTGTCTACTCTTCCTTTACACACTGCTCTGGCATACCTAGTTGCCTGGTTTCTTGGCCCACCGTGAGGAGCAGGGTGATGAGCAGTGACGGTGGCTTCTCCAGGAGTGACCTGTCGTCGCTGACCCAAGAATGCACGTGGCCAAGCAGCCTGAGACTACTTGGGCCAGGCCTGTCACGGGGGCTGCTCCGTCATATCCTAAAGCCGTGTTTATGCTGAATGAAGATCCTGAGTCACCAAGAAAGGAAAGAAGTTGTGGGATGTTTCAGACAGGTTTCTTTTCTTTTTTTTTTTTTTAAATTTTATTTATTTGACAGAGAGAGACACAGCGAGAGAGGGAACACAAGCAGGGGGAGTGGGGGAGGGAGAAGCAGGCTTCCCCATGGAGCAGGGAGCCCGATGCGGGGCTCGATCCCAGGACCCTGGGATCATGACCTGAGCCGAAGGCAGACGTCCAATGACTGAACCACCCAGGCGCCCCGGCACCAGAAGACTTCTTTTTTTTTTTTTTAAAGATTTTATTTATTTATTTGACAGAGAGAGACACAGCGAGAGAGGGAACACAAGCAGGGGGAGAGGGGGAGGGAGAAGCAGGCCTCCCGCCGAGGAGGGAGCCCGATGCGGGGCTCGATCCCAGGAACCTGGGATCATGACCTGAGCCGAAGGCAGACGCTTAACGACTGAGCCACCCAGGTGCCCCCCCCACCTTTTATTTAAAGATTTATTTGACACAGAGAGAGAGAG
>NC_058403.1:162504981-162669489 GCF_002201575.2 Neomonachus schauinslandi
TCACTTTCAATCTGGGGGTGTCTTTGGTTCTAAAATGAGTCTCTTGCAGACAGCATATCGATGGGTCTTGTTTTTTAATCCAGTCTGATAGCCTGTGTCTTTTGATTGGGGCATTTAGCCCATTTACATTCAGGGTAACTATTGAAAGATAGGAATTTAGTGCCATTGTATTGCCTGTAAGGTGACTGTTACCGTATATTGTCTGTGTTCCTTTCTGGTCTATGTTGCTTTTAGGGTCTCTCTTTGCTTAGAGGACCCCTTTCAAGATTTCTTGTAGTGCTGGTTTCGTGTTTGCAAATTCCTTTAGTTTTTGTTTGTCCTGGAAGCTTTTTATCTCTCCTTCAATTTTCAATCACAGCTGAGCTGGATATAGTATTCTTGGCTGCATAGTTTTCTCATTTAGTGCTCTGAATATATCCTGCCAGTCCTTTCTGGCCTGCCAGGTCTCTGTGGATAGGTCTGTTGCCAATCTAATGTTTCTACCATTGTAGGTTACATATCTCTTCTCCCGAGCTGCTTTCAGGATTTTCTCTTTGTCTATGAGACTCGTAAGTAGTATTAGCATTCTAATTTGGGATCTTGAGCCTGGATGTTCCTTCTCATCCTGAATTACAGACTTACTTCCCCTTTGTCCCGCCTCCCTAGTCTCCAACCTTCACCTCACACAATAGATTCTCTTGTCTAAGCTCCCTTGACCTTGAAACTAGTTTAAGAGGAAAACACTATCCTCAAAGTCAGACGGACTTGAGGTAGAACCCTGACTCTGCAACTTCCTAGTTGCATGGCCCCGGCTGGGCAAGATTCCCTCAGCTTCTGCTTCCTCATCAGGGAAACGCAGATGGTAGGAGCTCTCTCACAGAGCTGCTGGGAGGATTAAATGGAGTCGAGCAAGGCACATGCTCGGACATAGAGAAGGCATTCAATAAATGACAGCCGTTATGACTGAGGTAAGATAGGGACTGGATTAGTCAGCACAGGAGCGGTTATGCTGCAGAAACACATCAACACCCAAATCTCAGAGGTATAACCAAGCCAAGGTTAATTTCTCACTCAAGCTAAGGGGCCAGTGCAGCTCAGCAGGGGATGCTGCTCCATGTGGTCACTCAGGGAACCAGGATGAAGAGGCTTCATCGTCTGAAATATTGTTATTAACACCACAGGGGAAGACAGTGCCAAGGAAGTGCTTTGGACTCAACTAGTTTGAACCAGTCACTGGCCCTGATTGGCTGCAAGGGGCTGGGAAATGCAGGGAGCACATGCTCTATTAGATGAGCATTACTCTATGTGATACAGAACCAAGTTTTGTTCACTTTTGATTCTCCTACAGTGCTTAGCACCATGCCAGGCATGTTAGAGATGATCAACACCATGCCAGGTTTATTAGAGAAATTAAGACCCAGGTCAAAAAGAAGGCTTCTCTGATGATATCATAATTTCCAAGCAAAAATGGTTTTCTCTCTCTTCTTTTTCACTTTAAGCAGATGTTTGCTGTTCTTACCCTCTAGTGGATCATTGACACAGGTATTTCAGTTTTATAGACAACAGTTGTTTTGAGGAAGTTTGCAAATGCCCTTTGACTGAAGGGAAAACCCCAGGTCACGTCCAGACCATGAGTTCACACTTGATAGAGGAAGAAGAGAAGAGGGGACAGGACTGCCCGGAACAAGGCAATGAAACATTTGCATCTCTCAACAATGCTTCCCAGTGCTTCTTGAGCCCTTCCTCTGGGCCCTTGGGTCACCTGGGGGTGGGTGGGTGGATCATGGTTATGGGAATCAATGCATGAGGCAGTATGGCTTGCCCATGGACCCAAAACAAGGCAAGGGTAGACCAATGTTCCTGCCACACTTTTCCCTTCTTCCCAAACCCTGGCAAAGTCCTCCTTCTTGCCCAACATTCACGGAAACTATTGTGGGTCACAAGATATCAGTACATCTACTCAAGAGAACTGCTGCTGACCGCCCCCCCCCCCCCGCCCTTAGCCTGGTTGGAGAAAGGGGGCTCAGGAAAGATTCTTTCCTACAGGAAGGAATCACCTAGCACCCCGTTCTCCTCTGGGTTCACAGGTGTGTTCTGGTCCTGGCTCTGCCACCTGCCACTGGGTGACTTTGGATAACACACCACTCTTCCCTGGGCATCCCTTTACTCACCTGTAAAGTCAACATGTGTGGAGTGCAGCCTGACAGAAGGGCTGGGAATGTGCAGATGACTAAGCCATGAACCTGACTTCCAAGCAGAGGAATAGGTCAAGTAGGGGCCATGAGGACTGCCTACACCAGCAGCCCAGGCACAGACAACAGGGACGGGGGAAACAAGGGAACTGGGTGGGAGGGGAGTTGTGGAGACCTGGCACCTACATGCTGACACCTAAAAACACTTTAAGGACACATTTTCAGGTGACTTTCCAAATGAGCTTATTCCAGTTTCTTAGGAGTTCCCTGTGTTTATGTCATAGGAGATGAAAAACTTTTGATTTACTAAGGTCATTCTGTTGCTGCCTTAATCTTTGTCTTCAGTGGCAGGCAGGGCTCACCGTAATGACCTGAGGTTGGTTTATTCCAAGCCTTTGGGTCCCCTCTATTTCCCTTACCCTGAAGTCTGGGAAGAAGGCAGGTCTGGAAATGTATAACCCTGAGGGTGAATGGAAAGCTAACTGCAGGATCCGGGGTGGCCTCTAGTCAACTGAGGGGAGGAGACAGAATAGCTCTTGCTAGAACAAGCAGGAAGCCTTGCAGACCTGCAGGGTCAGGAATCACCCAACACAAGCTCTGGATGGGCCTATTTTACAGATGAAAAAACTGAGGCCCAGAGAGGGAAAACTTCAGTCACTAGGATAGATAAGCTGGGTCCTATGTGGTGCCACATATGGGGTACCCATGATGACCTTAAATAACAGTGATATCATCATTATTACTACTGATACTTTACATTAGTAGACCTTTAGGTCCCTTTCAAAGCATGTCCTCTTTTGACTCTTGCATTTGATCCTCACAATGGCCCAGAGAGAATGTCAGTGCTGGAATTTAGCATTCCAGTTTAGCAGAAGGGGAAACTGAATTTCAGTGAGGGGGAAGGAAACTGCTATTTTGAGTACCTCCTATGTGCCAGGCATTTTTTGCATTGTTCTGTTCTTTCTTTCTTTATTTAGATATATGATAAATACATTTGTGCACAGGGTTAGGAAAAAAAGATACTAAAGAAAATAGAGTACAAAATTAAACTATAGGGACTACACCAAAATAAAAAGTTTCTACACAGTGAAGGAAACCACCAACAAGACAAAAAAGCAACCTACTGGATGGGAGAAGTCATTTACAAATGATATTACTGATAAGGGGTTAATGTCCAAAATATATAAAGAACTTACACAACTCAACTCAATACCAAAAAAACCAAATAATCCAAAGAAGACATCCAGATGGCCAAGAGACACATGAAAAGATGTCAATACCACTCATCATCAGAGAAATGCAAATCAAAACCACAATGAGGGATGACTTTACATCTCTGACATACTGTCAGAATGGCTAAAATAAAAAACACAAGAAACACGTGTTGGCGACGATATGGTGAAAAATGACCCCTCATGCACTGTTGGTGGGAATAAAAATTGGTGTAGCCACTTTGGAAGACAGTCTAGAAGCTCCTCAAAAAATTGAAAATAGAACTACCTTACAATCCAGTAATTCCACTACTGGGTATTTACCCAAAGAAAACGAAATTACTAATTTGAAGGGATATATGCGCCCCTATGTTTATTGCAGCATTATTTACAATAGCCGACATAGGGAAGCAACCCAAGTGTCCACTGATAGATGAACAGATAAAGAAGATGTGAGACACACACACACACGCAAACACACACACACACACACTCAGGAATATCACTCAGCCATAAAGAAGAATGAAATCTTGTCATTTGCAACAAAATGGACGGACCTAGAGAGTATAATGTTAAGTGAAATGACTCAGACAGAGAAAGACAAATACCATACAATTTCATTCATATGTGGAATTTAAGAAACAAAACAAAGAAAAAAGAGACAAAAAAAACCCCAAAAAAGCCCAGACAGATAGAACAAACTGCTGGTTGCCAGAGGGGAGGTGGGTGAAACAGGTGATGGGGATTAAGAGTACACTTATCTTCATAAACACTGAGAAACATATAGAGCTGTTGAATCATTATATTGTACATCTGAAACTGTTATAATGCCTGTATGTTAATTATATTTCAATTTAAAAAAAAAAGAAAAAAATAGAGTAAAAAAACCTAGCCCTATCCCCCAGCCACTGAGATCTTATTCCCAGAAGCATCTCTGTTCCTAGCATCCTGTGTCTCCTTCTGGGCCAGACTACGTGCACAAAAGCACGAATGTTGACATAAACTCTTTGTTCCTTCCTTCCTTTTTTTCTTTTAAACAAATGGCCTTTGAAAAGCATTCTATGTCATTTTCTATGAACTGAGTCATTCTTCTTCATAGTTGCATAGTAAGACATATATGACTATATGATCATTTATTTAACCGGTACCCTAGAGGTGGATATTTATGGTTATTTCCAAGCTTTTGCCACTTCAGATTCTCTTCAGAAAATCACTGATTCACACATGTGCAAGTCTGTCTGTAGGATGGACTTCTAGAAGTGGAAGTGCTGGGTCAAAGGATTTGTGCGTTTAAAATTCTGTAGGATCTGAGGTGCTCTCCACGGGCTGTGCCATGTACCACTGGCAATTTCTCAGGGACTCTGTCTCTGCACAACCTTGATAACAGGATGTCTTGTCCAACTTTTAAATCCTTTCCAGTCTGGTAAGTTAAAGTGATATGATTGTAGTTTAATTCATACTTCTTATAATAAGGGAGGTTGAACATTGTTTTGCACAATTAAGTGCCATTTGTATCCCCTTTTCTGTTCATGTTCTTTGACTATTTTTTTCTATGGGGTTGATTTCTTATTGGTTGTAGGGACTCTTTATATATTAAGAAAATTAGCTCATGTGTGAGATATACATTTATAACTATTTCTTCCCAGGTGACTTATTTGTCTTGACTTTGCTTATCACATTGTAATGAAGACATTTACATGTTTTAGGTCTTAGAATTTATCAAACATTTTTGGTGCATTTTTGATTGTACATTATACTTATAGAAAGTCCATCTCCACTCATTCTGAGGTTGTTTTAAAAATCTCTTATCTTCTTCAAGTAGTTGTATTTTATCTTTTTTTTTTTTTAAGTTTTTGATCAACCTGGAACTAATTCTGGTGAAATGAGTGAGTTGAGGTCCAACTTTATATTTTCCAGGTAGCACTCCAATTGTTCCAATACCATTTACTGAGTGATCCATCTCTTCTCCAGTGATTCGCAATGCCACCCTTAATACATACTAAATTCTCATATGTCTATTTCCAGACTCTTCTGTTCTTTGTGTCTGGCTGCCTATCTGTTCTGGAGCCAGGCACTTTCATCCATGAGCACATTAACCTGCACACTTTTGGTGCAGGTGAGGCTAGAACCAGGTCTCCCAGTCTGTGCTACTTTATCTCCCATAACTGGTGGTGATGCTCTCCTGACCCTGGGGGTGGAGGATCAGAGAGGCCCCAGATCCCGATCCTCCAAGACAGGGAGACAAACCAGGCATGAAAGTCAGCTTCTTCTTCCCCTTTGTTCACTTAGAGGCAGTGAGTGGTATCAGCCAGCTCTGAGCTGGATTCCAGCTTTCTCAAGAGTGAAGTAGTTTGCCCTTGGGTAAGTTAGCTCACATTTTGGAGCCTCGGTTTTCTCATCTGCAAAATGGTAATAATAATAATGCCTATGCCATGGTTCAGGATTCAATCATCTGATAGCAGACGGAAGTGCAGTAGTGAAAGCCACGGGTATGATGACCAAGAACGTCACTATCAGGGCAGAGCTGCTGTCCCTTGTTCTTAGGCAAATAATGTCCATCACTGCACAGGGCCAACCTGGGCAGCTTCCTGACAGCTGGTTAACAAATCTGAAGTTCAGGCCGTGCACACCCCAAGGGTAGAGAATTCCCAAAGGCAAGTTCCTTGGAAGACGAAAGCGCCTGACCATTGGAATGCTAAATCTGACCTTAGAGCTGCAGAGCTAAAAATACTTAATGTAAAGCCCAATCCTGCTCCCGAGGGGTCTGGGAACCCTTCGGAGCCCCGTAAGGTGGGCAGAAAGAGCAGGAAAACTGGGAAGGTGGTTGAAGGTCAAGGCTTCCACACAACACCGAATTACCCAGTGATGCCATTCCCTGGAAGCCACATATGCTCATATCTAGAACCCCCATCTGCCCTCCCTGAGTGCTGTGAGCCCGGGGGAAGCCAGGCTCAGAGTCCAGAAGTTACCCTAAACAGCGTCTCTCAGAATGCCCACATTCCAGAACAGGAACCACATCCTCCTCTTCCTCCTTCACCCCACACCAGCATGGCCCCTTAGGTTTACAAACCATCATCACACTGTTTCCTGTATCATCTGAGCCCCCCAAGAGCAATGCATTAATATTATTCCCATTTTCCAGATGAACAAACTAAGACTCACTTGGAGCGCATGAGTAGCCCAAAGTCAAGACGATAGAAAGGCACGAAGTGAAAACTCAGGTCTCTTCAGTCTATAGGCTAGACCACGAGATGTTCTGGACAGAGGCCAAAGTGGCCTGTCCGCTTAGTCATCTATTTGTTCAATAAACATTCATTCAGCACCAACTTCATCTTCAGCACTGGAATCAGGGCTAAGACCTTTCTCACTCAAAGGAGCCAAATAAACAAGTAACTACTCTGTGATGTCAAGTGTAATGGGTGTACCAAATGCTGTGAGAGGTCAGGGAAGGAGCAATTAGCTACTATGAATCAGGGGAGGCTTCCCGGAAGAGGCAATTGTGAGACAGAACTTGAATGATGCTTTCATCATCAATGATGAGTGGCAGTTGATCTATTCCTCAGTGATGGAAAAGTCAGGTTCCCGAGCCCCACTGCTATGCTGTACTTTAGAATTTCCCGGGAACCCTGTTAGAAATACCCATTCCTAAGCTTCACCCCAGACCTTCTGAATCTGAATTTATAGTGCTAGTACCCAGAGGCACTTGAGTTTTCTCCCAGTCCCCCAGGCGTTTATCGGAGGGTGTGTATTTGGGGCCTGCTAGCCAACGCGCAGCTATTGGCAGTTTGTTCTTAGGAGCACTATTCATTTTAAGAAAAACCAAATCCAATGGAAAAACAAAGCCAGAAACCCCAGGGATAAACCCCATGCCCATTTATCCTACCACATTCTCTCCTTTGTGCTTGAAAAACATCATCTGGGTATGTTAGGAAAGTGCTTCCTCCACTCCCATTAATAACGCCCAACATGTAGAACAAGCTTAGGGCTCTGGAAACTTCTTGGGTCTGTCTGGGAGAAAGTTGGCCCCAGAGACATGAGGCAGGGAGGGCAGTCTGTGCCTAACCAACAGTTTTTAAGAAAAGGAGCAAAACATTCCATGATAAAGAGCATGGAGCCAGACCGCCTGTGTTCAGATTCTGCCTTTGCTACTTCTGAGCTGTGTGACTACAAACAAGTTCCTTAACCTCTCTGTGTCTCAGTTTCTTCATCCATAAAACGGGGACAACAGTAATATCTATCTCATAGGTTGTGTGAGGATTAACGGAGTTCACATATGTAAAAGGTCTTAGAATCGTGCCTCCCAGATATAATAAATTTTACATGACTAGTTGCTTTCATTATATTACCATAGGGTTTGGAAGTGGAAATTGGGGGGTGGGAGGCTGGCCATCACCAAGACTGGGGCAGCTCTTAAACCAACAGAAGGCATCTTCTCGGACCAACTGTTTTCATTCAGCAAGTCCTGCCTGAGAACCAGCTATGTACATTTACTGCGCTGGGCACTGGAAATAGAGCAGTGAGTGAGACACAGTGCCTGCCCTCAAGAGGGGCCAGGCTTCAAGAAATGAGGAAACCATTTCATCATCTGCCTCTCTGAGTGGCAGGGACCAGCCTGGGGAACAGGATCCCGTGTGCTTTCAAACAACAAAGCAAGCTTTCCCACTGCCTGGCTTCATCACAAGCTTATTTTCGATGTCCAGCCTAGAACATAAGAAGGGGGGCAGGAGAGGACAAGGATGCGCAGGTATCAAATAAAGAATATTTTCCTGGGGAGTAGAGTCACCCCCGTGCACACAGACACATGCCCCTCGCCCTCATGGGCCCCTGAGAAGAGCAGGACCAATCCTGCAGCTGTATCTGCCTAGAACAGAATTTCTCAGTCTGTGCACTACTGATACTTTGAGGCAGGAGAATTCTTTGTTTGGGGGGCTGCCCTGGGCATTGTAGGATGTTTAGCAGCATCCCCGGCCTCTACCCACTAGATGCCAGTAGCATCCACTCTCCCAACCCTCCCCAAGTCACCACATCCAAAAATATCTCTAGAACAATGCCCAGTGGGGGCAAAACCACTCTGGGCTGAGAACCACTGCTTTAGAATCTGAGCCCCTCTGCCCAAGAGAACCCCCTCCCCCACCCAGTGAGCACTCAGATTTGCCTGACTTCTAGAAGGAGAGGCCCAAAGGATCTTGCTTCCCAAACCCAGCAGTCTAGTCCAGGGTTGGCCCTGGGGATGGTGAACTTCTAGTCTCCCCAGGCCACCACTTCAATAAGATGGGACTTGGCTGGGCCTAGACGGCTTTCCAAATCCTGCAAGTCTAAGAGGTAATGAAAACATCAGATATGACCAGAGTGGGAGTGCCTTTTGCTTTTTCTTCAGGTTTCCTTTGTGGCAATTAGAAAGTTTCTGATATAATCACAATAAACAACAGAAAAGAGAAAAAGGAAAAAGTGCTTTCCTGGGGTGATCCAGGAGATGGAGTCCCAGGGGTCATGGTGTGGCAGCCAAAGAGAGGAGAGCCATTGAGGTGGGAAAATCGATGCTGTCACTTCCCAGACAGGGGCCCTCAGGCAAGGGACTTCATCTCTCTGAGTATCAGTTTCTACATCTGGGAAATGGGCAGGTAGGAACAACTATGACTTTGGGAAGTTGGGAAGGCGGAACAAGATGATGTTCATGGAAGCATTTCAGACCATGCTTGCTGCATAGGAGTTGCTCAGTGCAGGCTAGCTCTAACTCCCTCCCTCACCTCCATTTTACAGATGAAAACACTGAGGTGCACAGAGAGGAATGATCTGCCCGAGGTCACACAGCTGGGCTCCACTGCAGATCTGCTTTAGACCATTTCTGAAGCCAAGAGCAGGAAGTAACTTTCCTTCTCTGGCCTAAGTTGCTTCATATGTGAAATGGGTAGATAGAAGGGAGGGACAGATTGGACAATATCAGGAGGCTTATCTGGCCTTGTGAATGAAAAGAATGTTCTTTTGGGGTGCCTGGTTGGCTCAGTTGGAGGGGCATGGGACTCTTGATCTCGGGGTCATGAGTTCAAGCCCCACCTGGGTGTAGAGATTACGTAAATAAATATTAAAAAGTTAAAGAATGTTCTATTAATGATACCAACTAACAGCTACCCAGTATTTACAGGCACCTTATATACTTTGTATCACAATTGAGGAAACAGCAAGTTACAGATGAGGAAAAGGAGGCCTCATATATCTGATAAGGAAATAATAATCCAGAAAATACAAAGAACTCCAACAATAAAAGGCAAATAACCCAATTTAACAATGAGCAAAGACTCTGAATGGAGATCTTTCTCCAAAGATCTATGAATGGTCAATAAGGACATGAAAAAATGCTCAACATCATTAGCCGTCAGGGAAATGCAGATCAAAACCACAATGAAATATCACTACACACTCACTAGCAAGGCTAAAATAAAAAAGACAAAGAGGTGCTGTCGAGGATGTGGAGAAATTAGGATCTTCATACATTTTGATGAGACTGTAAAATAGGGCAGCCTCTTTGAAAAATAGGCAATCCCTCAAAAAGTTAAACACACGATTACATATGACACAAATTCCACTCCTAAGTGTATACATATGTATACAATATATATATATTTCCCAAGAAAATATCTCATTTTATATATATATTATTTTATATATGTGTGTGTGTATATCTATATCTATATCTACATATCTATATATATTCCCAAGAGAAATAAAAAACCTATTCACACAAAAAAACTTGTTCACAGCAGCATTATTCATTCGAGTCCAAATGTGGAAACAACCCAAATGTTCATCCACTGATGAACAGATACACAAAATGTAGTGCATCCATACAATGGAATATTACTCGGCCACAAGGAGTGAAATTCTGACATATGCCACAACATGAATGAACCTTGAAAACATTAAGCTCAGTGAAAAAGTGAAAGTGAAAGAAGCCAGATACCACCAAAGACCACATATATATGACTCCATTTGTAGGAAATGTCCAGAATGGGCAAATCCATAGAGACAGAAAGTGGGTTAGCAGTTGCCAGAGGCCAGAGGGTGAGCTAGGGTGAGGGAGGAAATGGGGAGTAGCTATAATGGGTAGGGGCTTTTTTGCAGGGTGATAAGAATGTTTTAAAATTAGATCATGGTGATGGTTGCACATCTCTGTAAACATACTGAGAACCCTGAACCGTGCACTTTAAATGGATGAATCATATGGTATGTGAATTGTGTCTTAATAAGGCTATTAAAAAAGAAAAAGAAAGTAACTGAGGTCTAGGGAGGGTCCCAGTGCATGCCTTTGGAGCAGAAGTGCAGGGAGTTGGCGGGAGGCCACACAGAAAGTGTAAAGGAGATATGGTAGATCACCAATACCGTCCATTTCAGGCACCTAGGTGGGAAATAAGGGACCTGAGATTTGAAACCAGGTCTGTTTCCAAAGCCCATGGCCTTGGCACCCTCTTGAGGAGGGATGCGCCCATAGACTGGGCTGGGGAATGGACCAAATGTATAGGCCCCCAGGGGCGAGGGGACAGGCTGGACCCAGAAGGAAAGGGGGACGGCACCCAGAGGCCACAGTCTGGGGAGGACATGAACCTGACCCCCACAGGAGACAAGAGGATGAAGTATGTACGAGGCAGAGGGCTGTGTGCTGAAGGTCGATGACAGGGGCAGGTGGACAGCACCTCCTCCCTCCGAGGCCTGGGTCTAAATGCAATCCAGCCACCTCTTCGCGACTGCTGGAAGCTCTGGTGTGGGCATGGAGGGGCCCAGATAACAGAGACACCTGCAGGAAGCAGATGTGTCTGAAAGAACCCCCATGGAGGGAACTCTTTTGGATAAACCTCTTCAGAGGGAGGCTGAATTGCCACAGGGACATGCTGACTCCTGTCTCTATCTGTGCCAGCTGAGAAGCTGCTGAGTTTAAAGGGAAGCCATAAACAGCTTATAAATCCCAGGTGACTGTGACCTGCTCTACTTAGTCACCCAGCATGAAGGGTCTGCTCTGTGAGCAACTTAGCAGGCAAAGTGAATTGATTCAATCAAACATAAATTCTGCACTCTTCATGCCTGTGATGCACCCGGATGGCGCTGTGTTGGGCACTGGGGGTGGAGATGTTAAAGGAATCCAACAAGGTCTCTGCCCTCAAGGAGCTCATCATCAAGTAGGGGAGACAGACACTAGCAGGAATCACAACACAGAGTGATAAGTGTTGTGGTGAGTTAATGATGGGAGCATAGAGCTCAGAGGAGGGACTACTCCCTCATCCTGGAGTAGCTAGGGATAATTCACAAATGAGGTTATATTGGACTTGGGTTTTGAAGGATGAATAGTTCACCAGAAAAGAATGAGGGAAGTGCCCTTTCAAAATTACTCAGCTGATGAATATCAGGCCTGGGTTGTACTTGACTCCAGGTTGTGCTCTGGAGTATATATCACTATCTTGACATTCATATTATATTAATCTCTCACATTACAACCTTAATTTTAAAAAGTATAATACAGAGTATCCCCTTTGGAGTTGGTCCTGTTTGAATCTTGGCTTCACCCCTCACTAACAGGATGACCTTGCTCCTAGCTGACACTAAGCACTCAATATTCATTCATTTCTTTTCTTCCTTTCCTCCTTGGCTATGGGCTTATCCTGCCCAGTCCTTGAGCTAGCTTGAGACACTGGACACCTTCAGGTTCACCAGTAGGTGGCACTTGGAACTGTAGCCAGAGGCCTGCAATGCATAGCCCAGGTGGTGGGGTGGGAATCGTGGTGCCCGTGTACTTCTCTAAACCTTAGACCCCACCACCCCACTGTGCTGGCCTAGAAGAGTGGCTTTCAACCGGTGGTGGCGGTGGTGTTGTTTGGGGGTATCACCAATGGAGCCTCTGGACATGGAGGGGGTGTTCTGAGTTACGACGGTGATTTGGAGGGCACAACTGGCATTTCGTGGCCAGTGGCCAGTGAAGCCCATACAACAAGCACTGTCCTTTGTCCTGCCTACCTTTCAAAGTTTCCCTGGACTATCTGTAGATGGAAACACATGTTTATAATTATCTAAATCCGGAACCCCTACTTCCGTTTACGTACACACACAAGAACTCATTGCATGGCTTTAATCTGCTCTGAACTGCCCAGTATTGCTCTGATCATGTGAACTGAGGGAAGGCGATACATTCTGAAATTGACGGAGCTTTACCATGGGTTGAAGCACTTGGTGGCATCTGATCTGCCAATTCAACACACCTACATCCACCTGCATCTGTAGCTGTGCATTTCCCTGATTCTAGATGGGGCTGCAGGCATCTGTCTGCCTCAGAAAATCTTCGAGTGTGGGCATGCCCAAGCATTTAAGTATTGAAACCTGTACCATTAGGACATTATAAATGGCTTTCCTTTCATTGCTTCTTTACCATAAGGTTAGTTTCTACTAATTACATTAACGTAATGGACATTACATTCTATGAGTTACATTCTGGTGATTACATTCCTACTGCTACTACTATTATTTTTAGTATTTGTAGATAGATTGATCTATGTTCGAACTGCATTTCAGGTTGGTAAAGAGGGCATCGAAAACTTCTGGTAATGAAAGGGAGCATTGGGTCTGAGGGATTCTGAACCCCTGGTCTAGTCCATACAACTGTGAATCTTCTCCATTTCCTTGGGATGGCAGACAGTAGAGGCGAAGGATAGGAGCCAGGGTTTGGGAGGCAGAAAGACTTAATTTGAAACCCAGCTCTACTGCTCACAAGTTACATGACCTGGGGGAATTTGTATAATCCTGCTGATCCTTAGCTTCCTTGTCTGCAAAATGGGGGTAAAATAGCCACCTCCAAGAGTTGTAGTGAAGGTTCAGTGAGGTTGACTGTGGAAGGGCACAAATTAAGTGCTCAGTAACGACAGGAACTGATTTACCATTATGTCCTTGTTGCTGTTTCTCCGTGGAATCCTCCCCAGCTAGAACCCTGAGCTGTGATCAGGCCTTAGTGTTTCAACCACACCTGCCACTTCCTCCGGCCTTGCTCAGCATCCTGATCTGCAGACACCGAGAGAGATCCATATGAACCATGAGACCAAGACCCCCCTGTTGGGACTGTGTGGGTGGAGCGTGTTCTATTGTCCAAAGCTCCTCCAGTCTCTGCGCTGGCTTTGAGCTCACCTTCCTCACTTTTCCCACCACTGCTGGGGCTCTGGCATGCCCTGTGCCAAGTCTGTAGGCTGTGGGGACCAGCCAGGAACCGCCTCTCAGGTTCCGGCTCTGGCCCCTGAGCCTCCAGGATCAGCCAGGCCCCTCTGCACCAGGCCCATGTCAGCCTCAGAGTGCTGCAGACAGCTGTGGTCCTCCCACGGTTAGGCATCCATAGAACCCTCAACTAGTTCTGCATAAGCCACCGAGTGACAGTTCATGGCATACAAACTCTGGAGAGGGCCCTGGGAGCTGGCTTTTCTTATCATCATTCTGGTGGGTCTCTCTGCTCTTTCACTGACCTTTGCTCTCTATTCCTCTCAGTAAACCCAGTTTTCATTTCCTGCTTCCTGGCCTCTGCTCTCAGGAGCCCCAGGCAGGCCTTGAACCATGCATTTGGCCATCAGAGGGAACTGATTCCTTCCCCCAAGACACTGGGAACCAGCAGAGTTGTCAGAGAGGAGATGTCCTCTCCCAGCCTCAGAAGACCCAGGGCCATCTCTTCATGGCCTCCTCTCTTTGGCTGAGTCATTAGGAATTCAGAAGGTGATGAAGGAAATCTGGTCTTGATCAAGTGTCTCAGAGGACCCAGATAACACACACATGGATGCCTGCCCTGAAGAAGTTCATGGTCTAGCCGGGAGGAGATGATCATGTAACAGATAACTACAGTTAAATGTGGTCCATGTTGAGTATGACATTCACTCTAGAGGCCATGGACTTTCTCACCGAGGGAATGGCCAATGAATTCTGCCCGGGCAAGGTGGTAAGCCTTCCGAGAGAAGTTAACATTGGAATCGGGTATTGAAGGACGAGTAGGAGTTCTCCAAGGCTTGGGCTAGACTCGCAAGCCTCACCCCATCCTGCTAGCCCTACAACTCTGGCATTAGCCCATGCCTTTCTTCCTGAGTCACAACGTGGGAGAAGAGGCAGTAGAGAAGGAACTGAGAATGAAACACAACTCTAAACCCAGAATGATCCATATTTAGACTGGATTTTGGTTCAGAGACATTGGCTTCGCCAGAATGTTCCCCAAACACAAAAATCAGTATTTCCCAGAGTCCCACAGAGCATGAATTCCTTAGAAAGTCCTGTATGTTCTATGAAAAACGTGACTCCAAAATCAAATAAATTTCAGAAACTTTAAGTTAAACAAAGTCAAGCAGATTTTACTGCAGGATTTCTCAGAGCCTTTAAAAGTAAAATAATAAGACAATAATAATTATTATATTCAAAATAAATTTTTATAAATAATAACTTAATGCTATTAAAAATATAATAATTTAATAGCTATCCTTCATTTAGTGTTTCCTAATGTGCAAGACAGGTGCTATGTTCATGATAACTTTACGTCATCGGTACTGCCATTATTCCCATTTGGCAGATGAGACTGAATCAACCCAAGAAGTGAAGTTCACTGCCCAAGATCACAGTAAATGGCGGAGTTGAGATTCAAAGCCAGGCTCTGTCTGACCTCATCCTTTACTGCGCATTGTGAATCCCTAAGAAGGGGATATGACATGCAGCATTCCCAGACTTATGCAGCCGTGGAAGCTCCTTCTATTCAGGGTTCCACAGAGCAACTTTGGGAAACGCTGTTCTACCTTCTTCCTAGTAAAATTCACCAAAGATAACAGAAGGACTTCTGAGGCTCTGTTTCTCTCTCTTCTTCTCCCTTCTCAGCTGGGCCCAGGGGTCCTGAGTCCTCAGCAGGCCCTTCCATGTTCACCCCAGGGGCTGGTGTGAGAATCCAGAGGAGTTCCTAGGGAAGGCCAAGAGTCCAGCCAGCAGTTCCTAACTTGTCTGGTTCTAAATAGATGACCTCACTGGATACATATCACACACAGAGGGTTCCAAATTTTATTTTCGGCTAGTTCTAAGTGACTGCTTCAAACTTAGCAGCTGCTTCTGTCTTCAGGAGACTAGATAGGCTATGAACTCAGAATTCCTGCAACATTACCCACTTAGCAGGAAAAAGTATGGGCCCTCTGAGGGCTGGTGCAGTGTCACCAAACAGGGCTCCTGACCAGACCCAGGCCTGATCTTTTCTTACTTGGACCCTGACATCAGCCTCTGCACTGAGGTTTCCAGACTTTTCTTGCCAATTCCTCGCTGCTGGCTCAGTGGCCTTTCAATCAGCAACATTCTGTCACTGCCTTCCTTGGAACTCCTTAATGTCTCCCTAGTGCCCTGGTAAAAGTCCAAATCGCTTGGCCTGATTTTCAGGGTCCTGGGAGATGTGGCAGACTTTGTAGTCCTTGTTCCTTTCTCAACACGTGGATGAACAAAGGGGCTATAAAAGTGGCATGCACAAGGTCTAGGTACCCCATCCTCGAAGATAGACTATGTCATGGAAGAAGCCAAGTAAGTAGCACCTACCTCATCTCCTGTCCACATAGCTTTTATTTTTGGAGACTCTTTTTAATAAGGAACAGAGAAAAGCTTTCTCCTTACCAAATAAGTAAGAAAGTTATACTGATACGTCCCATTCGATCCTGCTTGAGACCGGGCAAGAGACCCCAGGGAGGTGGCAAAAGGAATTCAGACATGTCCCCTTGGAGGGCAGTCCCCAAGTTGGGGCAATGCCCTCCTAATCCTCATCTAAGACCAATGACACATGCCTGTTCAGGGGTCCTGCACTGCTTGAAGAGCAATACACCCACCTTTGCCATGGATCTGGAGGCAAAGCAGGTAAGGTCCGGATGCTTCCTGACCCCGCATCACCTCATTCTATAAGGTGCGTACATGTCATTGTGTTCAAATGCAGATTCTGATTCTGCAGGTCTGGGGTGGGGCCTGAGGCTCTGCATTTCTAACAAGCTCCCACATTATGTTGTTGCTGCCGGTCCTAGGACCACTCCACGAAGGGCAAGTTTCCAGAGAATAAATGGGCAACGCAAACCCTTCCACCTGCCCACTGGGTCTCCTGGCAACCCTGAATCTTTCACTCATGGCTATGAGAAGATTCTAGGTTAAATCAAGGGAGGCAATCCCTAATGATCCTGCTTCTCTGTCTAGCCGTGTCCATCTCCTACCACCGCCCTACCTGTAAGCTTTATTTTATGCTCTGGCAAAACCTAACTCCTTATGGTTTCCTGCACACACCATGCTATTTGGCTGGAATGCTGTTTTGTTCGGCTGAGACCGTAACTTCTGCCTGTAAGCTCATTTTACCTCATTTTGCTGAATTACATCCTACTCATCTTTGAAAACTAGGCGGGCACACCCTTAGGCTGAGCTAAGTACTCCCGCCTAACCCCACCGACATCTGTGCAGCTGTGAGCCTTCCGTCCATCTAGACCATAACACATATCTTATTACATGGAGACTGAGTGGATACGGGTCTGCCCTCCCCACCATGCTGCAATTTCAAAAGCCCAGATCGTGCCTTGTCCCCCTTTGTCTCCTCAGCACCTAGCACGGAGCCTGGCACTTAGGAGGCGTGCAATAAATGTCTGGCACACTGATCCCAAGCTGGTAACACCTCCTCCAAGGAAAGAGTTTAGCAGATTCTTTCCACCTTAAAGAGAAAAGACTTAATTTTATAAACAAAGTGGGTTTTGGGGGGTTTTTTTGTTTTTATTTTTTGTTTTCCTGCTTCCTTCCTTGCTCCTGAGTTTAAAGAAAGGTGTGAAGATAATAATGGTAATGCAGTTTGTAGTTGCTTCACCTGGGTTAACTCACTGAGTCCTGTGAGGCAGATCCAGCTATCAACCAACCGCCCTTGAACAGGTAAGAAAACTGGGACTCCTGGGGGCCGCTGACCTGTCATGTGGTGTGCAAATGGGGATTCCAAGCTTTGTGTGACTCCAAGCCCTGGGGTCCTTCTGCTGAGTTCCTCCAAAGCTGCGGGGCTTGCAGCGTGCATTCTAAATAGGGGAGGGGAAGCCTCACAGTGTCCATGTGCTGGGGGGAGGGGGAGGCGTTGTGGGATGGAGTTCCAGAGGGCTGGGGTATGGAGAAGGGGGAAGGGGACACTTTCCTCGAGACAAGGTGTCAAAAGGGATCTAATCATTGAAGGCAGCTGGATAGGGGGGTTAGGTCTCCAAATGGAGCTGTTCTTGCTGCAAGACAGTGAGCAACTCATTTGTGATATCAGTTCACAGAAACAGCCAGAAGGTTGTCAGCTTTGACTTGACAGAGGTATGGTAGGGAGGTTGTTTCCAAAGGGCAAGACAATGAATGTACTGCTTCTTGAAGGGGGTGGAGAGAACAGCGGTGGATAAGGGATTCCAGAACGAGTCACATCCCGGCTTCGGCCTGCCCAAGCCTTGGGGGGCCTGGGAGGTGGCTGCGAGTTGGCCCCACAGGTGGTGCCTTGTGTGCCATACTCCCTACAGGAACAAAGCCTCCAGTTGAGCCCAGCCAGCCTTTGTCTCCTCCATCACGGCCTCGCTTCCCGCCCCCACTCTGTTCCTCTGAGCCATCGCTCTTATAATGAGCTGGCTGAGGTGGGCCAGAGGGTGAGCAAGGGAATGATGTCCCCTCCCCCCTGGACCTCTTCTAGGCTTCTCCTACTCCCCCATCTCTTGGTTTCCATGACAGCGTCTGGCAATGAGGCATCTACTTCAAAATGCTGGCAGGGATGCCAGGTAAGAGCCACAGAGACACAGGCCTGGGGACGACAGAGGAGAGGTCTTAGCTGTTGAGTGCCTACTCTGTGTGGGTCTTGTCCAAGACATGACACCCAGCCCCTCCCTTACACCTCACCCCAACCAAGCAAGGAAACTGGTATTGTCCTATTTTACAGCTAAGGAAACTGAGGCACAGAGAGGGGAAGGGACATGCTCAGGATCACACAGAGCAAAGCCAGGATTGGAACTTAGACTTCTCTAGGCCCCAAGCCCAGGCCTTTAATCGCTATACCGCTCTGCCTCTTGGCCACGGGTCAGTGGTTCAGGCCTGAAGTCTGCCACTTGCCACAGGGCCCTGAGTGAATCCCTTCACCTCTGTGAGACTCTAGAATGGGGTCGGTGAGTTCCATTGCTCCAAGGGGCTGTGAGGACTGAAATAAGTTGGGGCAAACCCCAGGCTCTTGTTTGGATTTCAGCAAAGGGGTCTACTCTCCATTTCCAACTGGAAATATCCCAACCCCAGGGTTCTGGCCAGAGCAGAGCCCAGGGCTGCCCAAAATCCACCGGGAGAAGTCCAACCCAGAGGTGTCCCTTGCATGCTGCCCCACCTCCCATGTTCCTAACAATAATGGCCCTCATTTATTGGGTACCCACTTTGCACCAGGAGCCCTGCTAGGGCCCTGCTCAGAATGAATGATGGCATTAGCCTCCCTGGAGTCATTCTGCCACCACTGTTCCCTTCCTCAGTGTATCGCCCACACAGCAACCAGCATGATGCTCTTTAGCACACATTTGCTCATATCGTTGAAGGTTCCCAGTGTCTTCTGAACAAAAGCCAGATCCTCACAATGGCCATTGAGGCCTCGCATGCCTGGCCCCGTGGCTCTGACTCGATCCCCTACATTTGCCCTTGCACACTCTACTCTAGCTACTCAGGCTTCCTCCCTCTTTCTAGAACATTCCAAACCACCTCTAGCCCTGGGCCTTGCTGTTTGTTTCCTCTGCCCAGAGGCTTTTCCCTCAGATACTAGCATGCTTCAGTTCCTCACTTGATTCAGATGCCACCCTGCCTACCTATGTGAATGGACACCCCTCATTCTCCCACCCTGCTTATCACTTACTGCTTTTCACCACTGCATTTTATATTCACTTGTTGATGTCTTTCCTGCCTGTCCCCCCACTAGAGCATAAGCTCTAAGAAGGCAGCACCTTTCAGCTCGTTCTTCCCTGTATCTTAGCCCCCAGAACAGTCCTCGACAGTCATTCATGGGTTATCTGTGGGGTGGCCTGGGGCAAAGTTTCTGGACAACCAGATACTGACTAACCCCAACTATAAGTCTGCCTCTCGACATGTAGAATGTGAAACATACAGAGCAGCCACAGTTGGTAGAAATCAAGGATGAACATCCAAAGCCAGGAGGTCACAGAAACAATGACACAACAGACATTAGGGGCCAGCAGAACCCAGGAAGCAGCACAGAGTCTCCACCTGGGCAGGCATCTTTGTCGGCTTCATTCTGCTGAGTGTCCCAAGTGCCTAGAGGAGGGCCTGGTACACAGTAGATGCTCAATAAATGTTTGCTGAATGAGTGAAAGGTGCCGTGGAGCAAAAAGAAGAATCAATTGGCATCAGCAGGAATAGCCAAAGCCGAGGAGCAGGTTGCTGAGGCCCTTCGTTGTCCCCGTCCTAGAGAGGGGAGCAGAGGACCCTGCTGCAGGTGCAGGACAGGCTAGTGAGTCTTCAGTGGATCCGAATGACCCTCCAGTTCCCCGTGGGGCATGGTACTGTCACCTGACAGTGGTGACACTGTTTTTTGTCTTTCTCACATCCCACTATATGCAGACCATACACCCCAGGGTGCATCTCCGGTCGCTGTAACCCCAAAGAACCTGCTAACAGGGAAGGCTTCCTGGAAGAGGCACCATGGAAGGGGGAACTCAGGACAAGCATTCCCGACTCCTTTCCTTTCTTTCTTCCTTTAAACAGCGGCACTAAGATTCAATCTACAAACCCTAAAATTCCCTCACTTTGCTATGTATATTTTATCACAATAAAAAAACCCCAGAATAAAACTCACTTGTTTGAAGTGTATCAAACAGTGGGAACTTAGGGCTTGAGTGGGCAGGGCAAGTGGGAGGTATGGTGGCAGTGAAGTCACGGTGACGAGGAGCGATGAGGAGCGTCTGGGGAAGGGTGAGTTGTCCAGCGTGGATAAGACCAGTGTGCAAAGGGCCCATGGACAGAACTCTGGCTTGGAGTCTAGGTTTGATGTGGGAAGTCTCAGAAAGAGAACAGTCTGCCCAAAACCAGCAGTGGTGCCCGCAGAGGTCATAAGACCTGGGTTCTAGAGCCAGCTGTCATTAGAGGAGGTGACCCTGGGCCAGTCCCTGTCCCTCTGCCAGGCCCATCTTGCTCCTCGGAAGGAGAGTCCCTTGCAACTCTAACTTCCCCTAAACAACATGGTAAAGAACAGGGGCTGGGAGCCAGATCTGGCTGTGAATCCCAGTTCCTCCACTTTCTGGCTGTGTGATCCTGGGCTCCTCACCATTAAAACAGGGGCAACAACTGTCCTGACCTCACGAGGCTATTTAGAGGGCCAGATGAGCTGACAACTATAAAGTGCTCAGCACGATGTCAGACACACAGTAGATGCTCTATGCATGCCATTATTACCTGTGCCTTGTATTAGGTGATGCCAATGAGATGTGTGAGGGCAATACTGTAAAGTAACAAGCATCGAAGTTGAGATCCGCCCCCCACTGCAGTATTTGCAAAGTAACATTTAGTGCACAGATACACACAGAGCTCTGTGTCTGGGATGAAAGGGAGTAAGATGCATTCACCAGGAAAATGCTTCGTTTCCCCTAGTGACCAAGGATGCAGAGAGCCCTGGGTGTTCAGAACTGGCACGGTGAGCTCGCCAGTAGGGAACTCAGCACTGACGGGGCAAGCGGGGTGTCCATATCTCGGGCGTCCAAATCCCTGTCCCTTACTCAAGCTCCCAGCTTCCTTCTGCAGAGCCAAATGTCCGCTTGAGTTTTCTTCCTTACTTGCCTGCCTGCTTTTCCTGCTTGTAACAGAAAGGAAACAGTGAAATCTCTTGGTATCAGTGAGCTCTCCACACAGGAAACCCAGGGTTTAGTGTTGTGACTGACTCCTGCTACCCAGCCTGGAATTCACACCTAGAAAGATCCACTTTTTATATTTATAGAGGGATGAAATGAATGGAGGAATGTAACATGAGATACCAAGCGAAGAGTCAGGATTGCCTTACGCTGAGCAATTTCTAAAACGTTCTGGGTAATTACTTTTAGGGGCTTCTCGGCACTAAGGAAAAAAGACAGAGGATCTCAGTTCAAATGCCAGGTTGGCTAAACTAGCTGTGCAACCTTGGGTGAGTCACTTAGCCTCTCAGAGCCTCCTTTAGCATTGCACTTTCCCATCTGAGAACCTCACATCCTGTTTCACTGTTATTTGTCCAGCGCCTGTACCACCCTGTAAAGGCAATGGTGTGTCTGTCTGTCCACTGCAGCGTCCCCAGCACACAGTTAGGGGCACGATCCCCACAAACAGACTCCTACTCCTGCTTTACCTTTCCACACCTCTGCCGCTGAAGCCAGGCAGCCCTGCCTGTTTGGGTTTGGCAAGGATTCCATGCAGCCCCAAGGACTTAAGTGAGAACTTTGTCTTTTGCAGGAACTCTGGTCAAAAGATCAAAGTCGGCCTCTGACCCAGGACTGAACTGCAAGTCTGTTTCTGTTGCTGGCTTGATACAAGAACTCCATAAAGGAAGCAGGGTCACATGGATGTTTTTGATTAAGTAGAGAAGCTATAAATCCTCTACTCCCACAAAAACTGGAGTGATTTATACTAGGATCCAGATATCAGAAGGCACAACACAATCTATGTCTATAGTCCTATGTGGCAGAGGAAAGCAGGTATGAAGCAGGAAAGAGCTGATTTTTGTGGGCAAGAAGAGTTTTAGAAAAAAGAGAGAGAAAACATACATTTCCATCTCTTGCGAAGTTTACAGTCTGGAGGTGGAAAGAGACAGGTAGAGCAGGTATTTATTTTACCTTATGCTGAGGACACAGCCAGTCTGGGCGATCAGTGTATGAATGACAGAAGGGCATGATGCCACCCCCCCCATAGATCAGTTCCTTCTCTGTGCCCACCCTCATTATATCTACTTCCCTTTTGTTTACACAGGACATTTCTTGGGCTCCCTACCTACCTTCTGACCTTAAGTACGTTCTATCACCCCGTGATCACACTCTACGACGTGGCCCAACCAGGCCACATACTCTTCCCAGAGGGTGCACCTTCCTTCCCACCTGTGTGCCTTTGCTCATGCTCTTCCCTCTGCCTAAAATGTCCTTCCTCTACACCTTACCCATCAAAACCTTCTGTTTCAAAGCCCTGTACACATTCATTCATTCACCCATCCATTCATTCAATAAGTATTTTCTGAGGGTTTTCTATGCCCCCACACTTACTATGATGGGTACCAGGGATCTAATGGGGGAGCCAGCCACAGCCTGTGTCCTCAGGCTGCTTACAGCCATGAGGAGACAGATGGTTACAACAAGGAGTAATATGTGTGGTAGATGTAAGACCAGGGGGAGCTGTGAGTCCAGAGAAAAGGCCCAACCCCGGCCTTTAGGGGGGGGGGGGGCAGTGTTTAGGGAAGGCTTCCTGGAAGAGGAGACTTCTAATCCAAGTTCTGAAGAATGAAATGAAGAGAGAGAGGTGCATATAAATGTATGTGAACATACACAGTTATGGCCATGATAATGACCAGCATTTATTGAGTGCTGCTAGGAGCCAAGCACCGGGCTAAGCCCCCCTTTAGCCCTCTCAATCCTTTGGGAGTGATCACTGCTGTCGTTCCCATTGTTCCAATGAGAAGTCTGAGGCACAGAGACATTAAGAATCTGCTCCTGGTCACACAGCTACCAAGGGGCAGGGCTGGGGTTCAAACTCAGTATGGCCCCAGAGCCCATGCTTTTGACCACTACACTGCGCCATCCTACGCTGTCAGAGCTATCCTGCCACATCCTCTTTTCACCTAATGACACGTTTACCATGGACATCTTTCCAAGTTGTGATGCTCAGGTTTCATTTTATTTAATGGCTACAGAGGATGTCATTGGATTTTGAGCAGAGAATTGACAGGATCAGATTTGTGCCTGGCAAAGAGCCTGGGCGGGGGGGGGGGGGGGTGGGGGCAAGGAGCGGGGGGTTGTGGGGGGTTCTGGGGGGGGGAGGGAAGGCCTAAGCCCAGGCTGGAATGGGGGTGCTGCAGAGGGGGCTGGGCTCCAGGAAACAGGAGAGGGCAGTGGGTGCAGCAACTGTCAATACTGAGGGAGGCAGGAAATGCAGGAGGGGGTGTGCAGGACCCCATTCTTTACAAGACCTCTTACAGACCCAAGCGTCTTTTCCCTTGGCCCCAACCTCACCCCTGTGTGTTTTTATTCATTCTCTCCCAGCATGCTCCAGCTAGCACTTCCCATTAAGAGCGAGTGATCATCAGTTTCAGTTCCGCTGAGATGTGCAGATGTGGTGCCTGTGGAATTCTTAATTCTTTGAATAATCTCTGCCCAGAAGGATCATGTCTATTCTACCCAAAATGCGAGAAACAAGCAGAAAAACCCATGAGTTACCTGACGGCACTGCTTTAACACTGTCCTCAAGTAATGCCCCAGCCAGACTCACCACATTCAACCACTTGTCTGTCCTAATGCATCTTCTCCAGAACAGTGTCAGTCTGTCCCCTTCTCCCCACTGCCACCACCTCCTGGTCCAAATGACCATCCTCTCTCATCTGGATGACTGCAGTAGCCTCCTTACTGATCTCCCCAGTTCCACGGTAGCATAAGTTAGTCAACGTCTCAGACCTCAGTTTTCTTATCTATAAAATGGGCACACTCATTCTTATTTAACAGGACTGTTGAGGGAACTGGTGACATAATGAATGGAAAGCCCTGGCCTGGTGTACTTTCTAAACAGATGGCGGTTCTTTTCCTTGCTCAGCTGGATGGGAAGGCTCAGAAGGGTCATGGCTCTCTTTCTTTCCGAGTCTGCTGGTCTACATAATGAGCAGGTGTCAGAGGCCCCTGGCTCTCCCTACCTCTCTGGAGGCATCTTGTCCTATTTCCTTCCACACGTTTCCTTTGAGGTAATGAGAGCTTCACTAGCTTCATACCCCTGGCCTCTCCCCACCTCCTCATTTGCTCATCCCCTAGGTTGATGTTTATGAGTGAGTTGCAGAGATGAAGTAGGCAAGTATTACTCATGCCCTTCTCTGCTTCCCCTAGAAGCCAACCTGCTGGCAGGGAGCATACGTTTGACTCGGCTCTCTACCAGGAAGGAGGAGGGGCTGCGCCCCTATGGCGCCCGGCACTTCCTGCACCCAGGCAGGCGGGGACACCGTCCAGTTGTGGCCTTCAGCCTTAACCCTCCAGGGTCACTGCAATCTGTGCTAACAGTGACATGTTGTTCTCCAGCTGCCCAGCTGGGCAGAACTCTCAGTCGGGCCAGAACTCAAGCCAGGCAAGCAATGCTATGTATCGACCCCTTCCAGCCCCCACAGGAGAGAAGAGCAGGAGAAACCCTGCCCTCTGTTCCCAACTTGTTAATGGAGCTCCTCAGGGCCTCAGTCAAGCCTGGTGTTGGGGGCTAGGAGAACCGATCAATCAGTAATGGACAAATATTGATTGCTTTCTTGATATAACTATGAAAAAGAACCCATCTTTGTTCAGTGTTTCTTACTACTCTTGAAATGCCTAAAAGCATTTTTGGGTGTGTGAATGCTACGAAGGACCAGGTACATTCGCCATCTTGGTGGTGTCCGCCGCTGTCCATGTGATCAGGGCACGCCCTTGTCTATAAGGCTCTAGCTGTGATCTTACTTTCTTCATCCAATAACTTTTTAGTGCACACCTACTAGGCGCCCAGGGCTAATTAATGGAGTCACTGCGGGTATAGCAGTAAACCAGGCAGATGCCAGGAAGGTTACGATGCTTCCTCTGAGGCCAAAGAGGTAACTATTGATGGATGGCATGGATGTGAAACCGCAACTACTGCCACCAAACCCACTACCTCTGGGTTCTAGCACTTTCTAAAAGAATCTTACCTTGGAGCACTTCACCGGAGTGGCATACAGCATGCCCTCAAGAAGCTTCCAGTGTAATCTGAGAAAATATCTTCATGCCGAAAACACTAATCACACAAGGAGGGTCAGAAATTGATGCATAGGATTAACACCATTTCAACTTTTAAAACCCAGTGGGGTTTGTTTTAGAACAAAATGACTCCCAATTTCTTAGGGGAGAAGAAACCCATAATATGTTTACTTACTAATTGGTTTATTTTATAAACACTTGTGAGTTGCCAGACTCTGTGGTAAATCCTTTTCAAATATTAATTCTTTTGAATTTCATGACTTACTTATTACTCACAGCGATGCTGTAAGTTGCTACAGTCACTACCCCACTTTATACTTGAGGGAATCAAAGGAAAGATAGGTGGGATGGTTTGCCCTGGACCTACTCTGGCAAGTGGTGGGGCCAGAGTCCGAACCTACGTCATCTGGCCCTGGGATCTCTGCTCTGACCATAAACTAAATTGACAAGTGTGACTTGTCCGACTAAATTTATCTACATTTTCTCTCTTTCTGTCTCACAGGAACTTGTTTTCAAGAGATTGTGATGATCTGATTTAAATGCAGAATTCACGGTTTCCCCCGCAATTTGTTCTGGAGAGTTCATGGGAGGCGCTTCAAAAAGCTAGACCATCCTTCCCCAAGGAGGCTGAAACTAGATCCACCAGAGGCCCATGTTGGGCCCATCGGGGTGGACCCACCATTCAGGCAGCTAGGCGCGGAAGACAGAGGAAAGAAAGTGAGGCTTCCATCCTCGGCCCAGGATCAACAGTCACATTGGCAGATGTTCCAGACCACATGTGTGGGCTGGCGACGCACTGTGTTTCACAGAGGTCGGGGCGAGGGACAGCAGGATGGATTTATTTAATGATGATTTTCTCCAGGAACAGAGAAAAGCCAGCTAGTAAACAAAGTTCTCAGAAAGAATAAGCCGAGCAAAAATTGCCTAGAAAACTTTAAAAGAGAGAAAAAAAGAACAGAAAAAGAAGACAAAGGAAGCAGACGTCTTGGCCAGCTCTTAAAACATACAGTACGTAGATAATCATCAGCATCGCGGCACGGTCCCCACCACTTTCCTGTGCCCGGTCGGCATCTGCCCTGTTTCCCGCCACGATCCTGGCAGCTGTTCGGCCGCTAGAATTGGCAGAAAGTTCAACATTAGAACATACAGCCCGGAAAGAGAACTGCTAGTAATGGCAGGGCTTCCAGGTCATACACCCTGATGCCCAAGATCGGAGACCACGTGCCTGGTGGCCCCCTGGAGCTGCGCAATGTTGCGGCTCTGCCTCTGACCCTACACGGTGCATTAGTGCCTGAAACAGGTGGCATATGGGCGAGGAAGGGAAGAAAGCTGCTGTAAACCGGAGGGGGGCAGCAAGTTAGAGACGTGAAAAGCAAATGAAGACACACATTTATCTTACACCCAAACTCAAATAGCCTAGAGAAGGATAATTTAGTGTGAAATAGGAAACCATTGAGATAATGATGACCCCAAACCTTGTTTTCCTAACGGGAATAATGGGGATAATAGCATTGTTCTGGGGATTAAGAGAGATGATCCAAATTAGCACAGCGCCTTGGCGCTTTGGGAAAAGAAGATGGAGGGAAGATTGGGCTGAGAGGTTTGCCCAAATCTAGCTACCCCAGTGGGACGGGGGGAGGGGGGAATCAGCAGGAGGGTTGTGGTCCCAGGTCCCGATCCAGGGACTCCAGGCAAACTGATATCACAGAGAGGGAAAGCCTCTCCTACCAGCTGGAAGACAAAAGGTCTGTGGAGGCAGGTCCCTGCATCTGTGGGCACCAGCGACTAAATTCACGGTGAGCACACTGTCTGCAGCCATGGCGATTTTAGAAGCAGGAGGACACTCAAGTGGAGCTCATAGGCATCAGACTCTCACCCTGGGCTAAACTCCCTTCATCCAGGATCCCTGATTGCAAAGCTAGTCTCTCCCCGCAGCACTCAGGACAGCTGGGGTTCACAGTCCCTGAACCTCTACCTGAGGCAGTCTGAACTTCTTCCTGTTAGGAAGTTCCACTTTGGACAGAGCCAAAACCAGCTGTTCTCCCCACCCTTTTCTTCAGCTTCCATCCTCTGGGTCCTCACTGGTGAGTTCACCAAATCCTCCACAAAAACAACACCCAGCTTGCACAATCTCTTCTAGAGAACTGAAGAAGTGGGAACACTGCCCATGTCGTTTCACGAGGCCAGCATAACCTTGATACCAAAGCCCGACAAGTAAGCACCAGAAAGAAAAATCACCAGTGGATCTCACTCATGAAAACAAAATGTGAAAATCGTCAACAAAAAAGTGAGCAGAAATCATCCAGCAATAAAGATACTACAGGATGACCCAAGTTGGGTTGATTCCAGAAATGTAAAAGTCAGTGTGGTTCACCATGTTAATAGATTGAAAGAGAAAAATGTGACTATCTGAGCAGATGCAGATGTCCATTTATAACCAAAAAAGAAGAAGAAGAAAGAGGAGGAGGAAGTGGGGGGGGGGAGGAGGAGGGGGGAAGAAGAAGAAGAGGAAGAAAAGAAAGAAAAAGAATAAGTGGCAAACTGGGATTAGAAAGGAACTTCCTTAATCTGATAAAAATTATCTACCAAAACCCTAGACTAAACATACCTAATCATCAAATGTGGACAGCTCCTCTGTAAGAACTACAAAAGGCAAGATGCCCACTATCCCCTTTTTAATTCATTCTTGTACTGAAGTCTTAGGGCTGTAAGGCAAGGAAAAAAGAAAAAGAAAAAAGAAATAAAACTTGAAAGTATTGGAAAGAAAGAAAAACTGTTATTTGCACCTCCTACAATTCTATACACATTGTTTCCAAAAGAATCTACAAATATACTTTTTTAATTAGTAAGAGAGCATAGCAAGATTTCTAGATACAAAATCAATATATAAAATGCAAACATATTTTTCCAAAATATAACCAATAGAACATTAACTTAAAAAATATATATATATATATACATCATTTATAATAGCATGCAAAATATCAAATAACTAGGAATATATCTAACAAAAGATGTGCAAGACCACCAAGGGAAAATGAGGAAACTATACCATGAGAAGTTAAAGATATCTTAAATAATGAAGAGAGATACCATGTTCATGGAAGATTAAATACTGCACCTTCCGGCCTCCAGTGGGGCAACAGAGAGCTCACAGTATTAGGCAGCAGATCAGAGCAAACTGGCTTATATTCTACTTCCTGCCACTTCTAAATGGGTGACTCTGGACATTCTACAAACCCCTCTGAACCTGTTTCCTCGCCTGTAAAACAGAAAGAACCATTCTGTCTAGCTGTTAGGGGTCAATGGATATGAAAGCACTTTGTAGAGTGCTGTATAAATACAGGGATTCTTGTGACCACTATTATTGACTCTTGTTGGTCTGAGGGTAGGAAAAAAGTTCTCGCTCCGCAGACTCTGCTCATCAATTTGTCATCAAGGGCATTGCTGAGTGTTTATCCTGTGTGTAGCATTTCCTCATTCAGTACTCACAGCAACCTACAAGGTGGGTGCTATATTAACTCCATTTTACAGATGAGAAAGCTGAGGCTCGATCAAGCAACTTGTCATTCATGTATCCATTTCTTCATTCATTGGACATTCACACGAACCCCTTCTATGCACTAGGAGCTGTGAATACCGTGGTGAATAAGATAGACATGGACCCTGCTCGATCAAAACTGATAGTCTAGCTGGGAAGATGGCCAAAAGTCATACCACAGCTAATGAGCTGGCAGAACCAAGATTCAAATTCAGGCCTATTGAACACCAGAGTCCACGCTTTTAACCACTCTCTGGAGGTGTCTTCCTCAACCTCCTCTACTCCATTCTCTCTGTTGTAATGTAGTGATTTCTAACATCCATTCTGCTGGCAGAGGCAAATTTCAACAGGCCTTGCCATGCAAGCTGCTACACAAATTGAGAGCTGTCAGCTTCGATCCTGGCCCATGTGATCCTTGTGCATTATCACTGGAGAATTACAGCAGGGAAGATGAATGCATAAAAGAGGAGAGGCATCCTGGCCCCCCCCCCCACAGCATCAGCAGCATTGTTTCCAATGAGTGTGTGCCTGAGTCCTCTGCCACCATTAATGGCAGAAGTGAGTCACTTATAAATAAGATACGGGAGCTTTATTATAATTACATCCCGAGATTCAGAAATGCTCAGCATCACTGTGAAAGGGAGGGCAGCAGGTGATTGGGGCTTGAATGATCCTCTGCCAGGTTTATCTTTCAGATAAAACGTCTTAGATCAGGAGCAATTACAGCTAATGTTCAGTCTGAATGCTAATGAGAATTACTTACAATTGCATGTAATTCTTTGCCATTTATACTATCTGACTTTTTCCTTCTTTTCTCTGCTTTTCCATCTTGGCATTATTCCTGAGAACCAGACACTGGGAAATATGATTAGTGGCCATTTTGCAGATGAAAAGACTAATGCCAAGGTTACTCAGCTCAAAGGGCTGGGTTTCTAGCCCTGAGCTTTTTTTTTTTTTTTTTTAACTTCACTATTCTGTCTTTAAGGGACAAAATTTTCAGAAATCTAGATGTGTCCACTCACCTGGAAGGTGCACAAAATATCCCAAGTCAGTAGGACAATCTGAAAGGCAGAGTGGTGTGTTCTGTTGAGGCTTTTACCTTGGGGAGAACAGGACACCTTATGAAATGAATTTCAAACCTATCCTCTGCCATCCCACAACCACTGAGAGGCCCATGCTTGGACTTGAGAATGATCATGAAGAGAGAGCCTGGCTGAAAGATAGGAAGCACCCTTTCCTTAGCCATAGAGAAGTGAGAAAACTCTCCCCAACCCATGGCCCGTGGAACCAAGCCAAAGTATAAAGTTCAAGCTACTATGTGAAGGAATGAGGTTCACCATAACAGTGATAACTGTGGTCACGCTCAGCGTCTGCATGAGATTGCACTCTGCAGAGTGCCAGAAGTTTCAATAAGTCGGCCCCAAGACATCAGGTTTTAGGCTATTTAAAACCCGGGACCACACTAAGACTTCCCAGACACACACTTATGTCTCCCACTTGACAGATGAGAAAGCAAGAGGCTTGCACTGGTGAGGCAGCTTGCAGATGGCAGAGCCAGGATACAGAGCTGGGCCTGTTTGACCTTAATACTAACAATCATGACAACCAACTTTTAAACAGCACATTTACGTATTACATGCCCCCATTTAAGTGCTTCATGCATTATGAACACAATTCTTTCAGCAACCCAGTGAAGAAGGTGCTATGAATCTTCCTATTCTAGAAATGAGGAAACAGGAACAGAGAGGTATAGCAACTGGCCCAAGGCCACAGAGCTCATAAACAGCACTGGGATTTGAGCCAGTTCCAGGATCCACACTTTTGCTCTTTGCTATCCCTCCTCTTTGTTAAGGAAAGACCACCCCATTTCTACCAGGCACAACTCACTTGTGAAAAGGAAAGCAAAAACATGGAATTCTGAGAGAGTCCAGGGGCAGGAGGTTTGGATATAAGTTCTTCCTCCCTTGGACACTCAGCTGAGGGCCAGGAGGGACCACTCCCAGCCCAGGACTGCCCAGTCTCCCCAGGGCTGCCGGCTCCTTTGCAGGCAGCTCCAGTCTTCACCAGCTCCGAAATCATGGACGGGGAGTGCTCGCCCATCTCTTGCCTTGGAAAGATTCTACATCACACTTGAAAATGGTACTAGGCTTTCCCTCCCCTGTGACAGACTCTCCCTCTTCCAGGAGAAATACCTCTTGATAGAGCCAGGCAACCTCAGACAGCCTTGGGCTCAGATGAGGGTCTAGCCAGCCCTGAATCATACTAGCGTATTTACATGGGGCTGTCAGGGATTCCTGTGAATGATAACCCACTCAGCAGCAGGCCTCCTGCAGGACACCCATCAGAGAAAAAGGAGAATGGTGCACAGGCATCAGGGACCCTATTCTTTACCTTTGCTGCTGCCAGCCATAAGCAGGAGGGACCTACGGTCCCATCTGCAGCCTGAGTTTCACTGATAATCTGGAAGGAATCAAGTAAGATTTGTGTTCAAATTCCAATTCTTCCACAGACAAGCTGGGCAAACTCAGGCAAGTTACTTAACCTCTCTGAGCCTCAACAGACTAACTGCTCAATGAGGCTAGTAATAACAGTGCCTATCTTGTAAGGCTGCTGTGAGAACTAAATGGGATAATGCATAATGACACTATGATCGGTCCTCTCTCCCTCTCCCAGTCCATGCTGCTTCCTGGCTGCCAAGAATGGGGCTATATCAGACCCCCAAGTCCCCTCTCTTTCATGTTCTGGAGATACACTCCATCTGTGCTCCACTCACAGGGGCCTACCCCCCATCAAGGAATGAGTTGTCCCAGCATCTTCCAGTCAGGCTCACATAGTAAGACAAGCACTGGTCCCCTCATGCCAGGTTCCAGGTCTGAGGTGGGAGCCCCCTGCCGGAGAACAGCGACCCTGCCTGGAGCATCTCTGAACTACCAGCAGCCAGGCTGAGCGGACACCTCAAAGAGATTAAGGGATGTGTGTGTGGCGGGGAGGTCTTCTTGTGGGACAGGGGAGTGGGTTAGGAGGGCGGTAATCACCCAGAGAGATAACGTGGCTTCCATAAAGGACTGCTGCGCTCCAGCTCCTGCTCCAGACTTCCCTGACTCCTTCCAGAAAAATCTAGAGCAACTTCCACAATTTGGTCCCCTCTCACTCTTGCCCTGAAAGAGCAGCCCCAATGCTCTTCGGCCACCAAAATCCATGCCCTGGCAGTCACGACCACCCATTTCTCCAAAGGATCCTCCGAGAGGTACAATGAGGAGGTGGTCCGCCCCTCGTGGGCTTGCAGCTTAGTCGCAGAAGACCGCTGGCCGTGGTCTTGACCTTCCCATACTGGACGCCTGGTGACGCTGAACCTGGGGCTTGCCCGCATGCGATTAAGTGGTTTGGGTCAGGCCAACTGGGGCACAAAACCCCTGCTCTCTCCTTGACTTGGTTGCCCTCCTGGACACAACTTTCCCTCTCTAAGCCTCAGTTTCCTTTTCTGTAAAATGGGTGTAATAATACCCGGTTCCTGGCGTTACAGGGAGAATCCCAAGAGGTAATGGATGCCCAGTTCCTGGCACAGATAACGCACTCAATAGATGGGTTGGGACTGCGGTTAGCATCAAACTCAGAGTCAGGGGCAGCTCTGGAAAAGCTGGGGACTCGCCCTCTCCGCCCCGGAGCCCGAAGGCAGATGCTCGGGGCGCGCACCCGGGCGAACCCCGGGGAAGCCACAGGTGTCTGCGCGTCAGGGCGCGGCGCCAGAACGGTGTATCAGGGAGGGTGCCCTGCAGCAAGCCGCGCTGCGGACCCGCCCCAAGCCGCCGGGGTCCCTGGAGCTCCCGAGCACGCCCACCCCGCGCCAGCCGGCTCCCGGGGTTCCCGCCGCTCCGCAAGGATGCCCAGACCCCAGCGGCCGCGCACAGCCTCGCCCCGCCGCTGTGGCCCCGCTGCGGCCCCTGCCCGCGCCCTGCCCGCGCTCCGTTCTGACTCACCCGCGTCGGCTCCGGGGAAAGTTTGGTGGCTCGGCGGCCAGGCTGCTCGCTGCTCGGCGGCGGCGGGGGCTGAGGCGGGGGCGCCGAAGGAGCGGACTGCGGAGGCGGGGCTCCGGAGGAGGAGCCGCGCCGAGGGGGGACCAGCCGGGGGATGGAGGCGGAGACCCAGGCCCGCGGGCCTGCAGCGCCCTCGCCTCGGGCTCGGAGCTCCCAGGTCCGCTCCCACGCCGGGAGGGGGCGCGAGGGGGTGCCTCGGGCTCCGACACCTCCCACCTCCCACCTCCCACCTCCCGCCGCGCATCCCAGCCTCGGGCTCCGCGCCGCGGTGCGGCTCCTTGGGTCTGGAGAGAGAAGTGACAGAAGGGTCGGAATAAAAAAAAAAATGGGTCAGAACCCTGGCGAGAACTCCCCACCGCCCACACTCACCTGAGGGTGGGCAGACGGAAATAGGTAAGTCCAGATAAAGGAGAGATGGAAAGTCAGAGAGGGAATGATGTTTGGCAAAGTCAACCAGGGACCGAAGGATAGACAAAGACCTATAGTGATACCCCACCTCCACTTATCCCTGCTGGAGAGGCCAAAATAGAAACAGACGGACAGAGCCAGCCAGACCGAGAAACAGTAAGACTGACAGACAGGGACCCTACCCTAGAGGTTTCGTGGGGAACTAGAGAGACCCCCAAGGTCTAGAACGCCACACCCCTCCTCTGTTTCTCCGTAGCTCCTCCAGATGAGCTCAAGTTTCAAAATTACAATGTGTTTCAATTAGCATCCTGTGCTAGTTGAATCTAGAGTTGGGGCCAAGGGAGGTTGCAAGGGGGAGGGGGGTTCTTCTGCAGGTCCCCAGGAGCCTCTGCCCCCTGGCTCTGGCAGCTTGAGAATTCTTACTGGCTGCCTTCAGTTCCAAAAACCAGGGAAGAGAGGTAAAGTTTTCTTTCCTAAGTACCAGGAAAACTCCATCTGAACCTCTAAGCAGTTATGACCTCAGATCTTATCTCAGCGCTTCAGAAGAGACACTCAAGTTCGGAGGGAGAGAAGGGTGTTGAGGAGGAAAGAACCCTGCGTTTGGGGGTGGGGGGGTGGGTAGGGTGTGGGTTTGGGGCATGGTGGGGCTTTTAGCTTCCTCTGAGTAGGAGGCAATTCCACTTGAGAGTTGTGGGATCACACAGAGCTAGTTTGAGGCCCAGGTTCACAAGCTGTGGGTGGTATGTGCTATCTTTCTGGCCTCCTGGACTACATGTACAAAATGAGGGTTAATAAAAACAGCTGTCATGGTGCTAAGTGCTAAAGGTGCCTACTCATTTAATCTTCAAGACACCCTAAATAAGTGGGAACAATTATTATTCTTATTTCACAGAGGAGAAAACTGAGGTACAGAGAGGTTAAGTAACATGCTCAAGGTCACACAGCTAGTGTATAGGAGAACTGGGAATCGACCCTATGCAACTTGGCTACAAGGTCCAAGATCATAGTTACTGTGCTGTAATCTTCATCTCACCGGGGCTGCTGGAAAGCCCCGGGAGGTCATTTACATAAACGACTTACCAAGTCCATAAATGGTAGCTCATAGACCACTGAGTCTTTCTGCAAGTTAGGGATTAAAGGGCTGATGGTGATGCCCAGAGATAGGAAACTTTGGGTTCAAGATAGCTGACAATCCATGTTACCATCCTGGGTACCAGTTCTGACATTCATGAATCAAAGAGGCAAGGGATTCCCCGTTTGTTCCTCTGACCAGACCTATGTTGATGAGCGCACCCCCCAACTAGAACTCACTCTGAATCCACAGTAAGCCCCCTTCCATTCCCTGGTGATTCTCCAGGGCCTCCATATTTTATACTTTACCAGACTGATACCCCTTTTGGAATTGAGTTAGCCCTTAGGGGAGCAACTGTTACAAACTCTAAGGGAAATGCAATCTACCCCCTACAGCTGTGGGGCTGATAGGAGTAAGAGTTTGAGGGGAGTTTGGAAATGGCTGGGTCCACTCCCATTCCCTCTCATTTCTGCAACTCAGCAAAAGCTTGATTATTTGGAATGCCTCTCCAAAGTTTCACTGCCTGGACTGGTTTTGGGCCTACTAAGCCCATAGTGATCATCATTTTTAGAAATATCAGCATTTTAGAAACAGCATGTCAGACATTATTTGACACCCCTGGTGAGCAGGGTGTGTGTGGTTTCGTTGTGGCATTTGGAACTGATATCTAACTCAGGCCTCATCCTGGGTATGTGGGACGGAGGTGGGTAACCAGCTTACTAATAACATACAGGCAACAGAAGAAAAATAATTGTAAGCCCTTTGTCATACTTACCATGTGCCAGGCTCTAAGAGCATTAGACATAATTGAGTACCCTTACTGCTCACAACAATGCTGTGAGCAAGATACTATTAGCTTCCTATTTTACAGATGAGAAAAGTGAGGCACAAATTGGGGAAGAGATTTGTTCAGGGTACACAGCTAGTTAAGTCATTCCAAGATCAGATGGTTAGGAAGCAGCTGAACCGGGTCTGGAACCTGGATTGGCTTGCCTCCGCAAGCCTGTTCCTACTTCTGTGCTTTGTGGAGGAAAGTTAGAAAAGGGGGACTGTTTGAGGACCTGAGTTGAGATTAGAGGTGCAGATTAAGAAGGGATAGATGAAAAATATCTGCTCTACCACTTGTTAAGTCAGTGCTCACATTGCTTCTCTGAGCCTCAGTGACCTCATCTGTTAAATGAGAATAATAACACCTGGGTCATATCCAAGATTTTAATGATGATTCTTCTGGTGGCAGGGAACATAAACCCAATTATAACCAGGTTCAGCCAAAAAGTGTTTTGAACTAAAGAATTTCAGAAGACATTTTGGATTCAGACAGTCCGTGCCAGAAGCTCAAAGGAAGTTGTCATGAATCTGTTTCCCTCTGTGCCTTGACTCCCGTTTTCTTTTGTGTCTATTTTATTAGCAGGCTGGGTCTGTCCACAGGAAAGCAGAAATGGCCAATTAAGCAATCTCAAAGCAAAGAAATCACGTCCTTCCCTACATTTCCAGCAAAAATCCCAGGGTTGATCTCCATTGGCCTGGATTGCATCACATGTCCAGCCCAAACCCATCACAATTGCTTTGATTCACTAAGCCTGAGTTACATGCCTGTGACTAGAGTCAGGGAGTGGGGTCAGCCCCTCCTAACAGGGACTAGGAGTGCATGGGGGATGGGTCCCTAAAAGAAAATCAGGGTGCTTAGCAGAATAATGGTGCATTGGTGATGGACAGGCACAGATGACCGGTTTCTCATGGAACCATTGTTAGGATTAAATACGCTCATGTGTGTGAAGAACTTGGCTGTGGTGGGTACTCAGGAACTGAGACCTCCCTCTTGGGAAACAGGATTCATGGCTCACCAAATCCAGGCCAACTGCTTCCTTGTTCACATGGGGAAACTCAGAAGGTCCAGAGAGGGGAATGGACCAGGTGACCCAGCTGACCAGCCACAGAACCCAGTCATAGAAGCCATGTCCCTTGAATTGAAACAAATCCCAGTTAAAGTCTCAGCTGAGAAATTTGAGATCTCTCACTAGCCAAAGGAGTTTTCTTTGCATTTGCACAGGGGACACAGGAAATCACAAAGTCCTTAAGACTCAGAGGAAATGAATACCACTTACGTTGGACTCCCAGACTGTGCAACAAGCTATGGATGGGTAGACGTGGGCAGAGTGCCCAGTCCAGCTCCCCACCCAGCATGTTATGAACTCGGCCATTTCCTCTGGGGACTCTGCACTCTGGGTTCTGAGAAATCCAAGTGGCCATTTTTCAGATAGCTGCCCAAAGAAGGCAAGATGGTCCTTCTCTTGTTTTATTTCCTACTCAGTTTGTGAGAACAGATGTTCGACCTTCAGGGCCGAAGTGGGCCAAGTAGCAAGCATGTTATTTAGAATTATCAAAATTGACCCTTTCAACTTGGCCCTGATGCAGTTCCAAAGTTTCTGGCCTTGGGCAGTTAGTGTGACTTCTCCACTCTAAATTTAGTTAGACTGGCAAGCTGTGAAGCTTATCTATTTAAAGGAAGGTGAGCAAGAATGGCAAATATCAACCTGGAATAAGACCTACCCCTTCCTTCCCCACTTAAGTAAAGCGCTTGGGTTTGGAGGGCACACTGCTGGTGGGTGCATGAATTCATACAGTCTTCCCGGAGGGCAATGTGGAACCAAATGTTGAGGACTTTAAAAATGTTCAGTCTATTACTCCATGCTTGAAGACTTTTTCCTGAGAAAATAATCATGAATATCACCAACATATAGGTAAAGATGTCCGTTGCAGGATTGCATGTAAGAGGAAAAGACTGAAAATAATCCAAATGTCTTAACTATAGGGAACTGGTTAAATAAACTATGGTATATAGATAGAATTGACCTGCTAAGGTCATCTTAGACACTATGGAATTATGTGAAAATGGGTTGTGATATGAATATTAAGTTAAAAGGGCAAGTTTTGTGAAAAAGTGTATCTGTGTATAAAAAAAACTTACAGTAGTTGTATAAGGCATAGTGGGAAGGAGAGGATAGGTGCTTTTGGTTTTTACTCATCTGTATTTCCTAATATTTCCTTAGTAAATTTTTATTACTTTGGTAATTAGGAAAAATGCCCAATAGTTTTTATAATAGGATTTGTGTTTGGTTTCCTTTTAGAGAAGCACTTTCATTTATTAAAAGATCACAAACCAGGAGTGAGATTAAATTGATCTATCTCCCTCTCTCTCTCTCTCTCTCTCTCTGGCTAGGATGTGTGGAAAGGAATGGGAAGCTTGGGGTTGGGAGTAGCAGCAAAAGCTGCAGACCAGGGGAGTGCAAGAAGGTTGTACCAGGAAGCTCTACCCATTTGCTGTGTGGCCCTGGGCAAGTCACTCAGCATCTCTGGGCCTCAGCTGCCACATTGTTACACTGTCTCTGGAGTTCTTCCCAAGGCCAAAACCCTATGTATGGAAAATGTCTGTGAGCTCCAGTGAATGTCTATATATGCTAAGGGAGAACATGTACGGCCTAGAAACGGGTTCAGCATAAATGATTTTTGGCTCTGCAGCCCTGTAGGACTGCCGAAATCCCTGCTTAGCTACACCATTTCTCAGCTTCTGTCTCTCTGCCTAGTTACTTAGGAATTGGCAAATTCCGGGGGGAAAGCACATGGAATGCTGGGCTCACCTCCATGTGTTCCTCTTCATTCTGGGATCTTGATCCTTCAGGTCTTGGCTTCCTGGAGAGCTCTTTGATGCCTTCTAACAGATTTTTATGTTCTTTTTAACAGTTCTAGCCGGGTTTTCTAGTTGGATGTGGGGAGGATTGCTCTCTACAAGCTAGTTTGTCTTACACAGAAGCAGAAGTTCGGTCCTATGTTATTTAAGTGAAAATGGCTGGTTATAGAACGTGTGCACAGTGGGGTCCTATTCATATGCAAAACATGTCTATGTGTTTATGCAGAAGAAACAGTGAAAGAGTGAAATCTACATACAGCCTCTATCTCTGGCTGTGTTTTCATTTTTTTAATGTTTAGCTGTATTTTTCAAATTTTATACAGTGGACTCTGATAATGTCTAAACTGGGATTGACCTTTGAGGTCATTTATACCCATTTTAAAAATGAGGACACTGAGGTCAAGAACATGTAAATTCATTTCAATCAAACAATTACTGGAGGTTTGCTGTGAGCAGAGATCCATGCTATGGGGCCCCTGGGGCATCTAAAGAAAGGTAACACCTAGTCACTTATTCCTCCAACTCAAGTGTCTCCAAATGTGCTTGACTTTGGATATGAGGAGGCAGATGACAAGAATCTGCCCTCAAGGTATTCTAGCTGTGGAGAAAAATATCGAAATAAACCATCCCAGGTATGATGTGGTAAATGCTAAAGTAACGCTGTGGCAGAGACTATGCTTGGCCACTTAATAACCATTCTTTCAATATCGAACCAAAAGATTGGATTTCCCAGCCTCTCTTACAGCAAGGTATGGTCATGTGATTAAATTTTGGCTAATAAGATGTAAGCGTAAACGTTGTGGGGGTTAGTGAGAAGTCTTTTTAAAAGGAACTTACAAAAAATATAAAAATAAATAAAAGGAACAAGCAAATGCTCCTTTCTTTTTTTCTGCTACTTGGGATGTAGATGCAATGGCTGGAACTTTAGCAGCCATTCTGACCTATAATGTCACATTGGGAAGGGAGTCCCATACTCAGATGATGGAGCAAATAAAATAGCCTCAGTCACTAATATCATGGAGTTGCTATATCAGCCCAGGATTGTCTATCTCCATACTTCTTTTACAAGAAAGAGAAAGTTATTTTGCTTATCACCCCATTATTTTAGATTTTCTCTTTCATACAGATAACCCCAATCGTAACTTACACAAATCCTAAAAATAAAGTGCTATGGGAATGAAGGAGTAAAGGGAGGGAGGAATGAATATTTCTACTCTTGAGCATCAAGGACATCAGAGGAGGTGTGAAGGGTGTGAAGAGTTCACCAGTGGGATGGGCAGGGATTAAGAAGGAAGAGGGTTTCAGGCAGAGTAAACCATGCAAGGAGCATGAGCACAAGGCTGGAAATGGGCACTGGAATGGGCTGGAGATGGGCACATGTGTGTTGGAATCAAGCAGCCTGGACTCCAATCTTATCACAATCTTCAGCAAGTCACTTCATTACTCTGTGCCTCAGTTTCTCCATCTGTAATATGAGAATAATAGTATTAACCTCACTGGGTTATAGTGAGGATAACATGGGTTAAATACATGAAAAATGCTTGGATCAATGCCTGGCACATGGTGAGTGCTCAATAAATGTTGACTGTCATATGCTTATCTGTAAAATGAAATAATCATAGCCTGACCTCCTATGGTGGCCAGTGCATATAACATGGCACGGAGCTTTATACAGAGGAGGTGCCCAACTATGTAGCTCTCTTTCTCTCTCTTCCCTCAAGGAGCTTACAATCAACATTTAACAAATCTTCATTAAGCTCCTACTCTGTGCCAGGCCCCGGGCCAGGAGGTTGCTGATTCCAGGACAAATCAGACCTTATTGCTGACATCCAGTTGGTTCATCTCAAGGAAAGGAAGGAAAATAAAGAGACAGGCATAATATCGTGTGAAAAGTACAGCAGTGGGTCCAATTCCAGTTCACGAACTCAGATAAGCAAGAAAGGTAACTTTAGTTTTTGTTACGTGAGCTCAGTCTCTGCTATGATCTCCCATTTCCGGTAGGAGTCCTTAATGGCAGTTATACTGGGTTTTTCCTATTTCTCTGGGGTATTATGTCAATTCTAGGGATCTTGCAGGGGGACATGCACACACAGGGCACTGCTAATTTATCTCTTGTTCCTGAGCCTCATTTCCTCTCTCATCTGCTTCTGGGGTCCTTCCAAGTGCACAGGAACCATTGCTTGGCTCCCATGGCTCCTGGGGCATAGAGAATTCTTTTAGACATCTGAGGTTCTTCTGCCCAGCCACACATAGCCATTTTTCTGCCAGAGTCTGCTTAGGAGAAGAGTACAGGTTTTTCTACATTCAACTTCTTTGAAGTTATCTGGGGATTCTGGGGCCTTTCTCCAAGCTCAGGGCCATGTCCAGAGAAGGGACAAGTTCGAGTGTGCTTTTCCTCAGGGGCTTGTACCATCCATCTCCCCCTTTGCTGCTGCTCCAGCTTTCTTTCCTACCCTTGTCTCTGTCAATGTTTGAAAAGAAAAAGGTAAATGATTCAGCCAGCAAAATCCAGTGTATTCAGAAATAGCAGAGGAATTGCAATTCGGGACAAGCAAACTATGACAGACCATAAGCAAGTCTCCAGAACAAAGGAGGAGATGTTCTTTATAGAAGGAAAAAGGGAGTGGGTGGGGTTGTTTTGAACAAAAGTTCATTGGAAGACAATGAGAGTTTGAAGTGGGGGCAGCCTCTCATTAGATGCAGGTGAGGACAGCTTGCCTTTGCCAGCCCAAAAGAAAGCTTCCTTCTTCCCACTGCACTATGCAAGCTGTGATCATGGCTTCCCTTCTCCAATTCTGAGTTTGGTTTCCTTAACACATTTTCACATCCGGAAACTCTTGCCTGGTTTCAGAGAGGTGGAACCTTGCTCCTAAATATGCTGCATTTCCCCATATTAATCATGTCATTGGTACATAAGAACCTTTTCCTGTTGCTCCTGAGACCCTAGACTTTTGAAACTCAAAAGACAGGAAAAGATTTTGGTTTCTTTTTTTTTCTGTGGGGCCAGAAAAGGAAAGTAGCCTTGAGACAGTAGCTTAAGATAAGACCTCTGGGTAACAGAAATTAGCAAGAATGCAAAACAACTCAATAGGCTTCCTCCATGCCCCTGTCAGGATGGCTGAAATAAAGACGAGTGACAACATCAAGTGTTGGATGGGATGTGGAGCCCCTGGAACTCCCCTCCATGCCTGGTGGAGACACAAAATGAAACAGGCACTTTGGAAAACTGCTTGGCAACTTTAATAAACATAGATCTGCCTTATGATCCAGAAATTCCACTCCTAGGTATGTCTTCAAGAGAAATGAAAACATGTCCACAGAAACTGTACATAAATCATAACGGGGGGCGCCTGGGTGGCTCAGTCGTTAAGCATCTGCCTTTGGCTCAGGTCATGATCTCAGGGTCCTGGGATCGAGCCCCGCATCGGGCTCCCTGCTCGGCAGGAGGCCTGCTTCTCCCTCTCCACTCCCCCTGCTTGTGTTCCCTCTCTCGCTGTATCTCTCTCTGTCAAATAAATAAAAATCTTAAAAAAAAAATAAATAAATCATAACGGCTTTATTCCTAACAGTCCAAACTGGAAACAACCCAATTATCCACTCAAATAGGAGTTTGAATAAACAAATTCATTGTCTGGGATACCATAGAGCAATCAATGTAGATTAACAATTGCTGTCCACAACAACACAGAAGAAAAAAAAAATCATTATTTTGAATAAGAGAAACCAAATGCAAAAAAAAGTGAATATTGTATAATTCTACTTATATGAAGTTCTAACTGGCAGGACTAATCTACGATTTTAGAATTGGTTACCTCTGGGGGAGGGGTGGGGAATGGGACTATTATTGACCTAGAAGAGGCACTGGAAGCAGGTGCTAGAAAAATTCTATACTTTGATCTTTGGGATGGTGATACAGGTACATAGATAGGTAAAAATTTTAATATCTGTGCATTTTACTATGTGGAAATCAGTTTTTAAAAAATCTCATTTTAATTAAAAAACGCAGAGGCTAATATTTCAAAAATAATATGCTACACTCAGTGCTATGATGAGGTAAACACATAGCACTCTGTGATAGCCCAGGAGGGGTACTAACCACACTGTGTGTGGGGTAGGTGTGCAGATGGAGCGGTCCCCAAGGAAGGCTTCCTGGAGGAAGTGATGGCTCAGCTAAACTTCAAAGGACTTGAACTGAAGGTCAAGCAAAAGATGTCGCTAAAGGCATTCCAGGCACAAAGGAACAGCATGCAAAGGCACTGGGTGAGTCCTAAGAGAACCTGAATGGGGGTGAGGGTGGGGGGATGAGACTGCAGATGGAAGCAGCAGTCAGATCTGACAGAGCCTCATAAGCTGGAGGGGAGCTCAAAGGGAAAGGGCCTGAAAAGTTGTGGTCAAATCTGGACTTTAGAAAAAGCTCCCTCAGGAGGGAGGGAGGACAGTGGTGTAGAGGGAGTTGCAATAATCCAAGAGATGGGCGTATGTGGTCTGAGCTAGGGCAGGGTTGAGAGAAGAGCTTCCAGGGACACTGAGGAGGAAAGCTTTGTCAACTGATAATATTGGAGGGAAGTTAAGGAGACCATCAGGATCTTGCCTTTCATGTCAGGCTGGAGCCAATTGCTGAGAAAAAGATCAGAGGAGATAACATCTGTAAGTGTTGTAGTGGTTGGCTAGATGTTGTTTTGCCTGTCCAGCCCGTTTCCCCCTTTCTCTCTCTCTTTTTAAAAAAATTTTATTTATTTGAAATAGAGACAGAGAGAGAGGGAACACAAGCAGGGAGAGTAGGAGAGGGAGAAGCAGGCTTCCAGCTGAGCAGGGAGCCCGATGTGGGGCTCGATCCCAGGATGCTGGGATCATGACCTGAGCTGAAGGCAGACGCTTAACCATCTGAGCCACCCAGGAGCCCCTCCCCCTTTCTCTTATGACAGAACCCTGCTTTGCTTAGGGAGAACTTACTCCTTCCTAACCTCAGGCCATGTGCCTAAAGTGGGGGTGACCCCACCTCTCAGCTGTAGGACATGTGACCCTGGCCAATCAGCAAGTTCCAGCTCTCTGGTGGAAGGCAGTGATTGGTTCAGGGATTGACACATGACCCAGATTGATCCAATGAGAGTTAGCCCTGGAAATTCTGCTGGAACTCTTGGCAAAGAATCCGGTCTTTTCTTCTGGGGTTGCTGAGCTGGTGGAATGGAAGCCTAGAGCTGCTGATGGCCCTCTTTGACACCAAGAAGGGGAAAGCCTGCCTGAGAATAAAGCCAGCACTTGAGTAAACAGAGCCCTATGCCTGATGATATTGTTTGGGCTTTTAGATCTAGCCATGTCTGAAAACTAACCTGTATGTTTTACTTTAGTGAGCCAATGCCTTCTCTTCTTGGAGTAATTCTATTTGAGTTGGGCTCTTTGTCCCTTTCAGCTGAGAGAGTTCTGATGACATAGGCTCCACTGAAAAACTTTACTTAGGTACAGAGCTTCTGTTAGGAATGATGTAAATGATGTAAAAGCTCTGGGAATGAATAGTGGTGATGGTTGCACAACATTGTGTATGTACTTAATGCCACTGAATTGTACTCTTAAAAATGATTAAAATGGTCAATTTTATGTTGTGTATATTTTATCACAATAAGAAAAGTTAATAAAAACTTTTTAAAGATATGTTAAGAGAGACAAGCAACCCATTCCCCACACAACAGGTAGAGGGCCCCTTTGATGCACATTGGATCATCTTTATTGAAATTCATTCAGAGGCTTCCCATCCCACTTAAAATTCAGCCCACACACCTTCCCAAGGTCTGCAAGTCTCCCTGTCATCTACCCTTGCACCCCTCTGTCCTCATGTCCCACCCTCCTCCCTGGGCTCACTATCCTCCAGCCTCTCTAGTCTCCTTGCTGCAGGTAAACACAGCAATCTTTTTCCTGTCTTGGGGCCTCTGCACTTGATGGTCCTTCTGCCTTGGACACTCATTCCACGCCCCCGCCCCCCGCCCTCCGCCCCCAGCCAATCTTTCCAGGGTCACCTCACCATCAGTCATCTGTACTCAGTTGTCGCCCTTTGGAGAAGCCTTCCCTGGTCAAAGTAGTGCCCCCTGCCTATCATTTCACCCTCCATGGTTCTCATGGCTGTCTGCAGTGGTCTTTTTCTTTGCTGGTTTGTTTACTGTCTCTCAGCTTACATTTGAATGTAGGAGGGCAGCTAGAGGGCGAGAACTCTGGCTTGTGCCTCTGTGTCCCCAGCACTTGGAAGAGTATGTGGTCCATAGTATGTGCTTAATAAATGGTCCTGAATGAACTAATTTGCACAGGTAAGTTCCTTACAGGCAATGCTGCAAGTGGGGAAAGCTGAGCCCAGAAGAGAGGGAGGGACTTACCAAAGGCATCCTACAAATCACAGTCAAAGACAGACCTAGACCTAGGACTATTGGTTCCACATTCAGTTCATTTTCTGTAATTCCCATCCACCTCTTTTTGCCAAAAGACTTGCAAGGCTTGAGTGGTTTTTCCCCTCTGATGCAAGCATCTCAGAACAGAAAGAAGATTGAACTAGAAATCAGGAGACTTGGGGGCTGGATCTAGCTCTGCCATCCACACACCATCCAGATTGGGTCTCCTGGAGGACAGGGGCATTGCTGGCATCTAGTGCACTCATAGTACAGTAGGTGCTTAGGCAAAGTTTGCTGAATGAGTAAGTGATTGCTTGCATGAAGAAAATGGGTGTCAACAAAGGGTGGTGCTTAAGATCTCAGAGTCTGAGCTAGACAGATTTGAATTCAAATCCTGGCTATGCCACTTTCTAGTTGTTGGACACCTGATCTCACGTGAAGAATATATTGGCATCATCTGTGATAGTTTGTCTCCAAGATGGGTCCCAATGACCCTTACCCCCTGGTATTTATGTTTATGTGTAGCCCACATTAAATTAGGGTTGGCCTGCACTGACCCATAGAATATACTGCAGGAGTGACAGTGTGTGACTTTTGAATCTAGTTCATAAAAGGTGTTACAGCTCCTCCTTGGACTTCTGGATGGTTCATTGGGTAAACCAGCTATCATGTTGTAAGGACACTCGGGAGCTCTGTGGCAAGAGGGACAAAGGCCCCCACCCATCCCAACAGCCAGCACCATCTTGGGAACATATAAGTAAGCCACTTGGAACTGGATTCTTTAGCTCAGTGAAGCCTTCAGATGACTAAAGCCTCAGCTTTATGAGAGACCTTGAGATAGAACTGCCCATTCAAAGTACTCCTGAATTCTTCACCCACTAAAATGATGAGAGAGAACACATGATTATTGATGTTTCAAGTCACTAAGTTTCTGGGTGATTTGTTATACAGTAAAGGTAACTAATATATCATATTCATCTTTATCACTGACATTTACTGAGAGCTTACCATGTGGTTTCTCGTTTGAACCCTTCCAGTCATGCTATGAGATAGGTGCTGTTATTTTTGTCTTATAGACAAGAAAACTGAGGTGTAGGGCAGTGAAATCTCTCCCTGCAGAGCCGCTGAACTTAAGGGCTTTATGGTCGGGCCTGAGAATCAGAAACTCAGATATGTATGACCCAAAGCAATTACGCCTCTAGGATCCCAGGAAGGAGAGACAAATTTTGGATTCTGGTTTCTGGTAGTTTCTCAGAGGTTGAGAGAACACTCCAAAAGCAGCAGACACATCCCCTGCCCTTGAGCACCTGACTAGTGGAGGTCAGATGCTTATGAATAGCGTTCGGTGTTCTGTTGCTGAGAAACACACATGTTTACACAGTAATGATGAAAAATAATAACCCTTCATAAGGGTCTGGCACTTTGCATATATAAAGCTTCATACCTGTAGAATTCCATGGAATCCCACCTGGCAAGTAAGCATGGATTTATGGACTGAATGTGTCTCCCCTCTCCCAACCAAATTCATATGTTGAAGCCCTAACCCCCAATATATGGTAGGCATTTGGGGGTAGAGCCTTTGGGAGGTAATTTGGGTTAGATGAGGTCATGAGGGTGGGACCTCATGATGGGATTAGTGGCCTTATAAGAACAGGCACCATGGAGAACTTTCTCTCTCTCCCTCTCTTCCTCCTTTCTCCTTCTTCTCCTCTTCTTCTTCTCTCCCTCTCTTTCCCTCTCCTCCCTCTCTCTCTCCCCCTCCTTCTCTTTCTTTCTTTCCAAGCAAGAAGGTGGCTGTCTATAAGCCAGGAAGAGAGCTCACCAGAACCCAACCACCCTGGCACCCTGATCTCAGACTTCCAGTATCCAGAAGTGTGAGAAAATATTTATGTAGTCTAAGTCCCCCAGTCCATGGTATGTCACAGCAGCCTAAACAGACTAAGACACACGGCAATGTACATTTTACAGATGGGGACACTGAGGCTCAGAAAAAGTTACTGGACTCTCAAAGAGTCACACAGGCTTTAAGGGCAGAGCCCAGGTTAAAGCCTGGCAATCGGGTGTCCTTACAAGTGCACAGGGCTGTCAGTGGGGTTCCTCTAAGGGAGGTTCTAGGAAGAGGTGAGCAAGGAGCAGGGTTCTGAAATGGGGGGGGTGGCCTGGTGGAGAGGATGGGGCATGGAGGGCCTAAAGGGCCCTAAAGGGGCAGGGTGAGCCCCCCGGAGGCCCCTGGGGGGTGTGAAGACAAAAAGGGAACATAGCCGGAGTGGAAAGAATGAGCAAGTGTGGGTGTGTGGAAGAGGCTTGGCTAAAGGAATTCGAGTGTTAGGTGCAATTGCAGCAGGAGGGTTGTGCAGTGAGAGATCTTAGAGCTGGGGCCAAAGTCAACCACTGTGCCTAAAGTGGGAAGAAGAGCTTATTTTGCTTCTTGGTTTTATATTCACAATATCTTGCAACCATCACCACTCTCTACCATTACCTCAAAAAACCTCAAAATCTCCCCATTCCCCCTCCCCCATTCCTTGGCAACCACTAATCTACTTTCTGTCTCCATAGATTTCCCTGTTCTGCACTTTCGTATAAATGGAATCAACTCTACCACATGCTGTCAATGTGACTGTCTTCTTTCACTTAGCATGATTTTATCTATGGCTTTCAGGGTTTATCTGTGTTGTAACATTACTTCATTCCTTTTTAAGGCTGAATAATATTCCATTGTAGGGATATTCCACATTTTTGTGTATCCATTCATTAGTTGATGGACACTGGGTTGTTACCTCTTTTTGGCTGTTATGAATAATGCTGCTATGAACATTCTTGTACAAGTTTTTACGTGAATATATGTTTTTTGTTCTCTTGTGTATACATCTGGAAATGGAACAGCTGGATCATATGGTAATTCTATGTTTAACTTTTGAGGAACCATCAAACTGCTTTCCAGAGCGGCTGCACCATTTTACCCTCCCATCCGCAATGTTTGAGGGTTCCAAATTCTCCAGATCCTTGACAACACTTGTTGTCTTGTGTTTTATATAGCCATCCTAGTGAGTGTGAAATGGTATTTCATCGTGGTTTTGATTTCCATTTCCCCAATGACTAATGATATTGAGCATCTTTTCATATGCTTATTAGCCATTTGTATAACTTCTTTGGAAAAATGTCTATTCAGATCCCTTGTCCATTTTTTAGTTGAGTTGTTTGCTTTTTAGTATTATTTTGAATTCTATTGTTTAGAATTCTATATAGAATCTAGATACTAGACCCATACCAGATATATGATTTGCAAGTTATTTCCAAATAATTCGCCTTTTTCTTTCCTCCCATTCTCTGATGGGTAAGGCTCTTCTGAGCTGGTAAGGACCTTACCCCTGGTGCCAGAGCACCGAACACTCTCCCATTGTGGAAGCAAATGGTTCCTCAGAGTTCTCACCCAAGAGGACATGCTAGTACCCCAGTACCTTTACAGCGAGTGCCCCACGTGCCAGGCACTCAGGGCATAAGTCTAACGATAACATGGTCCCTTCCCTCTTGAGCTGCTTGTCTCCATGAACAATACCTACAATCACCCAGCCTCTCAAGCGGAAAACTCCAGCGCCCCCTCAGGCCACCAGCCAATTTGCCCCCGTAGCCCTCACCTCCTGTTTTCTCTCCTCCCCCCCACACCTTAGTTTAGGCCCAGGTTACCTGAAGGATTTCAATTGCTCCATAGTTGCCTATAGACCTCCCAGCTTGCTTCTTCCAGTCCATTCTCCCCTCCATCAGTGCAGGAGCAGAGTGACTTGCCTTAAGTAAGAATCCCATCATGGGTCTCCCCTCGTCAACAACCTCTCAATGGCTATAGTCAAGAGAGAAGACCCACACGGAAGCAGCGGCATTTGGCTTAAACAGCTCTCTTTACCCTCTTTCTTCAGTGACTCAGCCAGACTGAAACTCTTCCCAATTTCCCAACTCACTCCGCCTCCACGCTGGGCAAAAATCACTCACTGTGTCACGGGAAAGAGTAAAGAGATGGTAGTGAGGAACTCCAAAATAGGTCATGGGTTGAGCAGCAACAGGTCAGGGAGGAGCTGGGGGTTTGTGTGGTGAAGGGGGAGGGGAAGAGTACGGGGCGAGGGGAAGGAACCTCACTCACGCATGTGCAGTGACACGCTTGGACTTGGACGTGCAGGCCCGCTGGGTGGACTCACCTGAGTCTCTGGGGTGTGTGACAGCCTGAGTCAGCCCTAGATGTTGGGAGGCAGATTCCGCTGCCCCGCCCCGCCCCCCCCCCCCCCCCACTGCCCCCGGCCCCTTCTTCTGATGAGGTCTGGTTCTCTTCCCAGAATTCTGAGATGTGCCTCTGGCGAGAGGTCAGTGAGGTCCCAGCTGTGTGTGGTTGACCAGCTTACTTTCCAGGACTGGAAGCCAGAAGCTGGCTTGCCTGCTGCCCAGCTGCTGAAAATACTTCTCCCTGCTGGATTTGGCTGTTAGGGATGTTCTGGGGAGAGAAGTCTCTTGGGGTGCAGTCCCTAATGAGCTGCGAAGGGGAGGTTTGGGGAAGGAGCATAACAGGAAGCTCCATCCTACATTGAATAGAACTGAAACCAAATTAAACAGAAGACAAGTTTGTCTTGGAGCAGGGTGGGGACTGCGGTGAGGAGGGGGCTGGCTAGGGCTTCAGTGGTCACCTCCTTGTCTGTCTCAGGCTCCTGGCACCTGGCTCCCTGCTCGCCCTTGCCCTTTCCATCTAAATGTGTTCTCTGGACAGGATCTGAACTTCATCCACATTCAAGTGCAATTGTCTAATAATACCAATCTAAAACATGATCATACTCCTTCTTTCTTTTCTCTCTCTTTTCCTTCCTTCCTCCCTCCCCCACCCCTTCCATGGTCTGCTTTCTAATTTTGCCTCTGGTCTTGAGCTCTTAATCGGAAATGCTTTCCCCAGGTCTTTATTTCTTCATTTATGATTTGTGTTTTCCATGCTCGCTCAGCAAACCTACAACTCTGGTCATGTCCACTCTCAGCCAACGCTGCATCCACCCCCATGCAGCTGTAGCTGAACAACCACTCTGGCTGTGCTCGCTTTAAAATGTGTGACCTTGAACGTCAAGAGAGTCCTTGGTACTGCCTGGCAATTAGGCTCTACCTACCTACCCATTGGCTCTCCAGCTCTGTTAGACCACTGTTCCATTCCTCTGCTCCCCTAAACCCTTAGTGGCCCGCCCCCCACCCACACTCTCCACTGCTTATTCACTGACAAAATCGAAGCAGTCAGGATGTCCACATACCCACCACATACTGACCCTCCCACGTACTCAGGCTTCCTACTTGCTGCCACAGGTGAACGACCCATGAGCTCCTGTACCTGTCCTTGTACACTGGACCCCAGCCCCCTTCATCTGCCCTCTTTTTCCACAGCATCATTTTTATTTATTTTATTTATTTTTTTACTTAATTTGCTGTTGTTTTATTTCCCCCCACATAGGATTTTTAAAAAATTATTAGGTTCATTTAGCCAGCATATAGTACATCATTAGTTTTGATGTAGTGTTCAACGATTCATTAGGTGTGTATAACACCCAGTGCTCATTACCACACTTGCCCTCCTTAATACCCATCACCTGGTTACCCCATCCCCCCACCCCCTCCCTTCTGTAACCCTCAGTTTGGTTCCCAGGGTCCAGAGTCTCTCATGGTTTGTCTCCCTCTCTGATTTCTTCCCATTCAGTTTTCCCTCCCTTCCCCTATGATCCTCTGTGCTATTTCTTACATTCCACATATGAGTGAAACCATATCATAATTGTCTTTCTCTGTTTGACTTATTTCACTTAGCATAATCCCCTCCAGTTCCATCCATGTCGATCCACAGCATCATTTTTAATCTCTTCTGGATCATTCTCATCAGCACACAAACATGCCATTAATTTCTCCCATCTTTAAAACAACAACAAAAATCTGGGCAGCTATGTGCAAAAAAGTAAAACTGACCCACTTTCTTACACCATATGCAAAACTAAACTCAAAATGGACTAAAGACTGGAATGTAACACCCGAAACCATAAAATTCCTAGCAGAAAACATAGGCAGTAATCTTCTTGACATCAGTCTTAGCAACATTCTTTTGGATCTGTCTCCTCATGCAAGGAAATAAATAAATAAATAAACAAGTGGGACTATGCTTGGTGAATTGTGTCAGAGGGTAAAAGACAAATATAGTATGATTTTACTTATATGTGGAATCTAAGAAACACAACAAACAAAACAAAACAGGAATAGACTTACAGTTATAGAGAAGGAACAAGGCGGGGGAGGAGGAGGGGGGTGATTGGGTGAAATAGGTGATGGGGATTAAGAGGTACAAAAGTCTACTTATAAAATCACTAACTAACAGGGATATAATGTACAGCATAGGGAATGTAGTCGATAATACTGTAATGACTTTGATGGTGACAGGTGGTAACCAGACCTATGCTGGTGATCATTTTGTAATGTATAAAAATATCCAATCACTATCTTGTACACTTGAAACCAATATAATACTGCATGTCAACTGTAATTCAATAAAAAAAGAGTGATGTCATCACTACTAAAAAAAAAATCTTGACTCCTCCTCCCCCTTGACGATCCCTCCATGTTTCCTTGTTTGGATTAGTTACTGCTGCAGAGCCATCCATCCCGAACTTAATGGCTTTCACAAAACAACCAGTTTCTTACGTCTCCATGCTGTGGGGTGGCAGGGCTCCGCCAGGCAGCTCTTCTGCTTCATGTGGCATCAGCTGGGGCTGGAGGCTTCTGGAGGCTCCCCTGGGCTGGGATGTCGGAAGGCCCGTGGTGGGTGCCGGCTGGTGGCTGGAGCCTGGTTTGGCCTGTTGAGTGCAGGGCCCCCCTTTTCCCCTCCACGTGGCCTGCCCTGTGGCTTGGGCCTCTTACAGCATCCTCCCTGGGTTCCAGCAGTGCGGAAGCTGCCAGGCCCTCTTAAGAATTAGGCCTGGAACTGGCACAGTGTGGCTTCCGCCACATTTTATGGAGTAAAGTCGGTCCCAGGGACAGCCAAGATCCAAGGGAAGGGACTATACAAAGACTTGAATACCAGGAGACAAGTCCCTGGGGGCCACTGAGCAACAAACTGCCACACTCTGATGTGCAACAAAACTCCTCAAAGGAACTGTCCATCCTCGACCCTTCCGATGCCTCCCTCCCATTCTTTGTAAACCCATCCTGATCAGAGGGCCACTCCTGCTGCTCTATGGGTGCCCCTTTTGTTAAGGTGGCTAGTGGCCTCCTCATGGCAAAATCCATGCTCATTTCTCCGTTCTCATCTCCCACGTGGGTTAGCACAGTTGACTGTTCCTTTCTCTCTCGTTTGATTTCTGGGACCCTGTGCTCCCCCAGTTGTCCCCATACCTCACTGGTCTCTCCTCCTTCTCCTTCAATGGTTCTCTTCTCTCTCCAACCTCTTGATGCTGAGAAGACCTGGGGTTCGGTCTTTGATCCTCTTCTCTTCTCCGTCTGTATCACTGTCTTGTTAACCTCGCCCAAGTCATTGTTTTCAAACCCATTTACATGTAAGTGACTCCACGTTTATGTCGCCAGCCTAGACCGCTCTTGAATTCCAACCATGGTGACTGCCTGTTTAGCATCTCCATCAGATACCCAAAGCACATCCAAACCCTTCGTGTCCAAAACTCAGCTCCTGATTGTGCCCCCTTCCAAAACCTTGACCTGACCCCAGCTCTCCCCATTTAGGTGGGTGGCAACTCCTTGTTTGCCGTTACTCAGGCCCAAAACCCCAGCATGAGACCTGCTTCCTCTCTTCCTCGGACACCCATATGCAAATTGCCATGAAATCCTGCTGGATCCACCTTCAGAATATACCCAGTCTCTGACCACCTCTCATCCCTTCTACTGTCCCCACTCTGGTGTGAGCCACCATCCCCTTAGGCAGAGGAATTCTCATAGCTCTTTCTGCTTTGATTTCAACCTCCTATGGTCTACTGATCTATAAGAGTTTTCTGAGGGATCCTTTTAAAATCGAAGCCAGGTCATATCCCTCCTCTGCTCTACACCCTCCTGTGGCTCCCAGTCCCTCAGCAAAAATACCAAAGTTCTCAGCATCACCTACAAGGTCCTCTGTGACCTGGACACCCCGTGACCTCTGACCCCCTACTCTCCCCTCCACTCACTTTGCTCCAGGTGCTTGGCCTCTGATATTTTCCCTTAAACACAGAGGCACACTCCCACCCAAAACCTTTGCACAGGCCCTCTCCCCCACCTGGAATGCTCTCCCCCTAGATCCCTTCAGGGCTCCCTTCCTTACCTCATTCAGGTCTTTGCTCAGAGGTTACCTTCTACATGAGTCCTTCCCTCATCTCTCTGTTTAGGATGGCATCCCATCCCTGCCTCTTTGGCTTTTCCAATCTTTTCCAACCTCTCTTTCTCTGCTCTTTTCTCTCATCAATAGCTCTTAGCCCTCTAACATACTCTATATAATTTACTCATTTGTTATGTTTATTGTTTATTGTCTGTTTCATGCTGCTAAAATGGAAGGGTCACAAGGGGAAGAATCTTTGTCTCTTGTTCACAGATGTATTCTATTGCCTAGAGTGAAGCCAGGCAGAGAGACTGTGCTAAAATTTTAGTTTTTAATTTTACCCTAAGTATCTTGAATCCTTTTGAGTATCTCAAATTCTCTGGGACATGAGGCAGGGTGTAGACCAATTTATTCTTGCATTCACCTACCCATCCAATCATCCATCTATCCATCCAATCTACTGCCTATCCATTCGCTCATATCCATTTATCTGCTTATCAACATCCATTCATGTCTGTCCACCTGTCTGTTTATCTATCCATTCATCCCATCCAACATATTTCCAAAACAGTCTTTCAACAAACATTTTTAAAGCATTGACTTTTGGCCAAGCACTGTGCTGGGCTCTAGAATCAAATCCATGACAGTAAGACTCTGCCCCCTGAGGTGGCAGTAAGGGGATAACTATTACAGGATGTTTGCATAAAAAAAACTCCACAACCACAGGGCCTCAAGTCTTACTGTGAAGATTGACACCATAAATGACAGCTGGCAAATTGCTTGGGTGCAAGTGGACTGGGGGAAGGAAAGAGGGAAGTTGCTGGCTCTTCCCGTGTCTCTGCTTTGGCTCCCCCTGCCCAGCAGCAGGCACAGACCTGGGACCTCTGGATTCTACTTCCCTCCAGGTCCCCAACCCCCAGTCTCCTCATCTGTGAAGTGAGACAGCAGCACTCGCTTGACAGAATTAACTAATGCATGTGGGAAACTTTCTGTATCCGTGGTACTTAACCCTGGTGGCACATTCTATCCCTCAGGAAGCTGATGCCCAGGCTCCACCTCCAAACTATGAAATCTGAACCTTCTGGAGTGGGGCCCGGGCATCAGCATTTTAATCATTTGGCAGTGGGGCCTGGGCATTACTGTTTTTAAGAAGCTTCCAGGGGATTCTAATGTGCAGCCAAGCTTGTGTACTGCTGGAGCTAGAGCCATTTAATCAATGCCCCTTATCTATTTAATTGATCTTGAATATTGCAGCTGGAGGAAAGCAGAATTAGAGGAGACGAGACATTTGTGAAGATGCTGAAGACAATGTCTGCACACTTTCAAGGGCCTCACAAGTTGTACGTTTCTTCTTATCTTACTCTTAACTTGTTTTTGATTTAGCTTATGTCACGGGAAAAACTCATGTTCGCAAAGCTTGATTTTTGGAAGAGGGAGTTAAAGAAAGTAAGAGTTGGAGAGAAGCTCTCAAAGGTTGAGACCAAAAGAGGAGAAGAGAAAGAGAGAGGAAGAGGGAGGGAGAGAGGGATGGAGAGAGAGGAAGAGAGAGAGGGAAGGAGGCAGAGGGAGAGGGAGAAAGGGAGAGAGAGGGAGAGGGAGAGAGAGGGAGGGAGATATTTTCTTGAGCTAATTGTCCAAGTGGAGAAACAGCAAAGAAAAATCTGTGGAAGCACAAGAGCACTGGCCAGAGATTGTATTCCCCAGTGCCCAACATGAGCAATGAGAAAGTATGCTGGGCAGGGGCTCCCCTCCTTCCAGAGGAAGGGGGGTGTCTTGCTGGAAGAAGAGCCTCAGACCCAGGCTCCCACTTCACGTTCTTATTGAGACTGGACACCAGTCCAGGTCCTCTGAGAAGTGGACCCCAAGACAAGAGGCGTGCAAGGGATTTGGTGTGGGGGGGGAGCCACTTGTGAGGAATAATCAAGGGGATGAGGAGTAGAAGGAGACAGGAGAGCCTCAGGTCCAAGTGCAGTAGGACACCCGTGAAAGCTGAGTGAGAAGAGGCCTCGGATGGAGTGGTGCTGAGAAAGCCGAGGCCAGGCAGATGGGGAGCCCCAGGACAAAAACTGGCTGTTAGAGGGGTCTCCATTGGGAGGGAAGGCCCAGCTCTGGTACCCCCATTGTGCTCAGTGGTTGGGAGCCAACTGGGGCAGCAGCTGGAGGCAGTCAGCCAATGGCTCGCATCCCAGCAGGGAGCCTTAAAGGGGCAGCTCTGTGGCCACCACAGACACCCAACAATGGAAACGTTCATTCTTCCAAGCAATGTTATTGAGCTCATGATAAACATAAAGACAGTGTGGCTGTGACAGTGAACCGGGCAGGCATGTCCCTGCCTTCCAGGAGCTTTACACCACAACTGGAGAGACAGCATTATACAATGAATTAGTCACAGTTGCTAGAAGGGTCTATAATGAATGGATGACCATTTGATTTACCATCTAAATCTAGACCCTTTGGAAACTGAAAGTGAGTGCTGTTAATAATTATGCCTGGGCAACTGGCAAAAACTGGGACTATCTTGGGCAAACTGGGACATAGAGAAGCACCATCTAGCCCAGGGAATCAGGGAAGACTTCCTTGAGAAAAGAACGCTGGAGCTAGGATCTGAAGGATATGTAGAGGTGAACCAGTCATTTGGGCTGCCATTATATGTTATCAGAGCCTGGTGATCCCCCCTGTATGGCTGGCACCACAGGTGTTGGTTCATCATTTGGTGATTGATTTCTCACAGTCTTAAGGACTCCCATGTCGGGGATGTCACCACGGTCTGGAAGAGCACTGCCTGGGATTTTTTGATGGCACTGAAATGGAAACAAGGGCACCTAAAAGAATCTGTCAATGGCTTTCCCTCTGCCTTGATTATGTTATTCTGGACAGAGAATAAGGGAATCTGTCGACATCTGATTATAACCCGTTTTTGCCTTTCATTTTATTTTTTAAATTTAATTTCAATTTAAATTATAATTGAATTAAATCTATATTAATTGAATTAAGTTAATTATATATAAATCAATATATAATTATAATTAATTAATATAATAAATCAATATATAATTAATATATAATGCATTATTGGTTTCAGAGGTAGAGATCAGTGATTCATCAGTCTTATATAATACCCAGTGCTCATTACATCACAAGCCCTCCTTAATGTCCATCACCCTGTTACCCCATACCCCACCCACCTCCCTCCAACAACCCTCATTTTGTTTGCTATGATTAAGAGTCTCTTATGGCTTGTCTCCCTCTCTGATTTCATCTTGTTTTATTTTTTCCTCTCTTCCCCATGAGCCTCTGTTTTGTTTCTTAAATTCCACAATGAATGAGATTGTATGATAATTGTCTTTCTCTGATTGACTTATTTCACTTAGCATAATACCCTCTAGTTCCGTCCATTTCATTGCAAATGGCAAGATTTCACTTTTTTGAAGGCTGAGTAGTATTCCATTATTTTTTTAAAAGACTATTTATTTATTAGAGAGAGAGAGAGAGTGAGCATGAGTGGGGGGGAGGGGCAAAGGGAGAGGGAGAAGCAGGCTCCTCGCTGAGCAGGGAGCCCCATGCGGGGCTCGATCCCTGGACCCCGGGACCACGACCTGAGCTGAAGGCAGACGCTTAACGACTGAGCCACCCAGGCACCCTCATTTTTAACTTTTCTGAAACATCAATGAAAATGCTTTCCACTTATCTTTTTTAAAATTTTTGTAAAATACATAACATAAAATTTGCCATTTTAACCATTTTTAAATGTACAGTTCAGTGGCACTGAGTATTTTCCCACTGTTGTGCAACCATCCCCACCATCCACCTCTAGAACTTTCTCATCTCCCCAAACTGAAATTCTATTAAACACTAACTCCCCAATCCCCTCCCCAGCCCCTGGCCCCCACCATCCTACTTTCCATCTCTATGAACTCCTCCTCTAGGGACCTCACAGAGGTTGAGTCATACCATATCTGCCCTTTTGTGACTGGCTTATTTCAGTTAGTACAATGTCTGTCCTCAGGGTTCATCCATGTTGTAACGTGTGTCAGGATTTCCTTCCTTTTTAAGGCTGAATAATATTCCATTGTATGAATTTACCACATTTTATTTATCCATTCACCCATCAATAGACCTGTGAATTGTTTTCACCTCTGGCTATTGTGAATAATGCTGCCATAAACATGTGCATAGAAGTATCTCTTCAAGTCCTTGCTTTCAATTATTTGGGTATATACCCGAAAGTGGAGTTGCTAGATCATAGGGTAATTCTATGTTTAATTTTTTCAGGCATTACTTCACTGTTTTCCACAGCATCTGCACTATGTCACATTCCCACCGACAATCCACAAGCTTCTAATTTCTCCACATCCTCTCTAACACGTTAATTTCTCCTCTAATCTTTTACAGGAACTTAATATTTTTTTTTTGAGATAATTGTAGATTTACATACAGTTTTAAGAAATACTGTGGAGAGGTCTTATATATTCTTCCCCCAATTTCTCCTAATGGTAACACCTTTCACAAGTATAGCCTAATACCACAACCAGGATATTGACGTTGATATAACCCGCTGACCTTATTCAGATGTCAGTTTTATATGCACTCATGTGTGCGTGCGTGCGTGCATGTGTGTGTGTAGAAGCAGTTTTTTGCAAATTTATCCTCTGTGTAGATTCATGTGACCCTCCCCCCCCATAGTCAAGATACAGAACAGTTCCATCACAATGATCCACAATAGGGATTAAAAAAAACCTTTTGTTTTAGAAAAATTAAAACTAGTAGACAGCATAGTGTAATTGACATCACATGCCATCAGCCAATTTCAGTAACTCCCAATTTATGGCCGCTTCCATTTCTTCTGTAGTCTTGCCCACTCCTGTATTATTATGCAGCAAATCCCAGCCTTCTCGTCACTTCAACTGCAAGCATGTCAGACTAACTCTAAGAGACAAAGACATCACTTTTAAGCAGAACCACAACACTACCCTTGTGCTCTCTCCCCTGCCCTTAGCCATCAATAATCCCCAAAAGGGCTTCACAGGGAATTGGCAGATACTGTAGCTTCTCCTCCAAGCTACATCTTAGGAAGGGCACACATCGGCCATGAATAAGTTGCTGAAGGATAACAGACAAGAGTAACAAGCTCTTTTTCTCCCAGACCCCACAACCAATCCATCAGAAAAGCCCGTCACTCTACCTCCAAAACAGAATCAGTATCCAACCACGTCACCACCTCTGCTTATGTCTCTGTGTCCCAGCCTGCACCCTCTCTCACCTGGGCTGCTGCAGAGCCTCCTCTCTGCTCTCGCTGCCACCACCTCTGCCCCCTACAGCCTCATCTCTGCACTGAGCCAGAGGATCTGTCAAGACAGAAAGGAGAACATGCCCCTCCTCTGCTCAGCACCCTCCAAGGACTTCTCATCTCATTCAAAAGCCTAGACAATCGCTCCCACACAGTCTCCGGTTACCTTCTGATTTCATCTGCTCCCCTCACTCTGCTACAGCCAGAGGCCGGTCTGCTGTGGCATAGATGCCCCGGGCACACTCCCACCGCAGGGCCTTTGCTCATGCTCTTCCTTCTGCCTAGAATACTCTTTTCCACATGTCCACTCAAACTTATCCCCTTCAGGTCTTGGTCTAATGTCCTTGTGTAGTTTCTGTCTGCATGCTTGGATCGACTCAACACCTATTTCCACCCTGCTCCATCTCCTGGGTGCTGACTCCAGGGAATAAATCAACAGAACCTTCCCTCTGGCTTCCACTGGGTTTGGCCTATGGACAAAGGGCACCACAAGAAGGAGTGAGCTCCCTCCCAGGTGACTGTTGCAGGCTGGCTGTGGCCCTGTTAGGTGGCCTCTCTACACTACCTCTGTCTTCTGTCATGTGCCCTCCCTTGCCAGCCTCAGGGTCATAGTAGCCTCTCTTCACTGTCCCTGTGGTTTCTCTCCATCCTGCCCACATCACTGTAAATAGTTCCTCTGCTAACTCTCCTCCAGTGACCCACTTCAGTGTGCCAGCTGTTCCCTGCTGGGATGCTGACGGATACAGTAATCTTCTCGGGGAGCTTGTCCCTGGCCACCCAGCATAAAATTGCACCCTCCCACATGTCCACACCCCCTCTGTATTCTCTGCTTTATGTTCCTCAGCATTTCTCGCCATCTGTGGTACATATTGTACTTACCTATGTTGTTTATTATCTGTCTCTCCCAACTGGGACAGTTGTGTCCTGTTGCACAGGGTGTGCACTGCACAGTTCCAGAAGTCACTATTTACACAGACTGCAATGTGATAGGACAGTGGCTTCTCCTAGAGTTGTGCAGCAGGGTGGCCCTGTCCCCCATCAGAATATAAGCTCTGACTTTTTCCCCCCCACTATTCTATCTTAAGTGCTTAGAAGAGTGCTCAGCACATAGTAGTTCTCACAAAATTGTCATTAATGACTGTTAATCTCTTTTACTTCCCATGAGAAATATAAGTGCAAGTACCCTTGTCAGGAGTTTTCTAAGGGTTTCTCTTGATACACTGTCTTGCAACTGCAAGGCCCTGAGAGTAGGAAGCATGTTTACCTTCTGTACTACCTACTGTAGTGTGTGCTCTCGGTGCCTCTCCCAGTTCCCCTGAGAACTGCCCTCAGCTAGATGGGAGCCCTCTTGCTTGGGAGGTCTGCCTCCCACACGTGGGAGAGTCTGTGCCAGGGACTGACACAGGTACAAAATCCCGCCCCTTGCCTCAAGGTGGGACCAGCTCAGCGGTGCACACTTGCAGGGCCTGGATGATGCCAGCCTCCCTGGAAGGTCGCACTCTCACCTAGCTCCCACCCCGCATGTCCATAAGCATCTTGACTGGGACTCCCCTTCCTGGGAACCTGCCCTAAAGATGCCTGTGCGCTGTCCATGTGTGGCGTACCGTCCAGCACACAGCAGGGTCCCGTCACTATTGTTAGTGAATGAATAAATCCGTATGGGTTGGCTTCCCAGCCCTGCCACTCACTAGCTGTATAACCCTGGCCAAGGCAGTCCTGATCCTAGCCTCAGTTTCCCCAAAGGCCAGGTGAGGTAATCCTATTCACGGAGATGACCCTGCATGCTGTGAGGGACAAATACTAGTTAGGGATGGCAAACCCTCACCCTGCCCTGCTCAGCTCTTTCACTCCTCCCTGAATGTTAAATCTTGTCTGGCCAGCTTCCTCGTTAGCTCCTGGTGGGGTGGCTTTCTGTTTCCTGGCCTCTTTCCTCCAGGGGACAGGGCTCACAGGTGCTCTGTGGATGCTCTTTGCTTGATTGGAAGTGCCTTGGGAAACAGGAGGAACTTGGGGAAAGACAGCGATTAGAATAGACCATTAGGTATTAACACCACCCACCATCAGTGCTGTGGCCAGACTGGCTTCCTTTGAGTCTGCTGAGCTGGAGTTAATTAGCTTTTGGATTTCTTAGCTGTGGGGTGTCGCTTTAATCATCTGCCACCTGGCCCCAGCTCAGCCCTGGTGGGAGAGAGGCCTTTAGAAGCATGAGCTGAAGGGAGGCCAGTCTTGCAGAATGAAAGCCCCTCAGAGCTGAAACTGCGCTCCAGCAACCGGACTGCCCACCTGCTTGCCCCATTTGAGGGAACTGAGGCCGGAAGAGGCTGGACTGACCCTCAGTAGGCCGCAGACCTAGGATTCAAGCTTGGGTTTCCTGTGTTATGGCTTGGGCCTTTGTTCATTTTGCAATCCCTCCCTTTGTTCCACAGATACTTCCCTAGCACCTCCTCAGGGTGGGACACTGGGATTTCGCAGATGAGGAAACCAGAGCTAGTCCTTCCTCTCCCGGGGGTTTACCCTGTAGTAGCAGCCATTGACGGGCAAGCGAGCAGATCCAGTGATAATGACAAATGGTGAAAAGGGCCCCGAAGGAGACCAATAGGGCAATGAAAGGGAGTACCATGAATGGCCCTAAAAGGGTGGCAGGGGAAACCTCTCTAAGGGGCTGATTTACATTCCCTAAGATGACAAGAAGTTTTTCTCTATAGAATGGCAGCTAATAAATAAAGATAAAATAATAGCATGAGACCATCATAATTTTGCAACCCCAAAAGGATAAATGGACCATGCTTTGAACATCAGTGGCCGCAAGCATCACAAAAAGGGAGGCCAGCAGACACTAAGTGCCTCCCGATGGAAGAACACGGCATCACCGTGAAATTGCCAGAAAATTGAACCTAAATCTGATCAAGCCCTTAGCTCAGGACTATTCAGTGAAATACACACAAATGCAAGTCACACAGGTCCCACATGTCATTTTAAATTTTCTAGAAAGCGCACTGAAAAAGAGGCGAAATTAATTTTAATAGTAGATCTTACTTGATTCAATATATCCGACACATTATCATCTCAATATCCAATCAATACAAAAAACGATCAATGAACTCGTTTCCATCCTTCTTTCATACTCAGTCTTTGACATCTGGTGTGTGTTGTACGCGTACGGCACATCTCGGCCCGTACGAGCCGCATTCCAAGGGCCCCGTAGCCACACGCGGCTGGAGGCTACTGTCCCGAACAGCGCAGCTCTGCTCAACAACCTGTTTCCAGGAAATTCAGAAGACAGAGGAATGTGTGAACACCACCACCCTGATGCAGTCAGCCAAGTTCACAAGCTCTGATTTTCTGGAAAACTCTATAGAAAAAGGAATCTAGCTTTTTTTTTTTTTAAAGATTTTATTTATTTATTTGTGAGAGAGAGAATGAGAGAGAGCACATGAGAGGGGGGAGGGTCAGAGGGAGAAGCAGACTCCCTGCCGAGCAGGGAGCCCGATGCGGGACTCGATCCAGGGACTCCGGGATCATGACCTGAGCCGAAGCCAGTCGCTTAACCAACCGAGCCACCCAGGCGCCCCATAGCTTTTTTTTTTTTTTTTTAAGAAATACATTTTAAAGGGGGAAATTAATGGAGAGAGGACCCATAAATTAATAGAGTCTTCAGAGACATACATATCAACCAATCAGCATATGTGAACCTGGTTGAAGCAAACAATCTGTAAACAATCCTTAAAACATTTTATAGTGTTTATGAGATAATTGGACATCTGAACACTGAATATTTGGTGCTATTAAGAGTTGTTATTTTTTTCTAGGTGTGATAATGGTGTTGTGGTTATTTATTCTTTTAGAAAGTCATTATCTTTTAGAGGGATATACTGAAATATTTATGAAGGTACTTTGAAATAATATGAAGTCTGGAATTTGCTTCAGAATAATCTGGGAAGGGAGAGAATAATGGGGATGAGGTGAAATGAAACAGGATTGATAATGGGGTGCTGAGTGAAGGACACATAGGTCTTATTAAACTATTCTGCCTACTTTTGTAGATGTTTGACACTTGGCATCAAAAAAAATGTTCTAAGGAAGTTGGCATGATGTTGGAAAGGGATATAGATAGCAAAGGCCACAAAACAGGAGATTGCATGAGGGTAGAGATGTCTGCCTTATTCATCACTGTCTCCTAGCATCTCACACGGAGATGACACATGGCAGGTACTTAGTACATTTGTCCCTTTTGCAGTTATTTCTGTCCGTAGGGCTCTTCAGGTACATCCCACCAGGGGTATATAGTCAAATTACTTTGTCTTTCATCATAATTCTTCTCTGTGTGGTTACATCAGCAATGCTTTTTTTTTTTTTTTAAGGCTTGTTTTATTTTATTTTTTACTTTTAGTGATTTTTTAAACTTTTATTTTATAATCATGTAAAATATTTGGATGCTTCCCAAGTCAAGTCTACAAAACAAGGCATATTCACAGGAGTCTGACTCCAATCCCTGACAATTTTCTTTTGAGGACTTATATCCACTCTTTTGTACAGCTAATGGGAGTAAAGGCAGGGACCCTCTTCCTGTGTGAAAGTTTGGCCCATGACCCACCAACAAGCTCATTGATCATCTCTCTTTGGAATCTGAAACTCTTAACAGAGAGACAAAAACACAAAAGTAGTTGGACTTGACTCATCAGGTGGTGGCCCTGGGACCAGACTGCCTTTGCTATAGTCCCACTCCAGAGGTCTTAGCATCCTCACCCTCTGATATTGGTTCCTGCCTCCATCTCAGCTAGGTTCTCCAGTCTTCACCCAGTTCCAAGCCCCCGATATGAATCCACTAAGTTCTCTTTTGCTTCCATTAGCTTGAGTCCCTTTCTGTTGTTTGCATCCTAAGACCCCTAACTGAAGCACAGACCTCCAGCAACACATGGCGTAGTTAAGTACTTAATCCAGATTCTGATAAGACACGCCCAGAGTGAGAGCCCAGAACCATCTGAGCGGTGAAGTGAACTTGGAGAACGGCCTGAATCAGGCAAAGCTGGAGAAGCTGAAGTGGTAGCCAGGACACCTATGCTGGGCTATTGATGTTCCTGAGAGCTGCATACCTGGTGGTATCAGCCCGAGGGTCCCGGAGCCCGTGCTTAGGACGGTACTCCCTGAACCCTTCTCTCCCACCTCTCCCCAGCTTACACATCTCCATCTATGGAGCAAGGGCTGTGATTTCCACCGTAGCTCAGCCTTGTTAGCTATTCAGAGGATAGACCTTTGAGGTTGAGGTATTTTTGCTCTATTGAATTGTCCTGACCCTACTCCTGGCGGGCTGATCAAAATGTCTGGAGGAGCTGGGCCAGATGTAGGACAATATGGAGCAGTGGGTACTGGAGAGAACTTGAAGGGTTCTGCTACTAGGTTCTAGTGATTGTCACTATGAGGCTCAGGGTCACCAGATCTCCTTATTTTTCATGAGAACCTAGAAATCAAGAATTTTATGTTAAATGTTCTTATTTTTAAAATACTCTAAACATGTATCAATGGGATGAATTCATCCCATGGGCCATCAGTTGGAAACCCCTGGTCTACCACCTACATTGTGTGTTTTCCTCTCTGTATGGTCATCGTCTGCCTGCCTCACTGTCTGCCTCTCCCATAAGATCATGAGTCTCGAGAAGGCCAAGATCACAATTCTCTTGTTTCCAGCTGAATCCCATATGCCTCACTCACTCTCTGGCATAGGGCAGAGTTCAATATATGTATGGATGGACCAATGGATGGACAGACGGACAGAGGGAGTGAGGTCACACAATTCATGGAGGATGACAATGCAAAGATATGCATCAGTACCATACCAGGCAGGGGAGGGAGAGAGGGAAGAGAGGTGACTTGGCTTCTTAGTTTGGATGTAGCTGCACCACTAGCCATTAGCAAGCTCCTCAGTCCAGGGCCACAAGGGCCAGACCAGTCCCTTTGCTGAGCTGCCAGATTCTATTCTTGGAATAGTGCTTCCATAGCACTCACTCCACCCACGATGAGGACCTGCCTTCCTGTGTCCACAAAGCTTACTGCCTGTGGTTACTCAGCGCTGAGGGCCCAGGGGCTATGGCTCCCATGCTCCCCGCCCCCCAGCCCCTCAGGCCCAGAGCCCCAGCAGGGGAAGCAGCCTGCCTGGCCCCCTGCCAGCCTCAGGGCATTGAAGTCATGGCTGTCAGGCCAGGATGGGGCAGGGAGGTGGGGCTTCCCTTGGTCCGCCCCCCTTCACTTCCTGCTGGCTTCTTTTGAGGAGCTTCTTCCTCCCCTGCTCCACTGCCCACTTGGCTGTGAGGACACAGAAAGGCTCATCAGTTGCTATAACAACACCTACCACCTTCCTTTGCACTTAGCCAGGCTATTTAGTCCCTGTTGGATAATGGATCTGCCTGTAGAATGACCCGGTCCCCCTTAAACTGGCCAGCCACTGGCCCAGGCTATGGCCTCAGCGTTGGGGCTAAGGCATTATTACTATTAGCAGAGGTGTTGTTGTTTTAGGCGGCCAATTACTGAGTGCTCACTGCGTGCCAGTATTATAATGAAGCCTTTACAAGCCCTATCTCATTTAATCCTCACAGTGACGCTAAGACATGGGAAACATGGCTTTCGATTTATGGCTGAGGGAAAAGCCAATATGGTCTAATAAGAGCGGGGACCCTGCGACCGGGCTGCCTAGGTTCGAACCCTGCCTGCCAGTTGCTAACTGTGTGGGCAAACCACTCCCTCTGTGCCTCAGTTTCCTCATCCATAAACGGAGATAATCATGTGGCCAGGAATAGTGTCTGTCATGTCGCAAGTGCTGGTCTTGGTCAACCCCAGAAGGGGACCCTGAGACAAGGGTACCAGCAGAAATTGTTTGGTGAGATCTGAGGCAGGGAGGAGGGAGTGAGGCAGAAGAGGGAGGCCGCCGGGAAAGTGTGCTCTGTTGAGTTACCAGTATGAGCAACTGGAGATGAACCCTGCCGGGAGCCGGTGTAGACACACACTTCCGAGTTACCCCATCTGGAGGGTGATGGAGTTGGGGGCTTATCTACTAATTCCACCAGCCATAGGTTGAGGGTTGCTCCTGGGTGGGTGTGAGCTCCCTAGCACTTCTGTCCTACTGGATGGGCTCTGTGAAATCACTCTGGCATCTGGGGGAAGCTTGCAGCCAGGTGCTGCAAGCGCTGGCAATGGGGAGCTGGGCTGGGCCTGCCCTGACAGCACCACAGTATCTGCTACATAGCTCATAAATGTTGTTGAATGAAGGAGCAAAAGCAACCAGGGAAGGCAGAACAGCCCCCCGAAGAAGTCAGTGGCCCAATCCCAAGAGCCTGGGGATATGCTCCATTACATGGCAAAAGGACTTCGCAGATGTGATTAAACTTACAGATCTTAAAATAGGGAGATTATGTGGCAGACCCAATCTAATTATATGAGCTATTAAAAGCAGAGGACTGCCCCAAGCTGGAGTGAGAAGGAAGCAGCAGAAAGAGCAGCTGGAAAGATCCAAGCACGGGAGAGACTAGCCTCACTTGAGAAGCAGTGCTGGTGGCCCTTAGGGGCAGAGGCTGCCTCCCAGCTGCCAGCTAGCAAGGTAACAGGGACCTCAGTCCTCCAGCCACAGGACCTGGACCCTGCCTACAGCCTGACGTCTCTCTGAAGTGGGTTCTTCCCCAGAGCTCCAGCTAAGCGCTGGGGCTGGCCAACACCTCTACTGCAGGCTTGTGAGACTCCAAGCACCATGCCCAACTGAGCCCCTTGCACTTCTGAGCTACAGACTGTGAGATAATAACTGTGTGTTATTTTAAGCCACTGGATTGTGGTAATGCATTACAGCAGCCCTGGGAAATGAGTACAGAAACTGAGGCTCAGAATGGGTGAATAACTTGCTCAATGCCATATAGTCAGTAAATAATAGAGTTGAAAAGCCATTTATCAATACCCAGGTCCCTGACCTCTAGGTAATGCTTCTTCCTGCTCTTTGAGGCACAGGAGAAGAGAGGAAACCCCTGAGAAAGGCTGTGGGAAGGAGGAGAGTATGGTTAAGAGCTCAGGTTCTGGGTTGGACATATTTGGATTGACGTCTGTTCTGTAACTAATTAGCTGGGTCACTTTGGGCAAAATCACATTACTTCTCTAAGCCTTAATTTCCTCATCTGTAAAATGTAGCTGACAATGGCACCTCCCTGGTGGGGTATATTGTGAGAACTAGAGGAGACTGTGCTTATAAAGGGTTGTCTGTGATGCCAGGCACATGGGAAGTGCTAGGTAAAAATTTGCCTAGTATGGTCATATATTCAGCATCCATTTTGTGTCATGTGCCTTAGTGGAATCCCAATGCACATAACCACTGAGGTAAGTACTGTTGTGCCCATTTTACAGATGAGGCAACAAGGCTCCTAAACACTTTTACTTTTTTACTGTGTGCATTTTCATTTATGAAATTAAAGAAGTAAGGATGGGAATTTCACTTTCACCCATGAAAAAGGCAACAACCAGATGGAAAGAAGGCAAACACATGAGTAAATCCTCATGTTTACCCTGATGTTTAGCCTAGAGGTACTTTCCAGATCACAATATAAGATGGTGGCAGAGAGCAGAGTTTGAATCTGCTGAAGTAGTTGACATTTGCAAGGCAGAGTGCCAGAGGGGAGGGATTTATGCAGAGGAGGATGGCAGGTGGAGAAGTCCATGTGGGGGTTTCTGGTAGGTCCTTGGCCAAGGGCTGGAGTGCACATGTGCAGGGAGACTCTGAAAGGCCCAGCAGAGAATGAAGACACTGGTGGTCACCTGATGGGAGTTCCATCCCAGTCTGAGTGCACAGACCTCACTGAGTATCTTGGACATTCACTTGACAGCTCAGAAAGGCCACACCTTAAGGGTAAAGATCAAGCATTGGGGCCATGTCCTAGTACAAAGGACAGAAGAAGATATACCACCCCAATGGTAAGCTAAAGAAAGCTGGTGATATGTAAATAACAGACAAAACTAACTTTATGATAAGGAGAGCAATCAGAGATAAAGAGAGACTTTTCATAAGGACAAGGGTGCCAATTTAATCCTAAATGTATAAGCACCTAATAACAGAATTTCATAATAAATAAAGCAAAACCCCATAGCTTAAGGGAAGAATAGACAAATCTATCATCATGTCTGGCAAGGTAACAACCTCAGTAATTGAAGAAAAAATAGACAAAAATCAGGAAGGATATAGAAACTTTGAACACTCTTAATCATCTTGATCTAACATTTTAAGAGCACTACCCCAAATAATTGCAGAATACCTTTTTTTTTTTTTTAAGGTACATGAAGCGTTCACTAAGATGGATCATAAACTGGGCCATAAGTCTCAATAAAATTCAAAACTTGATACATTTTAAAAGACTGATGAAATCATATAACGTGTGTTCTCTGCCCACACTGGAATGAAATTAGAAAATCACCACAGCTGTAAATACCTATAAAAAAGGAGAAAGACATCAAATAAATAACCCAACTTTAATTAATAACCTTAAGAAACTAGAAGAAGAGGAGCAAACTGAACTAAAAGCAAGTAGAAGGAAAAAAATAATAAAGATTATGGTAGAAATGAATGAAAAGAGTACAGAAAAACAGTAGAGAAAATTAATACAACCAAAGGTTGTTTCTTTGAAAAGATAAACAAAATTGACAAACCTTTGGCTAGATAACCAGGAACAGAAGAGAGAAGATTCAAATTACTAAAATCAGGAATAAAAGAGGGGGCATTATTACCAACCTTACAGAATAAAAAATTGCCAATGTTACTTTGATACCTAAAGCCAGAAAAAGACATAAGAAAACCACAGACCAACATCCTTTGTGGATAAAGACGCAAAATCCTCAACAAAATACTAGTAAACTAAATCCAGCAACCTATAAGGATTATACACTATGACAAAGTTGGATTTTTCCCAGAAAGGCAAGGTTAGTTCAACATCCAAAAATCATTTAATCATATCAGTAGAACAATAAATAAAAATCACATGGTCATCTCAATAGTTGCAGAAAAAGCATTTGACAAAACCCAAACCTACTCATGATGAAAAATTCTCAACCCCTGAGGAATAGAAATGAACATTCTCAACCTGCTAAAGGACATCTATGAAGAAGACACAGCTAACGGTATACTTATTGGTGAAAGACTGAAAGCTTTCCCTCCAAGATCATGAATGAGACAAGCATATGTACTCTCATCACTTCCATTCACTATTGTACTGTAGGTTCTAGCCAGAAAAATTAGGCAAGAAAAAGAGAAGTCTCCACATTGGAAAGAAAGAAAACTGTCCATTTGCAGAAGACATAATCATGAATATGGAAAATCCTAAGGGATAAACACCAGAAAGAAGGAAGAGAATAAGGAAAAGAGGAAGAGGAAGAAGAAGAAATCACAAAAAAAGGAAGGAAGGAAGGAAGGAAGGAAGGAAGGAAGGAAGGAAGGAAGGAAGAAAGGAAGGAAGGAAAATTAGAGCCAATAACTGAGTGCAGGAAGGTTGCAGAATGCAAGATAAATGTACAAAAATCAACTATATTTCTATGTACTAGCATTGCATAATCCAAAAAATGAAATTAAGAAAACAATTCCGTTTACAATCAAAAGATTAAAATGCTTAGGAATAAATTTAACAAAAGAGGTAAGAGACTTTTACACGGAAAATTACAAAGCACTTTGAAAGCAACTAGAAAAGACCTAAATAAATGGAAAGACATTTGTGTTCATGGGTAAGACTTAATATTAAGATGGCAATACTGCCCACATTTAGCTACAGATACAATGCATTCTCTATTAAAATTAGAGTTGTCCCTTTTTTATTTTTGCAGAAATTGATAAGCTGATCCTAAAATTCATGTGGAAATGCAAGAAAGCCAGAATAGCTAAAACAATCTTCAAAAATAACAACAAAGGTAGAGAAATCATACTTCCCAATTTCAAAACTTACTTCAAACTTACAGTAATCAAGACTGTGGTACTGGCATGAGGATAGATATATCCATCTGGAATAGAATTGAGAGTCTAGAAATAAGCCCCTGCATTTATGATTGATTGATTTCTGACAGAGTACCAAGACAGGTGAAGAACTGTCTTTTCAACAAAAGGTAGTAGGAGAACTGGATAGCCACATACAAATTGAATCAGAGACCTTAGTATAAGAGCCAAAGCTACAAAACTCTTGGAGGAAACATGGGTGTTATTTATAGTTGGATTAGACAATGTTTCTTAGCTATGACATGAAAAACACAAGCAACAAAATAAAAAATAGATCAATTGGACTTCATCAAAATTAAACACTTTTGTGCTTTAAAGGACACCATCAAGGAAGTGAAAAAGACAACCCACAGAATAGGAGAAAATATTTGCAAATCATCTCTCTGATAAAGGTCTAATATTCAGAACACATAAAGAACACTTACAACTCAACAATAAAAAGACAACCCAGGGGAACCTGCGTGACTCAGTCAGTTCAGTGTCTGATTCTTGATTTTGGTTCATGTCATGGTCTCAGGGTCCTGGGATCCAGCCTCACATTGGGCTCTGTGCTTGGCAGGGGCGGCTTGAGATTCTCTCTCTCCCTCTCCCTCTGCCCCTCTCCCACTGTGCGCACGTGCTCTCTCTCTCTCTCAAATAAATAAATGCAAAAAAAAAAAAGGACAAATAACCCAATTTAAAAACGGACAAAGGATTTGAACAGACATTTTTCCAAAGAAGATGTACAAGTACCAGTAAACACATGGAAGCTCAACATCATTAGTCATTTGGAAATGCAAATCAAAATCACAATGAGGTACCACATCACATCTACTATGATGGCTAGAATTAAAAAAAAAAAAAACAGCAATAACAAATGTTAGTTAGCAAGGATGTAGAGCCCCTGGACCCCTTATACCTTGCTAGTGGGAATGTCAGAGTGTGCAAGCTGTAGAAAACAGGTTGGCAGTTCCTCCAAATTTAAACACAGAGTTATCATATGACCCAACAATACCATTCCTAGGTATATTCCCAAGAGAACTGGAAACATGTGTTCACACAAAAATTGTGCACAAGTATTCATAGCAGCATTATTCATAAGATCTAAAGGGTAGAAACAACCCAAACGTCCACCAACTGATGAATGGATAAACAAATATGGTCTATCCATACAATGGAGTATTATTTGGCTGTGAAAAGGAATGAAGCTATAAACATGGATGAATCTTGAAAACATTATGCCAAGCAAAAGAAGCCAAACATACAAAGCCACATATTGTATGATTCCATATATAAAAAAATTTCCAGAATGGGCAAATTCACAGAGCCAGACAATAAGCAGATTAATGATTGCCAGATGTTGCTGGGGGAGGGGAATGGGGAGTGACTGCTAATAGGTACAGGGTTCCCTTTGGAGTGATGAAATGTTCTGGAATTAAATAGCAGAGGTGGTTGCACAACCTTATGAATATACTAAAATCACTGAACTGTATACTTTGTTCTTTGTTATATAGTTTAATAAAATAATTAAAAGAACAGCATACACAGAGCATTTGTGTTAGGAGGATTTTAGCTGCAGGTAACACAAATACAACTTCCACTAGTTTAATCAATAAGAAAGGTTATTGACTCAGGAAGCTTGCAGTCCAGAGGTAGAAGGAGCCCTCCAGATTGATTGATTCAGTAGCTGAATGTTGGTGTCAAGGACTCAGATTTTGGTACATCTCTCTGCTCGGTAGTCATCAGTGCCAGATTTTTTTCAGACTGGTAGTAAACAATGCAAGTGACTCCAGGCATCACATCTGGACAAAACAATGTCCTGAGGCAGAAAAGAGAGCTCATCTTAAGATTTTCTCTTAAGAAAGAGGAAACTTTCCCCCAGAGTCCCCAACAGACATGCCTTCACATCTCACGGCCAGAAGTAGCTCGTGTGTCCACCCTAAGCTAGTCACTACAATCAGGAATAGCATTACTTTCATGGCCCTGAGGCCCAGCCTGGATCTTGGGTTGCTATCAACCTTCCCTGCAGCAAATGGCTGAATGGGGAAAGAAGAGTACTAAACATAGTAAGAATTAGGAAGGAAGGGGGAAATAGATGCTGGATGGGAAGCCAATGTTAAGTTATCTCAACAGAAGATGACTGAGTCAATGTTTTATAAATTTGATTACATAGTATTAAAATATTCAATCAATGAACTAGAAAAAAGTACATGCACAAGGTGAAATCCAGTGCTCTCCATGGAGATTTAAGATGTAATCATACCAACCAGGGATACAGTATGACCTCCATCCTCTCTGCCAAAGGTTCCCCAGAGAGGTTCCATCTTATAATAACTGGACATCCCCTAGAAGAGACCTTAGCTACAGAATACAGAGAGCCCCAACCTGAGAACATGTTATGTGTATCATAGAACAAATAAATGAATTTCTAATTGTTCCTAAGACAGGATGAGCCATAGAGTATTTCTTTTCAATTTATAAATAAAAATGGTTAACAAAAATAAATAATAAAAAAGCTTTTTTAAAAATAGGCAAAAGACTTAACAGATGCTTCACAGAATAATATATCCTACTGGCCAATAAGCATGTGAAAAAGTGCTCAACTTCCTAAGTCAACAGGGAAAATGCCATTTCTAAAATTAACAGCACTGAAATGCCAAATGTTTATGAAGACATAAAGCAGCTCGATATGTCAGACATTGCCAGTGGGAGTGTAAAATGGTAGACCCATTTTGGAGAACAGTTTGTTAGTTTCTCACAAAGTTAAACAATGCCTACTAACCCACAACCCACCCATCCCACTCCTAGTTATTAATCCTCGAGAAATGAAAACGAACGCCCTCAGAAAGACTTGTTCAAGAATATTCACAGCAGCCAAGAAGGAGAAATAACCCAAATGGCCATCAAAAGGAGAATGGATAAACAGATTGTATATTCATAATGGAATACTGCTTAGTAATGGAAAGGAATGCACAACTACCCAGTATGGATAAATTTCACAGACATGATGTTGAATGAAAGAGGCCAGACCCCCAAAAGTACATACTGTGTGATTCCATTTATATGATTCTCAAGAATAGGTACATCTAATTCAAGGTGATAGAATCAGAACAGTGATTGCCTATGGGGGTTAATTGGAAAGGAACATGAAAAAACTTTCTGGTGATGGAAATGTTCTGTATGCTGAGAACTGTGTTGATTACATGGGTATATACATTTACCCACCTCTGTTTATTGGTACACCCAAGATCTGTGCATTTCAGTGTACGTAGATTTTTCTTCAATTAAAAGAAATGAAAAAGGTGAGAGGCAGAAGTGGTGACTAGAGGGGAGGTGTCTGGAGCCAAATTGGAAGAGGCAAGAATTCAGAGTTCCAGAGTTTGCCTCTGATGGTCTGGGGCCCTGGGGCCCTGGGAGGTGTCTAAGCAGGGGTGTGGCTTAGACTCTGGTGTGTTCCAGGGACACTGTCTGCCTCCTGTTACCCTGCTGTATGGCTTTGGTGGCTGCGTCAGCTTAGCTCCTAGGATCTGGGCTTTATCCTCTGCCCCGTCCTTCCTGAAACGCCTTGGAGAGTTTGTCCCTGAGGAGATGCTCAGCTGGAGGGACAGGAGCCCCTGGGTCTCCAGTCTCCAGCCCTGGGTGAACCAGGAGTGAAGAGGAGCCACGCCCTCCCCCAGCCCACCCCCAGCCTAAAACCCTGCTTTCCTGAACTGAGCAGAACTGAGGCTTCTGAGAAATCTCATTTTGAGTGCCAGCCGCCCGCCCAGTCCTGCTCTATGATTTATTACCGCTCTGCATGGGTGATGACTCACTGTGGGGGAGGTGACAGGAGCCGTGTTGCTGCCAAGGCAGCCCAGGGCTGCTGCTGAGGGAGGAAAAGCTGCCCATCCCTTTGGGGACTTGGGGTTTCCGCTTCTGACCTGTTTGCTGCCCATTCTGTCCAGATAGGATGAAAGAAGCAGAAAGGGCTTGAACTTTGGGGACAGACCAAGTTGGGGTCATCATAGGTAAGCCTTAGTTTCTTGTTCTGTAAAATGGGGTAGGGGTGTTTTAGGGCTTTGGGTGCATGTGATTTATTGAGGGAGTGCCCTTAGGAAAAACCTGTACGGGGTGAGGGAAACAGGACAGGGAATAGGGAGGAGCCAAGGGGGAATGTGACCCCAGGTTAGGTCCAGCCTCAGCCTGATCCACTGGGGGCTGTGGGATCAACCACACTACAAAATTGTTCACAGTCCCAGATAAGATTGGGAGCCAGCCTTTTGCAGCCCCTTTCAGCACTGACTGTGGGATGCTCTTGGAGGGATGTAACCAACTAGTGAGGCTCCTGTCAACCTAGGGCAATTTTCCAGAGAAGGGGGGCAGCTTTGAGCTCTTGGCAGCCAACACACTGGTGGGTGGGCATGCTGGCCTGGTTATGGAGACCTGATTGGGGCCCCAACAGCACCTATTAAAATACCCATTGCCCAGGGCTTCTGTGAGTTCACAAAATAGGCAGTAAAAAATAGTAACTACTTCTTACATGCATGAGAAGTGGCACTTAGGACTGCAAATGTGCATGCCCTGCCTACTGTAAATTCAACACTTTTGGGGACCAGGGCAGGGTGAGAATCAAAAGTCAATGCATTTAAGCAAGAGCAATTATCAAAAATACTTAATAGCCAGAAAGAAGCTGGCAGAGCAGCTGGGTCCTGGAGGCCCCCTTTAGTTCCTGGAAGGTTTGGGGTTCCTGAGGACAGTGGCTCGGGTAGGGTGGGGAACCCTTTAAGAACCTGGGACAGTGGCTACCAATCATCTGGTCTTACCAGCTTGGCACATTATTCTGCCTTCCTGCCATGCACCTGAATGATCTATATGCGTACCTACTAGAGACAGGGGAGCCTCCAGTCACCTGTCCCCACTCCACCCCCTGACATTTCTCTATCATGTGCTTCTAAGAAGTTGAGAATTGACCACTAAGCATCATCTGGCCCATTCAACCTAGGACTCTGCTTTTGATGGGGGCTTGCCAGAAACAGTGAGTTTCAAATGTTCTTGGGAAGTCCACATTTTCTCTAATAACCTATTGTATGTACATCATGGAGAGAAGAACCTATTGTATGTACATCGTGGAGGGAATTGACTTTGGAATCAGATAGACCTGGTTTTGAATCCTGCTCTGCCACTTCTTGGCTGTGTGCTCTTGGGTGAGTTGCCTTACCTCTCTGAGCCTCAGTTTCCCTCTCTGTAAAAAAAAATTTTTTAAAGGGATAAATTAATGTGCCTGCTCAGAATGATGACTGGGAGGAGTAAGGCTCATGATGTGATGTGCTTAGCACACAACAAGCCCTTGATAAATATTTGCTCTTTGCCCCTTTCCTCTTCTGGAAAAATGTATTTTTGGTCCTGTCATCCCCGGAGTGGGGGGAGCAGCTTTCCTAGGTTCACCACCTGCACTAGGGGGTCCTGCTCATCCTCTTGTTTATCCTAATGGAACTCTTTACCCTCTGGGAGGGGACCCTTGTCCTTTCAGTTTCTGGCCCCAGTTCCAGGAACTGCCCCACAAAGGCTCAGTTATTTTTTCTCAGCTATTTCTTACACCTCTCAGAAGACTCATCTCTTTTATGAGCACCCACATTGTCCCCTCCATCCGGCCTCCCCTTCCTTGGAAAGGCAGTTTTCCCTGAGGTAGAGCCTTTGCCAGTAAGCTGTGTCTGTTATTTGGAAATCCCGATGAGATGGGATGAAGACACACGTAGAATCTTCCATCACAGATGACTTCAAAGGGGCTGATGGTCAGTGCCTATTTCCTCCCTTTATTAGAGGTGCTTCTGCAGGAGATGAGGCACTGATAGGTCATAAATATCAGGGACAGGCAGCACAATCCCAGCCTGATCTCAAGGTCCACGGAGGTAGCTAACAAGTAAAGTGTGTCTCTTGATAGAGTCTGGGAGTTCAGACCAAGTGAGGGAGATCCAAGTGTGCAGGGACCCTGCCCTGAGTTTCAGGACTGCTCCCTGCAGGGGGAGGGGATCGGGGCTTGAGTCCTGGCATGGTGACTTACCAGGGTGACTGGTGATCTAGAGCATTTTACCAAACCACTTTGTGCCTCAGTTGCCACTCCTATAAAATGGATATGATGATAATCAGCATTTTTTCCTGATAGTGGGGGTTTTCCTCCTTGACACACAGGCATAATCACTTCTGGTAGTAGCACTTGCTTCTCCTGGAGAGTAGTCCCTGCACACCCAGGCCCTGTGTTTGGGAAAGGCTGGCCTTCAAACTGGGCATGTATTTCAGCCCTGGCCTACAAGCGTATTCCATCCTCAGGCCCTGCCTTATTGTGCAGAGATGGATGCTGGACCCCTGAAGGTTCAATGGACCTCGATTCAAGGACTTCTGTTGGAAGTGTTGAGAAACAGCTCTTCCCACAGGGGTTTCTGAGATGTCCAGAGAGGGTTTGCACTCTGGATGCTCGACCATTTTGCTTCCATGAAAGGAGCACTTGACTGAGAAAGGAGCCAACCCAAAGCCATGGGATAGAGTGGAAGGTGTCTGATAACATCCTCTGAACACCAGGACCCAGCTGGACCTGAACATCTCTTCAGGGTTTTTAATCACTGTTTTTTGCTAAAGCCAGTTGGCGTTGGATTTTCTGTCCTTTGCAGCTGAAGAGTCCTTCAGTAGTGTCATATATACAACAATAACACATTCCTCTCGGGTTGTTTGAAGACAAACCATGAGAGGCTCTTAGCACAGTACGTGGCACACAGTAAGCACTCAAAAAATGCCCCTTTCTCCAGGGCCTGTTTTCTCATTTGTCAGACGGGTGCATTGAACTGTGTCCCAATGCTTCTTAGGAAATCTGAGCAGTCTGTTAAAGTAACAGGAGAGCATTGGGGTAGGAAGAACACTCCCCAATTGTCCACATCCTATCCCTGGACCCTGTAAGTAAGTCACACTACATGGCAAAAGAACTCCAGCAGATGTGATCGATTAAATTACGGAGTTTTGAGACAAAGAGATTCTCCTAGAATATATAGATGGGTCCAACCTAACCATGAAAGTCCTTAAAAAACCTGAGAATCAGGTCAGAGATGCAATGTTGTTAGCTTTGAAGATGGAAAAAGGGGGCCTTAAACCAAGGAACGTGGCAGTTTCTAAGAAGCCGAAAAAGGTGAAAACATGGATTCTTTCTAGATCCTACACAAAGTAATGCAGCCCTGCTGACACTTTGACTTTAGCCCAGGGAGACTGGTGTCAAGACTCCTAAACTCCAGAACTGTAAGATAATCAATTTATGTTGTTTTTAGCCACTGAGTTTGTGATAATTTAACAGCAGTGACAGAAATTCATATGAGCATTCACACATTTACTTATTCTTTTCATTCATTCATCGTTCAACAACTATGTATCCGGCCCTATTAGTAAAACAGATTTCATTTCTGCTCATAATCTACAGGGGACACAGAAAATACTATTTAGTTTGAAAAGCTCTGTCATGGGAAAAATGAAAGCCCTACAATGGGGAATGTACATGTTGGTATGGGAACATGAAGGAGGCACCTAACACAGCTTGGGGGTGAGACTGATGGTGGCCAGAGAAGACTTCCTGTAGGAAGTGCCATCTTAGCAGAGACAGGAAGGATGAACAGAATTAACCAGAATATGAGCAGTCTTCTCTGGGGGGAGCTAAAAAGTGTATGGTGGTGTATTAGTCAGAGTTCTCCAGAGAAGCAGAAGCAACAGAACACGTACATATGTACATAGAGATTTATTTTAAAGAATTGGCTCATACAATTATGGCGGTGTGGTAAATCCAAAATTTGCAGAGTAGGCCAGCAGTCTGGATGCCCGGGGAAGAGTCGCAGTTTGAGTCCAAAGGCCTCCTGCTGGCAGAATTTATTCTTGCTCAGGGAAGGTCAGTCTTTATGCTATTGAAGTCTTCAACTGATTAGATGAGGCCCATCCCCATTATGCAGGGCAATCTGCTTTACCCAAAGTCCACCCATTTAAATGTTGATCTCATCCAAAATACACCTTCACAGAAACATCCAGAACAATGTTTGACCAAATGTCTGGCCACTGTGGTCCAGCCAAGTTGACACATAACATTTACCATTATAGGTGGGCACCAGTGTACTCCACAACATACACACATATGAAAAATCATATTATTTTGTCTTAGTCACTTAAGGATGTTCCTCTATCTATACTCACCAGATTGGCAAGCACTTCAGTCTCAGCTATGTTTTTGCAGGCTATCCCTTTTTAGGTTCAAAAAAGAACGAAGGATGAGGGCATTTTAAGACCACTGGGAAAGCAGGGATGGGGCCTATTCCCCAGTCCACATGAGGGCTACTGTGGCCATTTCTCCCTCTGCTCCCCAAGGCAGCTGTTTGGCCTGCTTCTCTGCTCCATCAACCCCTACTGGCTCTGAAGTTTTCCTTCACCACCAGCCACATGCCTGGATGTGGAAACCCTCAGGAATTCACTCATGGTCTCAGGGCTATTTCACCAGGCTTTCTGCAACTGCATGGACACTATGTCTCTTCCCTCCTTGCAAAAACAACCACCCTGAGAACCCCTCCATTTCCTTCCCTGCCCCTTCCTCCCTAATGGGATCTCAGCCTGACCCCAGCCCCCCTCCATAGACTTATGAAGTCTAGCTGAAGTCTGGTGTAGGTGAGGGCCCTTCCAGAGGCCTGCCAAGTTCTGTCTGAGGCTCTGAAACACAAAAGCTCCTGGAAGTATCAGAATCCACACTGAGAATTATAAAGGGATTTGGGGGAGAGAGGAGGAATTGATAAAGGCTTGTAACTTTTCTGACTCATCAGCAGGAGTGAGAATTAGAAATAAATTCTTCAATGAGTGACTTTGCCACATACACATTTGGCAGACAGACCTGCTGTGCAAAGGCCCTGGGGCAGGAGGGAAACCACACGGAGGCAGGGGTGGGCAGAGAAAACAAGGGGAGAACGGTGAGAGATGAGGTTGGGATGGTAGGCAGAGGCCAGACCACAGGGGGCCTTGTGCCAGGTGCGAAGTTTGAAAAGTATCCTGAGGATGGCAGGGAGACATGAAGTACTTTGAGTGGGAAGCAACACTACCACATTTGTGTTTTAGAAGACTCCCTTGGGCAAGTGGGCAGAAAGTGTCCTTGACGGGTATTATGGGCTGAATCATGCCCTACTCCCAAATTCATATGCTGAAGTTGGAACCCCTAGAAACTCAGAATGTGAGTGCTTTGGGACATAGGGCCTTTCAAGAGGTAATTAAAATAAATAAAGAGGTCATTAAGGTAAAGTAAGGTCATATGGATGGGCCCTAACAGAAGATGTCTGGTGTCCTTATAAAAAGATGAAACTGGGACACACAGACACAGACAGAGGGAGACCATGTGAAGAGACACAGCAGGAAGATGGCCATCTGCAAACCAAGGAGATAAGCCTCAAAAGAAATCCAGCCTGCTGACACCGTGATCTCGGACGTCCAGCCCCCAGAACCACGCGGAGACACATTTCTGTGGTTTAAGCTGGCCAGTCTACGGTGCTGTCGCAGGCAGCAGCCTGAGCAGACGTGTACGACAGGGCAAGAGTGGCCCCAGGATGCAGCCAGGGGAGCTGCTGTGACTCTTCGGATGGAAACTCAGCCTGGGGGTGATAGGCAGACAGCCGCCAGAGGGGCTCAAAAGCCTGCAGCTGGGCGAGGCCTGAGACCAGACACGTTGACGTCCCAAACACTTCTAGCTGTGTCGACAAGGGCAGGGCCGGGTGGTGATTACATCCGGAAAACTGTTCTCCGGCTATATTCCCATACGCTTCTGCACCACGTGGCACGGATTTGGCCGCCCTGGGCCTTAAACAGACTTCCTCAAACCCGAAACTTTTTAACTTTTTTCCTCTTACCTCTTGGACACAGTGGCATTTTCCAAAGCTTGGTCACACCAAGAAATTTTTATCAAGAAGGATCAGATCATTTTTCTTCCTTTGAGGGCATGATCACACCCATGGGTATACTTCGTCAACTGTTTTGTGAAAACTTGGCATTTGGACACTTCTAGTGGTTTTAATTATGTATAGTTCTAGAAGCAAAACTCAGACTTTTATATTTTTATATGTAAATGTTTATATATTGTGGTTTATGTAATTATATATATTAAGTTATTATTAAAGTACAGGAAAATGCATACATTTTAGGTATACAGCTTGATAAATTTTTACCTGTTTAAATTGATGTAACCCCCCCCCATCCAGATCAAGGTGTAGAACAAGTCATCTCCCCTGTGCTCCTTTGTATTCAATAACCACCCTCCTCACCCCCAAAGTAACCACTATTCCCCAAGTTTTTGAACTTTATATAATAAGCTCATGTAATCCATAGTCCTTTGTGTGCAGTTTTTTCACTGATATGATAGCTCAATACCATACCTTTCTGAGCTTCATCCATGTTGTTGCATTTATTTGTAGCCATTTTTTAAATTATTGCTGAATAGTATTCCATTGTATCACTGTACCTCTCTGTATCCAGTCTCCAGTGGATGGACAAAGGCCGACTTATTTTAAGCAAAACAAATATAAGTCATGTTAAATTTCAATGAACAGAATGTCAGGGCTGAATGGAGGAAAGCTTGAGATCATCTTTTCAACTTACTTATTTCTTACATGAGGCCCAGAGAAGGAAAGTGAGTAACTCAAGGTCCCACAGCTTTGTCCGACCAGAACAAAGATCCAAACCAAATCTACTTCTCTGGCCAAATTCCTCTCCATATCTCACCGTACCTTTTAACCAAATATGGGAAAATTAATCCTTTATTTCCTAAAAGGACATATCCTTTTAGGCATGTAAGTGGCAAGGAGGTGGGAATTCAGTCTGGAGTGTGTGGGAGACCATTTTCTCCTTAAAAAGTTTGACATTTTCCTTGGCAAGAGCTCAAAGATTTTCAAGCCTCTGGTGCCTGACCTTGTCTATCTGCTTTGCTCTCCCCAGGGTCGCATCTTAGAAAAGGAGGCCAGGAAAAGGGCAAGGCTTGTGTGATCTGGAGGGCACAGAACTGGGCAAAGACAGCCGTGGTGTGGAGCCCCAGCCTGGCACTGAGCCTGGGGAGGACAGAGCAGCAAGAAAAGAGAAAGAGAAGGCCCCAAGTAGGTAACTCTGATTCTTTTTTTTTAATTTTTCAGGGCCTTAGGAGAACCCCATGAATAGGGTTAACCTCAAGAACTGGGGTATCTGGAGCAGAGGAGGGAGGCCAACTTGCTGGACAGTGGCTGTGTTGGGATCCCTGCTCAATAAGCCATGTGGCTTTGGGTGAGTCCTTTTCTCTCTGTGGGCCTCAGTTTATTCATGTGCGAGATGGGAAGTTTAGGAGGATCCAATGACCTGACAATGGGACAAAGAAAGGTGGTGGGTTAGGTTGAGTTCCTTTGTCTTCCCCTATGTGATGGTGGATAAGTCTCCAGGCCACACCAGCTAGCTGAGCTGTGAAGTTACTGATACGCCCCCATCCCAGATCCAGGGTCAGTCAGGCAGCTTCCGCAGGCACCTCCACAGCTCACATCTGTGCAGCTCCAGGCCGAGGAGACAAGCCCAGCGCCCACACTAGAAGGGCATGGCTATCATTCCTCATGGGAAGCAAAGTGGATGTCTTGGGATTTTCTTGATGGACAGATGCTGCTTGCCATGGGACACGGGCAAGTGTCTTCCTCGCTCTGTTTCTGTTGCTTTCACTGTAAAATGGGATTAAATAATGCCCCCTCTACTGCAAGATCATCATGAGGATTAAGTGAAGCAATGATTGCCAAAGCACTTAACACAGAGCCAAGTTACGTGCAGTAGATAAAAGAATGAGTGTGGGATTCAGGCTGGGTTTGAACCCTGTCCCCACCGCTTCCTACCTGTGTATCTTTGGAAAACCTGCTTAAGCCCTTTGGGACTCAATTTCCTCATCTGTAAATTGGGGGGAAATCACTGGAACCCACTTCACACAGTGGTTGAGCACACCAACAGGTCACAGATGTGAAAAAATAAAACAGTTTGAAGCTGACTAAAGTCACCATCTTGGTGGGGAAATAATGGCTAAAGATTCTTTATTCCTTAATCTCCCTGTCTACCAATCATAGCAATATAACTGAGCTGTAATCAGTTAGAGCAACATAATTGAACTCTATAGTATTATGGCAGGATTTTTTTATTTTTAAAATTATTCTCTTTTCTAGAAGGGGGTGTTAAAAAGGAGACAAATAGGCTCAAAAGGGAGTCACTTGTGCTTAACCCCACATCAGCAAACCAAGACTTAATACCTAATCTAACTGCAGTTTCCACAACCACTCCCGCCCCCAAATGTAACCTTTAACCAGTCAACATGGAATTACCTGGTCAGCACTAGTGAGAAAAATCCATCTGATAGACCCCTTCCATTCTCCTCAGGAGGGTGAACTTGCCTGAAACAATGCATTCTTTGCTAATAATTTCCTCCATTCTCTCCCCTTCTGTCATTAAAAACTCCTTTTTTACAGCTTTGCTGGAGCTTCTTTCTAGTGATACAAGGGATGCAATCTAATTCACAAAACACTGAATAAAGCCAATTTAATCTTTAAATTTATTCAGTTGAATTTGTTTTTTAACAGATTTGGTTGGTAGCTATGGGATCCAGAGTGACCTGCTGATGGCATTTGGGGACAGTGAGAAATACAGGCATGGTACTCTGTAAACCCTTTTGAGATCACTGCCTTTCTTGCCATTTCTGAAGGCCATGAGTAAATCCCTCTTGGTTTTGAGCTCTGCTCTCTTTGCATTAAACTCCCAATCTAATTGACTTTCCAGTCCAGAGTTTAATGGGTCAACTCGTTAGCAGACAGTTCCATCCGGAACCCAAATCCCTGGCCTTTGGGTCAGTCCACAATTCCTCAGTTCCAGTCCACAGTCCCCATTTTAAGATTGACTTTATGGAGCCAATAAAACCTTTTGGAATAATCAACCTGGTACCTTGCTCACAAGGTTCTAGCAAAAGGGTCTTTAAAAGAACTTTTTTGGGGACGCCTGGGTGGCTCAGTCGGTTAAGCATCTGCCTTCAGCTCAGGTTGTGATCTCAGGGTCCTGGGATCAAGCCCCGCATCGGGCTCCCTGCTCAGCGGGGAGTCTGCTCCTCCCTCTCCCTGTGACCCTCCTCCCCACTTGTGCTCTCTCTGTCTCAAAAAAAAAAAAAAAAGAGCTCTTATGATCAATCACTATTCTCGCTGCACTTATGATTAGGCCAAGTTTAACACAAATGAATGTTTTACTGTGATTATCTTTTTTAAAAAATCAGGGATAATTATAGGAAGAAAAATTATGTTTATACCTTTATAGCTATTAGATTCTAATACTGTTAATTGTCCTGAGTATCTTTCAACTGGACTGGACTCTGAATTCTTCTAGTTTCTTAAAATATCTGGCTGTGATACATCAAACTATCATTTCTAACTCTCTCCCACCCTTCTGATTTGAAGTCACTTAAGAACAAAGACAGCCCTTGAATCTCCTTGTAAAAGACTTTTCCAGGTCCTCCTCACTACCCAGACGACAACCAAACTTCAGGGGCTTGAACCTTGAGTCCGCATCTCATAGCTGAAGGCTCTGTCCTGTGCAAACACTGGAAACCTCCAAATCCAACTGACCAGGAGAAGGAGGTGACAGAGGTAGACTGCCTCCTCCCAAGATGCCAGATAAAGACTTCATACTTTAACTAAACATGAAACCCTCTGTTCCTCCCTTTCTTTCCTTTACTTTGGCACTGGCCTGGAAAGGTAACACCTTCATGAAACTCTCCCAGGTCACTGCTGAGAGGGGTAGCCTTCACCTCTCAGGCTGCTGGATTTGTCATCAAAAACTTGTCTGTCCATAAACAATGTCACTTTAGCAGGAAGCGGTTTGTGCCCCAACAGGGATTGCCTTTGTATGCAGTAGTTATCATTCTCCGCGGACCTATGAATGCCTACATGGCTGATATATAACTGGACAATGCCTCCTAGGTTATTTATCTGTGTCCCTAACTGCCCACAAACAGAGACACCTAATTGGTCAACTCTCCTGGATTTACACCAAGGAGTTAGGAATTGCCAGGAGGCATTCATAACTCAGGATTCACTTGCTTTGACAGGGCAATACTTGCCTGATTAGAAGTAAATGTAAATGAGGCTATGATCAGGAATCTCTCCTTAACTCTTGGAAGTATTACAGAACCCACTGTGAAAACAGTAGCTGCCCAACAAAAATCCTGACTCTCATCAGAGCTGTCTTGATAACCGGACAACCTGATTACCATTTAGCTGAGCAAGGAGGTATCTGTGCCTTGGGCAACACTACCTGCTATACCTGGGTTAACACTTCTGGGGAAGGTGAAACTCAGTCACGTAATACCACTGAGCAAACCGCTTGGCTTAAAATGGTGACCCCCTTCAAGGAGTCTTTCTTTGACTTACTCGATTTTGATTGGTCTGGGCCTTGGGGACCATGGTTCTGAAGTACAGTCCAAACATTGGGAATTATCCTGCTTATAATAATCCTAATAATCTCCCTGGTGCATTGTATCCTCCCAACGATTTAAATGCCTACTTGCAGCCACTAACCACCAGGCAAACAATGTCCTGAAGACTGGCATGTCAAGAAAGGAACGAAGAGAACAACTTAAGAATTGTGAACCTAAGGTCTTGGCCTGTGACTATCACAAAGATTAATCCAAAAACATCACAACCTGTGACTACCACAAAAAAGGATTAACAGAAGCTTCAGGAACTGCAGAGCAGTAGCTGGGAGTGGAGCTAATGCCCTAAGTTTTGATGACATCTCTCAGTTAAGCTGATAGTCGGATCAAAAGGGGAAAATTGTTTAAAATACAGCAAGTCCCAAAATGGAGTCATGTGTGCTAAACCCTAAGTCAGCAAACCAAGACTTAATACCTAACCTAACCAGTTTTAAGCCCCCAGAAATGTAAACTTTAACCAATCATCATAGAATTACTTGGTCAGCACTGGTGAGATAATCTGCCAAACAGACCCCTCTTGCTCCCCTTAGGAGGGTGACCTTGCCTGAAACAATGTATTTTTTGCTAATAATTTCTTCTTTCTTCCCCCTTTTCACCTTTAAAGACCTTGCCTTTTCTACTGCTTTAGTGGAACTCCTTTCTACTGCTAGATGCGATGCTGCCGGGTTCATGAACCATTGAATAAAGCCAATTTGTTCTTCAAATTTACACAGCTGAATTTTTGTTTTTTAACAGGGGCAACGTGGTAATTGGGAAGAATGGGGATGTTGGGTTCAGACCGAGTGTTGAATCCTGACTCAGTACCCTAGCAGCTGTGGGAAACTGGGCACGCACTTCCCCTCTCTGAACATTACTTTTTCTTCCTCTGGAAAATGGGGGTGAGTGTGCCTACCTCAATGGTTCCCCCGAGGCTGAGATGACACAGATGGGGCCTACCCCCAGCCCACCCTCTGGCCCAGGATCAGCCTCCCAGAGTAGGGTTTCCTGGCTTGCCTTTGTGCTGTAGTAGTCATGGTAGTAAAAGTTTAGCCCCAGGGCATCAAGATGACTCCCTGCCTTTCCTGGAATGTTGGTATTTGTTTACTGTTCTTCAGGCTCAGCCTGTACCCTCCACACCTACATTCTGCACGTGGACAAGAAGGCAAAGAAAGGCACAGCCCCAAGTTCCAGGAAACAGTCAGGATTCCTGGCTCCTATGCCTTCCTCTGGCCATCTGGAAACATGGTTAATGAGGCCTTCTCCAGGGAAAGGTGAGGGATCTAGGCTCTGATGTCAGACAGACATGGGCTTGAATCTATCTTGTTCATTTTAAACCGCACGCCCTTATGAAAGTGACTTCATTGCTCAGATCCTGTGAAATGGAGAAGGATGGTCCTTCCCTGGAAGGGTTACTGAGGCACCCTGCTTGTGGGTAGTGAGTGGTATCTTCTATTGTTGTTGAGAGAAATAAGGGCCTGTTGCATGGTTTGCTGACCAAATAGTAAATTCTCCAGTGCGAGCAGAGGCAGGCCTTCTCCTTCGCAGCTCTTCATGGGCTCTGGGGAGTGTGGTAGGAACCAGGGTAGCACGTGTCCATTTGACAATGTCAACCGAGTGCTTGGCACATAGTAGATGCTCTATAAATGTTCCCCCAAACTCTCACAGGTAGCCTGAAGAAGGGCCCAGCACTTCTTTGGGTACCATGGTCCTCACTTCCTTCTGCTCAGCCCTTTACAATGTCAAAGCGCTGGGAGTCTCCTTCAGCCCCCAGGACAGCCCTGTGCGGCCTCGTTCCCATACAGGGGAGGACACTCAGCAGGGAGGCTCTTGGTAGCTCCATCACCATGATAGCTGGTGTGTGATAGCAATTATATCCATCCACCCGCTGCCCATCCATCATTCACTCAACAAATATTGAACACCCACTATGTGCTCTGGGCATAAAGCAGTTAAGAGGACAGACTCTTCTTGGCCTGTAGAGTTGATAGTCTAACTAGGAGGGAGACATGAATAGATAACTACATAAAAGTTTTTTAATGGCAAGGGTGATAAAAGCTATGAATGGGAAATGCAGGGAGTTGCCAGAGTGTATAGGAATGACCCAGCCTCCTCTGAGGGGTCAGGGAAGGCCTCCATGAGGAGGGTCTCAGCCTGAGTCCCCCAAGAGCAGTTTGAGGCAGGGGCTTCGTTTTGAGGGGTTTATTTGGACAGAGGGAGTGTCCTGGGGAACAGCAAGGAGGGAGAAGGGTAGTGGGACAGGACAGGAGAAAAGCCAATATACAAAGTTGTGTTACTGAGGCTATTACTGTGGGCAACTGTGCCAGCTCCCAGGACCACTTGAAGAGGAGGCATAGCACTTCCTGGCAGCGTCCCCACAAAGGGAGGAGGGAGATCATCCCTGCAGAAGGCCTACCCAGCTTCCCCAGTGTCCCATCCATGGAAGGAGCCCAAGGGCAGCTGTCCAGCCCAGCCCAGGCTGAATGAGAGTCTGGACGCAGATGAGTCAGGCCCAGGAGGTGACATTTTCCATGCAGTTTGGGAGGGCCTGGGAGAGGATGCCAGGTGGAGGGACAGCTCCAAATTCACCAGCCTGTCAGAGGGGTGGCTCATCTGCCATAGCCCAGGCCCTCAGCGCTTCTGCTGGTCTGAGTCCCAGAGAAGTATTTCCTGGAGCAGTACATCTTCCCAAAACCCCAGGCTCCTTCCCGACACCCACCCAAAGCTGCATTTCTCACTGTCCAGCAGAGCACTTTCTCCACCCAGGGCCTCTGCTACTGATCCAGGTGGGCGTGGGGCACACTGGTGAGAAGTAGATTTGTTTCCTTCTCCTCCTTCCTGGACTTCTTGCCTCCTAGACTCTCAAAGGCTTCAGAAAGGAATGGTGAGAAAAAGGTATCCTGGCCTGCTCCGAACGTCTTGGGAAAGCCGTGCTGTCGGCTGTCATCCACTTCAATTCCAGGAAATCTTTACTTTTGGGCCACCAGATGGTATGCAGCTCCAGTCAGGGTTTAGTGATTTTTTTTATAGGTGATTCACACGAATCCAACAGTCTATTCCCTGGAGTTCAGCGGCATGGGTTAGCAGTTCCCAATAAGGGCCTTTCCAGAGAGGTTGAAGGGTCTTTCTGGGGCTGTATTTTTTAACAGACGAAATCTCTAGGTTACAAGGTGTGATGCTTAAGGTCAACTCCCAGGAGTGCACTGTAAAGACTGCTCTACCAAAGCATGGTTATTTTTAATAGAAGCAATCAGGCCTTTACATTATTGAAATAGATTTCCTTTTATCAACTCTGGGTCAAAAGTGGACTGTGACTATCTCAAAGAGCGAGAGTCTATGAGTTCCTGAGGGAGTGGATCGGAGATTTAGAAGGACTGATGGCAATGCTTTAGGCCAAGGTATTTGGAGGATCTCTACAATTTTGCCAGTTGAGTCTTAATAATGCCATGAGTACATGCAACTAAGCTTGAGACTGAGGGTGGTGTGCACGATAGAAGTGCAGTAGAACTGGCCAAACAGCAAAGACTTGTCAAAACAAGTTCCAGAGGGGTTCTCCAGGTAGGTATCCTCTTTTCTGTCAGAAGCAGCACTGGACAGTCTACAAGAGAATGTTCTGGTCCAGTGAGAAAACATACAGACTATGATTAAAACATATTTACTTGTGAGAGGAGGAAGTTATATGAAACGCGTTTGTGCCAACAGGTTTTCCTGGAATGTACTTTGGACAGGTGGGACAGGTGAGGTAGTCACCTTTTTATGGCCTTATTAACTTTTCCCACCAGTGCTGGCCCATGAATGCTATCATCTTGTCATCAGACCAGTGGTTTGATGCATGTACAGTGGTAAGGGGTGGGAATTTTAAAATTTTCTGGTAGGGCTATTGTGATTTGGTCCAAACCAGAGTTCTCTTTTTATTAGGCTAATAATTATTAGATTTCCAATATTCTTTTTTCCTCTCTGGGACCAATTGTTGGATATCCCTTATCAATTTTTCCAAAATTATCATCTGTGATAATGTTCCTTTGGACCATGGCAGAGGTTTAGCTACTGATTTCCCTGAGAGTGGCAGTTTTTGGTGGAAATATCAGCAAGGTGGAGTCAAGTCTAGAATGCCCAGGAACCTAGAATGAGCAGCTGACAAAAGTACAGCATTTAATAAATTTTGGACATAGACATTTTTAATTTATTCCCATAGGAGGTAAGGGCAATTTGTTTCCATAATATTCTAAAGTCACGAGCTACCCCAAAGGCATACCAACTATCAGCATAAATGCTGGTTTTTACCCTTGGCTAAGGTCCAAGCTCGAGTAAGGGCATATAATTCTGCCTGTTGGGCTGAAGTAGCCAAAATGTAAAAGTGCTGTCTCGATGACTTCAAAAGGAGCTTCAGTAGTAAACCAGCACAGTATTTATCCTTTTCATCCTTTTTATAAGAACCATCAGTAAACCATGAAAATCTGCATTGGTTAGAGGAGTTTGCTGTGAATTGTCACAGGGATTCCAAAGGTAACCTGTCAGCATTAAGCAGTCATGAGGGCTTTCATCTGGATCCAAAAGTAGTCCTTGTTTTGAGACCAGATGCCCTTAGTACAGAAATTGAGTTTGAGCAAACTGCAATTTTTCTTTGGAAACTTTATGTCCCTTTAAAGCCAAGAGTTTTAACAGGTGGGTGTGGTCTTCTTGTGAATACCTTTAGCAAGGGGAGCAGAGAAGCAAATCATCTACATATTGTAACAAAGTGGAGCCTGCAGAAAACCTCAGACCATCCAAATTAGTCTATAAGGTTTGTGAAAAGTAAAGACTCTCTGTGAAACCCTGGCATTACTGTCCAGGTGTATTTCTGTTCTTCCCAAGTGAAAGCAAAAAGATTTTGGCTACCCTTTTCAACTGGAATACTAAAATTGCACTGCATAGATCAATTACAGTGAAAAATTTGCTTTCAGTGGGAATGGATGTTAGTAGCACATGGGGGCTAGGAACGACACACTGCCAAGGGATAACAATGGTATTTATTGCTCAGAGCCACTGGGTTTTCTCCCAGGTAAAAGACGGGTATTACAGGGACTAGTGGAGAAGAGAATGAGGCCCTGAGCCTTGTAATCTATTGTGGGCTTGAGGCCTTAAAGGGCTTCTTTATTTGTAGGGTACTGATTAATTCTGAGAAGAGACTTTTGAGGGATCTATTTGAATCTCGATGGGGGGCACACTGTGGATTCTGCCAACATCGGTTGAGGATCTTGCCCATAAAGATAATGGTATAGCTGATCCAACAGGAACAAATAAAAGATGTCAAAGGGTCATTTAATTCTCTTCATTAGCTATTTTGATTACCACCAACAAATTCTAGAATTGTTTTCTCCTTTTGGAAGAAAGAAATTCTGGCAGACTCCTTTTCTAAGAAATCTCAGTCCAGTAAATAACTAGAGGTAGAGACACTGAGGAGAAAAAGATGTGTGTCTCTCAAAGGGCATAGGGAATAATAGGTTTAGAGACAGGAACCTGTTTACGTCTATTTGAGCCACTATTTGAGCTGTTCTAGCACTCTGAGGTAGGGGCTGCTTTACAGCAGTGGGGCTGAGTTGAGCACTAAGAGTGTAGCTCTGGTGTCAATAGGGACAGAGAGCCATTCCCAATCCGGAGAGTGGTTTCTCCAAGCCTATGAAGAGGGAGGATTGGGAAGAGCCCTTGTAGTTTCTCAGATCCTCCTGAATGGGAATTAGGAGGGCACTGGAAATACCGACTAGAAGGCTCAAAGTACCTAGAACACATACATTTCTAACAATCCTTTTTCCAGTGCCCTGGCCCTTTGCAAAAACAGAAACTAGGGGTTTTTTTAGGGTTTGTTTGGGGGGTCTTCTTTGTTGGAATTGAGAATTTAGTGGTTTTTCTTTTAGGTGACTCATCTAGGATGTGAGCGAGCTGGTTTGCCACATTACCTAAATCTGGAGGGGGCAGTTTCCCATTCCATCCTGGCCCTTTGAACTAAAGGAGAAAGATCCCAGTTCAGCCTGTTAGTAAGCATAGTGTCAAATGCCACCTGGGTGGATTCAACATCTAAAGGAAGACCAGAATTTTCTTAAAAGACAGTTTGGAATTGATTGTATAGTTATGAACAGGTTCATCAGGCTTTTGTGTGCAAGCTGGAATTTTGTTCCAATCAGCAGGCTTGGGAAAAACTACTGCAATTTTGCAGTGGAGATTTCTAGAGTGTTCTAGCATCCTGCCAAAAGTTAGTGGTTTCTCTCAATTCACTTCAGGACATTCCCTTCCAGCTAGTTTCATCCAATGTTTGGCCTCACCCACAAGCATGTGAACTAACTGATAAAATCTGAGAAACCAGGTTGGTAAGTTGGAATAACTACACTAAATTTTCTGGCAAACCTAAGGGGGTCCTCAGTCACTTTAGGAAACTACTTAACTATGGCTTGCAATTTGGCTTTAGTCCAGGGAAGATAAGAAATTTGGGTTTTACTTAGATCCTCGGAAGACTTAACTTTAAAAAGGCAGGTTTTAATCGGTTCAGGAGAGAAGGGAGCAGGAAGAGAGTTGGAGGAAAATGGAATTTTGGCAGAGAGGACAGAGGAAAATGGTGCCAGAGGTGGGACCTGAGCACGAGGTGAGTGCAAAGAAGACAGGGAAGGGGAAGAAAAAGGAGCCTAAGAAGCTGTTTTGATTCCCTCTCAATTTTTTGTTTACCGCAGTTAATTTAGAAACAGTATTTTGCAAAGAGGCAAATTTAGAATCCTGAAAACATCTGGAAGCCTCGAGGTACCATTTAAAATAGGCATCCCATTCGGTTTCTTGTTGGTTGGTTTTGGAGCGGTGGCTAACTTAATTTTGAGTAAAACGAGTTTGGAGAGATCTCAATTCCCCATAATGGCCACTGGTCTTCGAAATTACTTTGTTAAGTCAGTCCATTTAGTTATATACATGAGCATGTGGAAGGACATAGTTTTTAAATGTAAAACCGGCCAGGGTCCCAGAAAGGGGCGGAGGCACCATCCTCAACGCCTTTCGACGACTGGGATCCCATTCCATAAGAGGTTTTTCTCTACAGGGAAGAGAAGAAATTCCTAAACAGCATAGTTTCAACAGGAACAGCCTGGTTCAGAAACGGCGTCAGACGGAAGGGCAAAGAGAGTACTCTCAGAGAAAAAAAAAACCCAAGACCTTAAAACCGATCCTTAATAAAGCCCAGAGAGCTCAAACACGAAAGAGAGGCTTGAGATCCAGGAGAAAACTTACCCTCAGACTCCAGGGTGGGCAAGAAAGCAGGGAGTTCAACTGGCTCTGTGGGTACCGATACGGGTTTGCTCACCAGCCGCGGAGCTGTCGGGGGTCTTCGCTGGATCCCACTTCTGGTCACCAAATAATGTTAATCTTAAAAATAAAACTGCCAGTTATTTTACCAGCAAAAATGGGTTTATTCAGGAACAGCAGAGAACTGTGGCCCCAGACAAGCAAGCCCCACCAAAACCACAGGCAGGTCCACAGAACAATGGGGAGTGAGGCTCTTTTATAGAGGAAAGCGGGAAGTTGGGAGTGCTCTTATAAACAAAACATCCATTGGAGTAAACTGGGCCCTGGAAGTATAGTGGCTTTTCATTGGCTGAGTCGTGACTGCCTCTCATTGGCTGGGCTGTTGCCAGGGGAGGAGAAAAGCCTTACTTCCCCCTGCTGGGATGTTAGAGTAGTGTCCACCTGAAAGGTCCCTCTCTTCTGGTTGGGTCTGCAATAGACAAGGAGAGGTAGGGCGTGAGAGCGCCCCCTGCTGGCCGCCCCACTCCACTCTAAATGAGATTTCCTTTCATTAATTCCTATAGGGTCACGGAGGGGTAGCTCTGGAAAGCCCTTTGGTGACCAAAGAAGAATGGATCTCAAGCACAGTTATCTCTAATGGAATTCAGGAAGTCTGAGATATTTTCCACCCTTGACCGGCTCTCCCCCAGCCATCCATTCGCTAGGCAAATGGCTTCTGGCCAGGAGCTGGAGGGAAGATGCCTTCAAGTAGGTGCCAGAGCTACACCTAGTCCCCTCCCAACTGACAGTAGCAGAGCAATGGTCTGGGAGCTAGACCTAGTTTCCAGGGCCGCCGACTCTTTGGGCCATTATTGCAAAAAAGACCTAATCTGATCTGAAATGCACAATCGACGTTCTTTTTGGTGGATGACAGCAATAGCCAACAATTAGGCCCGAGGGAGGATTTGCTGCTTCCCCACAGTCTTGCTACCAGGCTATAATGAAAGAAAATGGTGGACAGAATTCTACCCCCACGATGACATTTATTAAGCAACTATTATGAGCAAATAAGCCCCAAACAGTGCATACGATGTGTTAAGTTCAATAAATCTGAGGCAGACGTAAAAATATTCCAGAGTCACATTTTGTGACTGTTAGAATCCATGTCAGACAACCAGAATCACCCTACACCAATGGCTGGATGCGAATCCACAGGGACCAGCCTGGAGTGCCCTCCTAAGTGTTTGTGGGACTCTTGTTCATGCCAGGGAGGGAGCATTTCTAAAATGTTTTAGCCAGGCTGTATCTTCCAAATCTCATCAGTTTCATCAACAAGTGCCTGTTTCTAGCATCCATTAAGCTGGCTAACAAGCCACTGATTTCACCTCTGAAAATCTATTTATGTTTAACAGTCATTATGCTAATCAGCAAAACCTCTAGTGTTGATCAACATCAAGGATAAACGAAGCTCTTGTCCTAGTGCCTTCTGGAGCCCGTGAGGCCTTCCTGAAGAGGATGCCAGCTGGCCACCTCTGGACTGTGAATTCCAGAATAAGCAACTGATAACTCCCGTGCAATTGTAGCTTGAACAGGAACACAGGTTTATATCACATTATGCTCCTTAACTTCCAACATGGGGGTAGTAACCTTCCCACAGTCAACTCCCCCACTGGGTCTCAGGGTCCCCATCTCTAGAGTGACTGATGCCCCATGCCTTTGGCACAGGATCCTCTATGAAGCTGGAGTCTTGACAAAGCTGTTCCAAGCTCCCTGTGGACAAGGCTGATCATTTTCCAATGACTTTCTCTCTCTTTTTTTTTTTAGAGATATAATTGGCATAAAACATATCAGCTCTAAGTATACAACATAATGATTCGATATTTGTATATATATGTGAAATGATCACCACAATAAGTCTAGTTAACATCCATCACCATACATGGTTACAAATTTTTTTTCTTGTGATGAGAACTTTTAAAATTTACTCTCTTAGTAACTTTCAAATATATAATAAAGTATTATTAACTATAGTCACCATGCTATGCATTCACATCCCTGAGACATACTTATCCTATAATTGGAAATGTGTACCTTTTGACCCCCTTCATCTATTTCCCCCATGCCCCATCCCCTATCTCTGGCAACCATCAATCTGTTCTCTTTACCTATGACTTTGTTTTGTTTTTGTTTTTGTTTTGGATTCCACATATAGGGGCGCCTGGGTGGCTCAGTCAGTTTAAGCATCTGCCTTTGGCTCAGGTTGGGATCCTGGGGTCTTGGGACTGAGCCCTGCATTGGGCCCCCTGCTCAGCGGGAAGCCTGCTTCTCCCTCTCTCTTTCCTTGCAACTCCCCCTGCTTGTGCTCTCTCTCTCTTTCTGTCAAATAAGTAAATAAAATCTTAAAAACAAACATTTCACATATAAGTGAGATCATATAGTAGTTATCTTTCTCTGTCTGATTTATTTCATGTAGCATGATGCCCTCAAGATCCATCCATGTTGTCACAAATGGCAAGATTTCCCTCTTTTCATGGCTGAATAGTATTCCATTATACATATGCACCACATTTTGTTTATCATTCATCCATCAACAGACACTGGGTTGCTTCCATATCTTGGCTATCGTAAATAATTCCGCCGTGAATATGGGGGTGCAGATATCTTTTTGAATTCATGTTTTCATTTTCTTCCGATAAATACCCAGAAGTGGAATTGCAGGATCCTATGGTAATTCTATTTTTAATTTTTTGCAAAACCTCCATACTGTCTTCCACAGTGGCTGCACCAGTTTGCATTCCCACCAACGGTGCATGAGGGTTCTCTTTTCTCCACATCCTCGCCAATACTTGTTATATTTTGTCTTTTGAAAATAGCCATGCTAACACGTGTGAGGTGACATCTCATCGTAGTTTTGATTTGCATTTCCCTGATGATGACCGACATTGAGCACCTTTTCATGCACCTGTTGGCCATCTGTATGTCTTCTTTGGAAAAATGTCTGTTCAGATCCCCTGCCTATTTTTCTAATCAAATTTTTTGTTAACACCTTTTGTTTTGGCAAATCAGTCCTGCCTCCTAGTTGGGCCTCCCTTTGTCGAGAGGTCGTAGTTGCTCATCCCAAGGCCCCAGTCCTACTGTGCTTATCCCTAGGAAAACATGTCTGTTTTTCACTGGTGGAACGAATCCTTATTTCCATTCTTTTGTTCATTAACAACTTTGGGCTATTTCCCATGCGTCAGTGACTGCGTTAGTGTTAATTTTCGGTCTCCCCTGCTAGACCACAAGCTGAGCCTCCTGTACGTAGCACAATGTTGGCACTCAAGAAATCCCGAATGAGTGCATTAATGAATAACAAGAAAGGAGAAAGAGGTATGTGGCTGCCAAAAGGCCAGCTCAGCCTGTCCCTAAGGTTTCCTTGGCCCCTCCAACTTAGTGCCTCTCCCAGATTGGTGGTGAGCCTTGAGAGAGAGGCTGAGTTAAGTGCTGAGCTCCCTTCACTGCCTGAATAGAGCTTGGTAGAGCTGTGCCAATTAGCCGATCACCAATGCACGAGGTGCTTTTCCTTGCCTGACTCACTTGGGAGCAGGTGGTTGTGATTCTGAAAGGCTAAGGTGAGTGTTCATGGACAGAAGGAGACAGAGGAGTAGGAAACAAAGCAACAGAGAGACACAGGAAGTCAGGGCCAACTAATATGTGCTGAGATCTCACTCCACGCCAGCCATTCTGGGACGTCCCCAGGGTTTGGTAAACAAAGTTTTATTGGAATACTGCCTCGCTCATTCATTTGAGTAGTGTTTAAGGCTGCTCTTGCCCAGTGGCAGAGCTGGGTCATGGCAACAGGGACTATACATAGCCCCCAAAACCTAACATCCTAACTATCTGGCTCTTTACAGAAAAGCTTGCCAGGTGGGATCCCATATATGTGACTTAGGGTTCACTTGCTTCCTAAGAATAGAGCTGCCATTCCTCCTTCCATCCCTGACCTTGAAGAGCACCTGCTCTAGGCACGTGGAAGCACATGGACCAGCCCTGGTATGTGGCAAAGGATGGAGCCACATTTTGTGTGTGTGTGCAGGGCGGGTGTGAGATTTAAAGCTCACATAATTTGAGGGACCCTGTTTAAGTCAGAGATTCCAAAATGATCAATACAAATTTAGGTGCCCATGTGAATATTTATTTGGAATTTAAAAAGAAATCACAATATTACAAATTTTTTTAAAAACCAACAAATACCAGAAACATCACAGAACCTAGAAAAATAACATGTATTAATTACCTTCTGGATACTTTCTGAAATGAATTTCCTACTTTTTTTTTTCTTTTCAGCTGTATACTCCTGGATAGGCAATTCGTTTCTGACTAGATGTCGATGAGAACTGAATCCAATTATAATACGACGCGTCTGATGATGAGAAGAATGTCCCACTTCCACTTCCAGCTCCGTATATTTCCAATCTCGTTTCTCTTGTTACCCACATATCTCCACCAGGGCACACACAGTTCTTTCAGCACGACCGCGGGTCTCGCTCCTTCATGTCACGAACCAGGGCAGCAGCACGATTTCTGGAAGACATCTCTATGCATGGCTAATAATAAACTGTCTATGGAAGGGAAGGTGACCCGCATGCATATCCCCTCTGGTACCAAACTAAAGGTGTCCCCAACTCAATGTCCCCTAAATGCTTCCTGTCATGTGACCAAGGGGGTTCACGAAGAAGGACCTAGTAGTGTGAACCGATTGTGGTGAAAATGTGCTACCTTTCCTGAATGTCCATCATCTGACGAATGGATGAACCCAGTGTGGCATATCCATACAATGGGATATTATTCAGTGGTAAAACGAATGAAGAGCTGACACAGGCTACAACATGGATGGACCCTGAAAACTTACGCTAAGTGAAAGAAACCAGACACGCAAAGGCCCCGCCCGTACTGTCGGATTCCATTTGTAGGAACTGTCCAGGGTAGGCGAAATCTATAGAGTACTGGTGGCCTGGGACTGGGGGTAGGGAGATGGGGGAATGACAGCTAATGGATATAGGGTTTCTTTTTGGGGTGATGAAAAAGTTCTGGAATAAGATAGTGGTGGATTGTTGTACAACTCCGTGACTATGCTAAAAAAAAAAAACCACCACCCAGAATTGCACACTTTAAGTGGGAACATCCATGGTACGTGAAATACATCTCGAGCTATTATTTAAAGAAGAATATTACTTTTGCAAATTTTACAAAACCATATGACTAGGCAAACACATTGCCAGGATCCCCTCCGAGGGCCTTTAAAAGGCCAATGCACTGCGTGACAAATTCCCTTGTGGTGTATATATGTATCAGTTATCCATTGCTATAATAAATCTGTATGACAAACAACCACAAAGCCTCAGCAGGTGTTATATGTTTATAGGTATATGTGTATTTGTATGTGAATGTAAGTCTGTTCAGGCATAAGTGTGTGCGCATGTGAGGCTGCTGTGTGTGTATACTTCCTCTGAGTGTGTATACATGCATGCGTGGGTGTGTTTTGGAAGCTTTCCTGCTTGTGTGTCTATGCAAATGTGAGTTTTTCCAGAGGGGTGCCAAGCATAGTGGGCTGTGAATAGTGCCAAGTCAATGCAGGTGATCCCACCCCCCAAACCCCAGTGCCGACAGGATTCTGGAGTCTCTGTGTCCTTGTCTGTCACTTCCTAAGAAGGACAAGAGCACAGGCTTTGAAATCTGGAAGGCTGGATTCAAATACCAGCTCTGCGAGCTCCAGCCCCAGTTTCCTGATCTGTAAAATGGGAACACCACTTGCTAGTTACCTTGTGCGGACCCCCAGCAGGTAATGCTTATTGAAAAGGCTTTGTCCTAGGCGCGGTGCTATAGTTTTGTTAATTATAAAGATCCTGGGGGAGCGATTTCCCTTTCCACTCCATGTTCCAAAGGCTTGACCCTTTCCAGATGCAGAAACTGGAGGTAGCTCTGCTTCTGTTAATGTGCTGCCATGGCAACCACTGCTTCCTGCTCTTCCGTCAGCAGCGTGGGTTGGGGCTCTGTCGCCCCCTCACCACCAGCTGGAGGTGGCAAAGGAGCAGGGTCACCGGAAGTCCCTTCCTTTTGGAAGCAAGTCAGGGAAGGATGCAGGAAGGTAGTCATCTGTCTTTGGTGCTTCTGCTCTGCTCCTTTCACGATGCCTCTTCCAACAGTAGCTTGGCTTGGTACCCGAGCAGCGTCTTCAAACTTTAGCACACCTCAACAGCACCTGGGCAGAATGCACCATCAAAAATACGCACTCCTGTCCCAGAGAGTTTGATTCAATGGGTCTCAGGTGCACCTGCATTTTTAACTTGCTCCCAGGAGCTAGAACCGGAGAAACCCTGCATCCTCGGTGCAGGGCCCAGGGTAGTCCACCAGCTATGGCTGCTGCCCCCGCACCAGAGCCAGGCACTTCATCCATTCCTTCGCTGATGCATCAGTTCACTTATCCACTCATCAGTTTCTTCACTCACTCATTCAATTAGTCACGCCTCCACTCACACTTAAATAACCATTCCCTCATTTATTTATGGATTTATTTAAACAAACATTTATTAATGCCCTCAGCTCTGGGAGACGGAGAGAGAATTAAAGCTGCAGTCCCTGCAGCCCGGCAGGAGGTTCTAGGGCAGTATTTTTCAGACTGCAGCGAAATGAATTTAATGGGTTGACTGGCACGTTTTAAAAAATGAAACAGAATAGCCTGTAATTGAAAATATTAGCGTGCATAGCAGGTAGCAAGGGAAAATAGTGTTTGAGAAACTCTTGCATCCAGGGTAAGTGTGATTGTGGGTATTGGATTTCGATGTGAAATGTATTTTCTGGTGGGGGACGGGGGCCGTGGAAAAAACACCAACACTGCTTGGTGGGTGCTATGGCAGGACGTTGGGGGGGGCCCACAGGGCTCAATCCCTCTGCCAGGGTGACACCGGGGAGGCTTCCCAGAAAAGGTGGGTGAACCACGAGCAGGAGTTTTTTCCCTAAAGGAAGAGGAAAGGGATTGCAGGTAGAGGGAACAGCATGTCCCAAAGCACAGAGACAAGGAAAAGCAGAGAGAAGAGCCCCACCGCCAGGGAGTCTGGAGCATGGAACGTGTGGCTGGAAATGGTATGAGATCAGGCTGGAGAGTAAGAGAAGGCTGGATCCCAAAGGGTCTGAATGCCAGGAAAAGCACTTGGGTTTTGCTTTGTTTTGTTTTTTTATGATACCATCTGGGGCCACTGGAGAGAAGTCAGGGAAGTGATGTGCTCGGAGTGGCCACTTAGGGAGACCATGCAGGCAAGACAAGGGCAGGGAGGCCAGCAGGAGACTGGCTATTACATGGTGAGGAATGGTTGCAATCGGAGCCGGAAGCTGTCTGTGGTTGGAGTTGAGAGATAAGGATACACTTGCGATGTAGTTGAGGAGGTAAGACGCATGGGAATTGATGACTGGACAAGGGAAGGGGGCATCTGGAAGAGTCCACAGTGATGCCTGGGTTCCCGATGTGAGAAGCTTGGTGGATGGGGAAGCCATTTACTCAAACAGGGCCCCTTGATTCTGCTCTTTTTAAGGGTCTCCCTGATGTCAGCCCAGACTCTCTCCCTAGGAAGTAGAGATAGTTACTCAGCCCTCCAGTGGGAGTTCTGTAACTTTATCCTATTTTAAAATATTACAATATTTAATAGAAAACAATAATAGTGTGGTGTCCAATTCTAGCCTAACTTCCCCCATTCTGAGTATCTGGAGGATGACACTTCCCTTCCCACTCTGTGATGGCTAATTTAATGTATCAACTTGACTGGGCCATGGGGTGTCCGGATATCTAGCTAAATATTATTTCTGGGTGTGTCTGTGAGGGTGTTTCCAGAAGACATTTGCATTTGAACTGACAGAGTAAAGAAGATCTCACTCACCATTGGAGGTGGACATCACCCAATTTGTTAAAGACTTGAATAAAAAGGCAGGAGAAGAGAGAATTCTCTCTCTCTCTCTGCCTGACTGTTGAGCTGGGGGATGATGTTCTTCTCCTGCCCTCAGCCTGGGACTTACATCAACAGCTCTTTGGTTGACCAGCATTCAGACTCAGATGAGACCCCCACCACCAGCTCTCCTGGGTCTCCAGTGTGCAGACGGCAGGCTGTGGGTCTTCTCAGCCTCCACAGCGGCATGACCCAATTCCCATAATAAATCTCTGTATGTATATAGACACAGATAGAGAGATATATAAATGGCAACATAGATAGATAGAGATATCTATATACCTCCTGTTGGTTCTGTTTCTCTGAAGAATCCTGGCTAATAAATCCCTGGGCAGGGGTCTGTGACTAATTCTGACCCCTGAAATGTGAGAAGCAGTGATGTAGACCATTTCCAGTCAGAAGCCTCTAGTTACTGTTCAGCTTTTCATCATTCTCTTACCCTGGCTTGATGAACCCTGAAGGCTTTTGTCAAAGCATCAGCATCATAGATTGGTGGCACTGAAATCAGCTGGATCCCTAAGTGAAGGACACCCCTACCCACTGGGGCCAACTTTTTGTTGGACATGTAATATGAGTAAGAAATATCTTTGGGGATGTGGGGTTATTGTTTACCCAGCACTACAATTATTGTTTATTCTGACTGGTATATATATAAAAAAACAAAACCCACCATTTATTGAACATCTACTATGCACCAGGCTCTTTCCTCACAGAGTAGCTAGAAGGACCCTGTTGTTACGTAAGAGTCATGGCACTCCCCTGTTGAAAACTTTCTTGGCTTCCCATCTCATTCAGAGTGAAAGCCCAAATCCTTCCACTATGACCGGGAAAGCTCTTCATTTTCTGGTGCCCTGCTTGGACCCCCCTCTCCTCTGACTCCCCTCCTAGCTTTCTCCACTCCAGTCCTGCAGACCTCCTTGCTATCCCCAACACACCAAGGACGCTCTCTGCTTAGGGCCTTTGCCCTTGCTATTCCTTCTGGAATGCCCAGAATGCTATGGCCCTGTTTCCTTATGGTTTGCCACCTCACCACCTTTGCTCAAATATCACTTTTTCAGCAAAGTGTTCCTCACTCCCAACACGAAGTGTTTGACCCCTTGAATACATATTCCCCACCTGCCTTCTCTGCTTTATTATTGTTTTTCCTTATCACCTTTCCCTGAGTTAATGTTTGCCTTATTTCTCTTCCTTGATGTCTGTCTGCCCGCGAATAGGGTCTCCCCTAGGGCAGGAATTTTTGTCAGCTTTGATTCCTGCTGAATCCCAAGGGCCTGGCATCGAGGAGGCAATTCATTCGAATGAATGAATACATGAGTTCCTTGAATCTTCCCAACGACCTGTGAGGGATTGTTAGCCCATACTCCCAGAAGAAAGCAGAGATCCAGCATCTGGCCAGAGGTCACTCAGCTTCAGTGACCCACAGCGCTGACATTCTGAAAGTGGGCCTGTCTCTCTCACACACAGCATGTTGGCAGTACTGTCGGAGGCCTTCCATCTTCACCTGAAGCGCCCACCTAGTCTCACTTCAGGTGGATCCCATGTCCCCTGGCCCCCCCCCCCCCCCCGCGCAGGCTGGGTAGACTGGCCTGTGAGGGGCCCGCTGCGGACTCCACCCCCACCCCACCTCCCACCTCCCCGGGCTGGCGCGTCTGGGTCGGGCAGCAGCGCCACCTGCTGGACATCTGCATCCATTGCGCCATCTGTTCCCACCTGACGGTGGGGAGGGAAGCACCAGGCTCACGCTCTGGGACAGAGCCTTGAGGCCCTCAAAGAGTTGAAGTATTTGGCGCGCCTGGGTGGCTCAGTTTGTTAAGCATCCGACTCTGCTCAGTCATGATCCCAGGGTCATGATCCCAGGGTCGTGAAATCAAGCTCTGTGCTGGGTGTGGAGCATGCTTGGGATTCTCTCCCTCTGCCCCCCCTCCCTGCTGGCACTCTCTCTCTCTCTCTCTGTCTTAAATAAATAAATAAATAAATAAATAAATAAATAAATAAACAAATAAATAAATAAAGAGTTGAAGTATTTGCCTGCAGGGTGTGAACTGAGAAGTTCTATCATGTCCTCACTTACAGTGTGGTTAAGAGCTTCAGGGCTAGGCTCCAACAGACCTGGATTCAATTCCTGGCTGGACCACTTCCTGGTAAGGCAACACTGAGCACCAACCCCAGGCCCCCCCCCCCCGACCCCCTGCCTCAGATGCCTCATAGTACCTACCGCATAGGGGTGTGGTAAGGATCAAACCAGGACACCCAGATACCTCCTCCTTAGAGAGGCCTTCCAGGTTACCTCTGCCTGAAAGAGCTCCCCTGTCTCCATCCCAGACATTCTTCATCCTTTTACATTGCCTTATTTTTTCTTTATAGCACTGTCAAGTGACAAAACTAAAACAATTTAGTAATGGGTTTGATGTTCTTTATTTAAGGGAAAACAGTCCATGGATTAGGGGAGGACAGTGCCTCACAAGCGGTGGAGCACTGTTCTGGGAGGATTTTGGCCAAGTGCAAGTTTTATAGGACTTTAAAAGAGGGAAAGAGGAAACAGGGCATGATTGGCTGCAAGATGGGGGATTTCCTTAGAAGGCTAGCAGGTCTTATTTTCCAGGGAAGGGCGAGCTAGCTAAAGCTGAGTTAGAGGATTTGATGGGTGCATGTTAGGCTTTCTTGGCAGGTGTGCCCTGTAAGCACAGGCCAACTTAGGTTCACACTGGCCATGTGGACCGGGCCACTGGGGCAGCCTCCATATTGAGGGCCCCAATACACAAATTCACTTCATCAGCACATAGCAGCTTTGGACACTTCCATATTCCTTGTTTACTATCTTTCCCACAAAATGCCAGCTCTATCAGGGTAGGGACTTGGCTCACTGCTGTACCCCAAGAGCCTCCAGCTCTGCGGGACACATCCTAATAAAAATACCTCCGAGTTTAGGGCACCTGGGTGGCTCAGTCAGTTAAGTGTTTGCCTTAGGCTCAGGTCATGATCTCAGGGTCCTGGGATCGAGCCCCACATCGGGCTCCCTGCTCGGCGGGAAGCCCACTTCTCCCCCTTCCTCTGCCTGCTTCTCCCTCTGCTTGTACTCTCTCTGTCAAATAAATAAATAAAATCTTAAAAAGACATACCTCTGAGTTGAAGAACCTGTTACAGGATGATTGACACATTCCAAGTCCTCAGTTACTATTCCTGTTATTGTGATTATGCATTCCTTTGTTCATTTGCTCGGCTCTTAGTTTATTCACTCACGGATATTTCTTTTTTTTTCTTTATTGTGGTAAAATACACATGACATAAAATTCACCACTTTTACCATTTTAAAATGTACAGTTCTAATGTATTACGTCCAGTCACACTGTTGTACTACCATCCCTACCATCCGTCTCCAGAACTTTTTCGTCTTCCCAAAAGGAAATTCTGTCCCCATGAAACACTAACTCCCCGGCCCCCTCCCCCCAGCCCCTGGCGACCACCATCCTATTTTCTGTCTCTTAGAATGTGACTGCTCTAGGGACCTCATATAAATGGAATCATATGGCATTTAACTTTTTGCTGTATATATTTCTTTTTTTTTTTTAAAGATTTTATTTATTTATTTGAGACAGAGAGAATGAGAGAGAGAGAGCACATGAGAGGGGGGAGGGCCAGAGGGACAAGCAGGCTCCCTGCCGAGCAGGGAGCCCGATGCGGGACTCGATGCGGGACTCGATCCAGGGACTCGATCCAGGGACTCCATCCAGGGACTCCAGGATCATGACCTGAGCCGAAAGCAGTCGCTTAACCAACTGAGCCACCCAGGCGCCCAGCTGTATATATTTCTTGAACCCCTGCTACATACACAGGGAGTAGTTCTCACAGTGCTAAAGTGTGTATTGAGTGAGATCAGTGCAGGTGAAGCACCTAGCACGGGGCCAGTCCGGTCACAGAGGAAGAGCTCACATAAAACTGGCCAGTCCCCGCTGCGTGCTCCTCTCTGAGCTCCCAGCACCCTGGGCAGGGAATGCGGACTGTGGCCTGTGTGCCCTCTGTGGCTGCTGTACCCGACACAGACACCAGGTGGCAGCCTCGGGCCACAAAGAGGCCTTGGCCTCCTGGGAGGGGAGCAGCGGGCTTCTGGGGGGAAGAGGGAGCCTGTCTGGGGTGCCACCAGAGGCAGGAAGTGATTAAGAAGAAGGTTTCAGGGGGTGGGATACAGGGGCCTACATCGTTTAGGGTTTGAATGCTGTACAGAAAGCAAAGCCCCCAACGAGGACGAGGAGAGGAAGGGGGCAGCACGTTGCAGGGGAAAGAGCACCAGGTTGGCGCTGGATAAGCATGGGCTCCAGGCCAGCTCAGGCACAGGGTGAGTGTCTTCACCTCTCTGAGCTTGCTCTTCCAAATCTGCAAAAGGGGTCTTCTGATAGACTCTCTGCAGGGTTGTCGGGAAGAGTAGGTGAAAAGGCGTGCTAGAGTTTCGGGCACACAGCAAGTGCCCCATGGGTATTGGTGTTTATTGACATGGAGGAGAGAAAGTTCCCTTCTGGGACCATTACAGAACCAGGAGGTGAGGGGAATCTTTATTCCTCCTCATGCCATTAAATACAGGCCACTCCAATTCCTACTTACCAAGTGCTCACTGCCTGCCAGACCCTTGGCCAGGTACTTGGCACACCCTGCGAGGTCGGTGTGTTCTCCATGCTCACTTCATAACCTGGAGCCGTGGGGTCCTTCTGCCTGCTTCTCAGCCCACGCTGTTTCTACCAGTCCTTTTGTCTTCCCGGTGGGAGTGCCAGGCAGGAGTTGTCATAGTCCCCTTTCACGGATTCCTTCCCAACCTCAGAAGCTAGTTTGTGTTGCCCACGAGGAGTCTGATTTGAGAAGCCAGACACAAGAAGTCACATGTTGTATGATTGCATTTCTATGAAATGTCCTCTACAGAAAGTAGGTTAATGATTGCCAGGGGCTGGGGGAGGGGAGGATGGTGAGAAGCAGCGTCATGGGGTCTTATTTTGGGGTGATTAGATATTTTAGAACCAGATAGATGTGATAGTTGTTACAACATCATGAATGTACTAAACACCACTGAACTGCTCACTTGAAAATGGTAAATTTTATGTTATATGAATTTTACCTCAATTAAAAAAAAGAAGTCTGGTTTAAGAATATGTTAATACTGTTGTTGTGACCAGTGAAAATAAGAGCTGAGGGCAGGCACAGAGGCTTCCAAACCTTGATATCCAAGACTGGAGTTTCTCTCCCTCTAATGATAGAGGAAGGACCAGTATCCAACTGTCTATGTGTCCACTAGCCTTCCAGTTGTTCATCTGTTCAACCATTCACCCACTCATCCACTATTGATTTATTAATCTATCTACCCTTCCATTATTCATCTCCTATACATCATTCCTTCTTTCCATTCCCCTACTTATCTATTCACCCATCCATCTGTTCATCCATTTATCCATCCACCCATCCAACCATATATCCATCCATCCATCCATCCATCCGTCCGTCCATCAGACCCTTTAGCATCTTCTCTGTCCCAGGCACCATCATTTCAGTAATAAGCAACTCCCACCTGGTTTCCATCCTCAAAGTTCCCTAAGTCCAATGGAGACACACTTTCAAAGTAATTACAACAGAGTATGGTAAATGCTCAATGAGGGAAGCTTAGAAGTTTGTACAAACTTTTGGCAGTGGACTTTGGGGAACGTTGGGAAGAGTTTCTTCAAGGAAGCAGTGTAGCAGTTTTGGTGGTGGAGGTGAAGGGAGGGGGCCGGAAGGGGAGCTTCCTGCAGAGGGAGCTGCTCAGTCAAATGCAGAGGTGAGAGAGCATGGCACAAAGCAATGTTCAGTGTTGTCTGAGCTTAGCAGGTGAAGCGGGAAGGGCAGTGGCCAGTCAGGATGGAAGGGCCAGACCAGAGGGTAAGAGGCTTCAGGGTCGCGGAAAAGAGTTTGGACATAACGCGGAGGGCAGTGGGGAACCTTGGAGGGTTTCGACAACAGACAAGATCAGATCAGACCCACATTTAGACAGACCCTTCTGCTGTAACACGGAGGCTGGATTGGTGGGAGCAGGCCTGGAGGAGGGGGTGAGGAGGAACCATGGTGGTAGTCTAGACGATGGAGTCTTGGGCTGCTGGTGTATCTGTGTACGTGACAGGAACAAGAGGGTCCAGCAAGGTGGGCCTTCTCACTTGCCTCCTCCCATCCCCCGCCCCACTGCCCTCAGCAGGGCCCCCCTTCCAGCTCCTTTAGGCTCAGCCCTCTGTGCCCCTGCTGGGATCTGGTACAATGGGGGGCCTCATGCTTCATCATTTGATGTTAGGCTGTGGTTGGGGGTTTGGGGCTGTGCCTTTGGCTGCTGTGTGGGCTCTGGGCTGCTTCAAGAGGCAGGGAGGAGAGGAGGGACGAGCCCCTTCTGGGCAGGGGATAGGCACTGCTTCTTACTCTACTGCAGCCCTGGGAAAAGGGACAGGGATCCCATTTTGCAGATGAGGAAATGGAGGCACAGAGAGGCCCAAGCGACTTGCCTGAAGGCATGCACCTAGAAAGCAGCCACACTGAGGCTTGAACACAAGTCTGCCAGACCTGAGGCCCTGGCCTTCAACTTTGATAGCCATTCCCCTAATATTCATCATCTTTTAAAAAAATTGCAGCAAAGCACTATTCACATCTACGTCTCCACATCCACACTGAGAGGCAGAATAAGATGATGCCCATAGGGCCTGGGTCTGAATCCTGCTCCTCTCCTTACTAGGGGAGCTGTGTGAACTTGGGCAAGTTATTAACCTTCTCTGTGCCTCTCTGTTTGCATCCACCAAGAGACCTCATGAAAATGACACCACATGGGATATTGGGACGGATCAATGAGTTAACCTGTATAAATTTAGTGTTTTAATAACAGCTAACATTTATTGAGTGTAAGCCATGTGCCAGGCACTGTTCTTACACTGGATACATATTTACTAATTTTATTCTCTGTGAAACAGGCCTCACTAATTATCCCTATTTTACAGCTGGGGAAACTGAGGTCCAGGGAGGTGAATTAAGTTGCCCTTGGCCACACAGCTCAGGAGTAGCAGAGGTAGGATTCATACTCACACAGGCTGAGTCCCAAAGTCTGTGCTCCTACTGATGCACCCGCAGGGGCAGCAGTTACATTCAATAAAAGTTGGCTGCCATGATTGTAGCCACCACCACCCACCGTCCGGTGCGCCCCCAGCTCAGCTGACAGGCCTCTGGGAAGTTGGCTTAAGAGAAATCCCAACCCCAACAGTGTCCTTCGTCCCCTTCATTCTGTCTGAACAGACACTGAGAAGCCAGGCTGGCCCAGGAAATGAGAGGAGTAAGGAAGCCTGGAGACCCAGAGCTCTTCACGGGCCAAGTTCAAAGCCTTGTTCCCAGGGTGGCTTGCACCTGTCTGGTCTCTACCTCCCTCACCACCTGTCAGAATGTCAGCAATAATCCCATCTCTGGGGATGGGCTCTCTCAGGGGGTCCTGGCTTCTGAGATCAGCCACCTTTCCTCACTGCGGTAGGAAGATCCCTCCCCACAAAACCCTGCTCCCTCTGGCACCCACCCCTGCCTGCCCTGCCTTCCTGGCCAAATGTACTTTCATCAGAAAGGGATTTTTGGATCCTCACTTTAATTAAAAGGAAATGTCCTCCTGGAGTTGTTGGGCTGTTTTTCCTTTTCTTCCTCAGAACATTTGCTCAGCCTCTGAGCCGGCGCCTGGTGCCTGGTTAATTGAAAGTTACAGATGAGCAAGGACATGGCCCTCTTGGGAGGGAATGAAGAGAGACACAAGCTGGTGCTGGCTCTCTGCATTTCCTGTGGGAGGGAGCAGCCCTGCCCCAGGCTGGTGAGCAGGAGGCAGGCAGGGCTCTGGAGTGCCCCCTCTTCCATCAGAGCAGCCCCCCCACCCCGCCAGCCACTGCTGACCCCATGCAAACTCCAGAAGCCAAAGACATCCAACTTCTAAACAACTCATGTGCTCACTTTCTACAGAAAAATGACAAAAGAGAGCAAAATGAAGAGCCCAGAGTGCTCCAGTCCTCCCTCCAGCTGGAGATAATCATGGCTAACACCTGAGTGTGTACAGCCTTCTGGAACTTTCTGACACTTGGCATACACAAATGATTTTATTGCCTTCCCCACTTGATCATTATATAAGTGATAGATGTTTACTGTAAACAGCTTAGAAAAAAGTTTTAAAAGCACAGTAGCAGTCGTAACCGTGTACCTATAATGTCATACTGAGAGACTGTGTATAGAGAAGTAGGGGATAGAAGGTGTCTGGATGGGGGCTCTGGAGCTGGACAGTCCTGGCCTTGGCGAGGAGCTTAATTTCCTGTGCCTCACTGGTCCCATCTGTGGAATGGGACTACAATACAACGGTGGCTATCTCAGGGGCTGTTATGAGGAGGAATGAGGTCATTATGTATCCTGTCCAGCCTGTTCAATAAATTCAGACACTATTGCTGCACAGGTGTCAACCCCTGGGGAGGTTTCCTTCCATGTAGATGATGATACAGTGTGGATGATATTATGTACACATAATTTTGCATCCTATTTATTTTGACTCATAGCTGAATTTTGGACATTTTTTTAAAAATGACATCTACTTCTCTTTTCTAACATCACCTTCGATGGCTGAGTCATGTTTCATGGGCTGGGGGTGCCATGGTTTATCCCACTAATGCTACTCTTGAATTTCTAGGTGAATTCCTTTTCTTTCTGCTGCAATTCTGCCCTGCATTTCTGAGTATCTCCTAAGAAAGAGATTTCTAGAAGTGGCAGTGCTGAGTCAAAGGGAATAAATATTCTTACTATGTTTCTTACCATATATTATTACCAAATTATGTGCAGAAGGATTTTTAAAAACCAGTTTAGGTATCTGCCCAACATGCATGAATGTGCTTCTTTTCCTTGATGATACCGCCATCTATGATTTTTTAAAGTTTTGTGGATTTAATGGAAGAGGAAGCTCGCTCTAGTTTCTTTAGTTACTGGGTGAAAGGAAGAGTATTTTGGAACTTGATGAGTATTTGGTAGTTGGGAAAGCAAGTTTCTCATCTCTTTGCATGTCTAGTTCCTTACTATAAGCTGAGGATAACGGTATCTATTTCATAGGTCATTGTGAAGACTAAAGGAGCTGATGCATATAAAGCTTTTAGAGCCCTTCTCAATAAATGCCAAATAGCCCTCAGCATGCATTATTATCTTTGCTGCTGTTGTTGCCAAATTCCACAGGCGTGGTCCAGGGCTTGTCTTCTGACAGAAAGAATGCTGTGTGATTTTGTGTAGATCTGCTCTCCTCCTCGGTCCTCAGTTTCTTAATCTGTCAGGTGGGACTGAGAAAGCCTGTCTTGCCTGGTCTGGGAAGTCACTGGAAGAAATGAATGCGGACTTGCCTCTCAGATAGCTGGGCATGTACAAGGGTTCATTGCCTCTCTTCTTGCTTCATAGGTTTCAGATTCCCAAGAGACTCATGGGCAGCCCACCCCAGGAGGTCTTCCTGGAGGAAGGGCACCTAGGCCAAGACCTGAAGGAAGAGATGGACTTAGCCAGCTGGACAAAAGGAGGAGGGAGCTCCAGGTAGAGCAAACAGCATGTGCAAAGGCCAAAGGTGGAAGGGCCTCAGGGGTTGGAGGCCTCAGTGTCCCCAGTTAGTGGGGGGACAGTGAATGGTGAGAGAAGAGGCAGGAGCCTCTTACATGTGACTTGTGAGGAAAGGCTTCCCAGACACCCCAGCCCACAGGGGTCCACCCAGCCCACCCCCATGGAGCTCTCCCTGCTCTGCCTTGCATGTAACATCTCTTCTACTGTTGAATTTCTATTTGGCACCCCTACCCCACCCCTGCCCCGAGAAAACTAGAATGTAAACTTCACAGTGGCATGGGGACTTTCTAAGCTTTTTCTGTGGGCCTCAGGGTCCTGGGGGATAAAACAGGAATGATGATAGCACCTACCTCCTATGGTTGTAGTGAGGATTTGATGAGATCTCATCTGTTAGGGGCTCAGAACACTGCCGTCCACAAAATATGTGCACAATGAATTTTAGTTACTAATGTTACATGAGTATTATTATGTGAAGGATGATTAGAGACTTTGAGGGAGGGGCCCAGGAGAGGTGAAGAAATGGCATAGGGACGCAATCTAGGGAGGACGTGACTTATCAAATAATAACATTTAGTAGTAGCTCGTTCTTGGGCACGTACTGTGTGTTGAATGCTGACCTTCACAGGCAGCACCTTGTCTCTTTCTCACAGCTTCTCTACAAGGTGATCCAGGTGAAGAAATGGAGACTCAGAGACGGAGAGTCCTATTTTCAAGGTCACAGAGCAGTGAGAGACATAGCCAGGATTTGAACCCATGCGGTTCTGGCACAGTGCTACCCAGAAGAGCTCCAAGAATGAAAGGAGGGACTTCAGGGCAAGTATATGGGTATGGAGGGGGGAATCTGAGAGGAGAGATGTTTCTGGCTGGGTAGAAGGTCCTAGAAGGGGGCCAATAGGAAAAAGCACTCACTTGTTCATCCATTCTCTTATTTTTTGGTATTGGTTGGGATATATACAACTACAGGTTACAGAAAACCTAAATAATAGAGGCTCAAACAGCATAATAAATTAATTATCTTGCATAATAAGAACTCAGGAGGCAGATTTGATTCAATAGCTTAATTATGTCATCAAGCACAAGAGTCCTTTGCTTTTTGTCTTACCTCATGATCACAAGATGGCTGCCACATCTCCAAACATCACACTCCTTGCAACTGTATTCAAAGCAGGAAGAAAGAGACGAGTGCTCTGTCATCTTTTTCTCAGGGAGGAACATCTCTCCCAGAAACTCCTTTTCCCTCCTTCCCCCAGATACTTTCTCACTTCCCATTGAACACAACTGTGTCACAAGCACACCGGTCGCTAGGAGAGACTGGGAAAGTGAGCATCTGGCAAAGGTGGATGTGCTTACCATGATTGGCTTAGACCAGGGATCCTCAGCTGTGGTTGCCCCTCAGAGTAATCTGAAGAGCTTTTAGAAAATACTGATGCCTAAATCCCCAGCTAAACCAACCTGATGAGGCACAGGCTGGGTGTTTTTAAAATCTCCCCAGATGATTTTGATGTACAGCCAGAGTTGAGAACCACCAGACTAGAACAGGAGTGATCTGTCCTTAGCGATGGAGTCCATTGCTACCCAAATACAATTGGGTTCCGTCAACATGGAAGAAGGGAAGAATGATTATAGGTGGGCAATCCTTACGATGAGCCCCACACTTCTTCTGGTTAATCAAGATTCACTGAGCACCTACTTTACCCCAGCCTGCCCTCAGGAGATCCCAGCCTAGGCAGGAGGAGGTGGGCTGGTCAACAAATGAGAACAACGTTGGGTGCTGGATGCTACATAGAAGTAAGTGCACAGAGGAGAGGCCAGCTTTCAGCCTTGGGGGTGCAGCCCTGGGATGCATGATAAGGGCCCCAGAGCTCTAGCGCTGGACCTCCCTCTAATGCTGGTGTGTTAGGCAAATTCTTCCCGCTCACCTTTCACAGCATCTACTTTCAAGAGCAAAACAAAACAAAAAATAACAACAAAAATAAAAAACAACAAAACAAAAAGCCCCTCCATTCGCCATAATTGCTCCCGTGGCTAGGACTCCACCAATCTCTGCCCAGGAGAATGGAATCGCATAATCGACATAGACCAATCAAGATTTATCTTCTGGAGCTGGGCAGAGCCCCGCCTCTCCTGTAGACCTAGGCTGCCTGATACCTGAACAAGATCAGGGTTTCTTCCTGTGGGAGAAGTGAGGGAGTGGCTGTTGCTTTCCCAGCCAGCTGTGTCTTTCACACTGTCTCCAGAGACCACCTTGGCAGACAGGAAAATGGGCTGTGCAGAAACTGAGCATCCCCCAGGGAAGGGAGCATCCTATGCGGCAGCCAGACGAGAGTCTCCAGTTGGCTGCCTTGCCTCACTGGCTCCTCATCATTTTCCCCTTGGGTCTTGGCAGACCCTGGGGGCTCAAGAAGCAGAGGATAAATCTACTTTTTCTACCAGGGTATGGGAGGAGCAGGAAGCCTGGCCCAGCTAACTTGGAGCTGAGGCCCCAGCAGAGACCTCCCATCCCTAGGCTCTGCCCTTGGGGTGCTGGTGTCAACTGCGAAGAAGCAGGACTGAGTTAAGAGGCCTGATCCCCCAGGTCAGAACCCTACCTGGTACTTAGCAAGTGCTCAGTAAATATCCTGTTACCTTATTTTTAAAAAGGTTTGATCTCAGCCTTTGGGCCAATTGCTTCTCCTCCCCAGACTTCAGATTCCTCATCTACAAAAATGGGAAAGTAAAGAAAAAGGAAAAACAAATTGATATAACAATATCTGCCCCCCTTCCATGGCTTTCTGACCCCAGATCAGCAAGCATCATGTCACCCCCTTCCATCCTTCTCCTTCTTCTGTTAAGGACTGGAGAGAAAGAGTGCCTCTCAAGCCCTGGGCTTTCAAGTGTCACCCCCACCAGGAACATCTGGGAACTTGTCAGACAAGCAGATGACCAGGGCCCACCACAGAGCCCAGGAATCGGGAGATTGCAGGCCTAAGTTTGAGAAACACTGATGTTCCCAGGTGAAGCTGATGCTGCTGGTCCAGGGACCACACTTCGAGAACCACTCAATCCTGGCTGTGTGCTACAATCACTTGGGCTTTGAAAAATCTGAAGCCTACTCCCTTCCCGCCACCTGCCCCCACCAAAAGATTCTGAGCTCATTGATCCAGGATGGGCCTGGGCCAGGATATTTTAAAAGCTCCCATGTGGTTCCAGCATGAAGCCAGGGTTGAGAACCATTGCTTTAAACGTTTGGGGGGGGAATGTTCTGTCACTTACTTGTTTACTTACATTTAAGCATTCATCCTTGTGAGACTTTGTGTTTATATTTGTGTGTTTATATGATATTTGCTAGTTTGTTCCTGTGGGGAATATAGTTTAATCTCTCCTCTGGTATTCGCACTAATTCATGCATTTGCCCACTTCAGTCAACACATAGTTAGTGAGCCTCTATAATGTGACAGGTATGCACTCTGTCCCGGGGGGAGTAACGGCGAGCAAGACAGTCCCTGTCCTCATGAGACCAACAGTCTAGCTGCAGAAGGAGTGAGCTGATACCAACACTGTGCATCTTTGTGTGCAGCCAGGTGGGTCCAGAGCGCAGGGAAGGCCCTGGCTCTGGGATGGGCTCTGCAGGGAGAGGGTGCTCCAGAGGGCTCTTGAAGTGTGAGTAGGAGTTTACAAGGCAGAGCGGAGGGGGCACAGGTGGCAGCAAAACCAGACATGACAACAGCCAGGTGAGTGTGCAGAGAGCGAGGGGCAGCTGATGTGGCTGAAGGTAGGAGACCAGGTCAGACAGGGCCTTGCAGAGTACAGCGAGGAGTTCGAACTTGATTTTCAGTGCCGTGGGAGGACGTTGGAAGGTTTTCCGCGGGAGAGTCTCACCACCTGACTTAAGCTTTAGAAAGAGCTCTCTGGCTGTGGGTGGAGAATGGGTTGGAGGGAGAAGAGCAGAAGACAGAGACCAGCAAGCAGGCCACTGCAGCTGCCAGGTCAACCATGGGGTGGCCTGGGTTGGGGGGGCAGCAGAGACCTGAGTTGAGCTATATTGGGAAGTGGTCCCCCCAGGTGAAGGTCCCACATTGAGGGCTCAATGGGGACCTGGCGCGGAGAGCTGGCTGGGGATGGGTGCTGGGAGCGGGGTTCTAGCCGAGGCTGGGAGGACGTCATTGTGAACCTCCCAGTTGGCCCTCAAGCCCCAGATGGGGGCCAGCAGCAGGTCCCAGGTGACCACTATGAGTTTGATTGGGGGTCGGCTCCCTCGTTTCAAATGAAGTCTAATGAGGCCATTGTTTTGCTGCAAAGCCTCCACTTAAAAATATTCTAAGTGCAGGGCCCCTGGGTGGCTCAGTCGGTTAAGCGGCTGCCTTCAGCTCAGGTCATGATCCCAGGGTCCTGGGATCGAGCCCCGCATCGGGCTCCCTGCTCAGCGGGAAGCCTGCTTCTCCCTCTCCCACTCCCCCTGCTTGTGTTCCCTCTCTCGCTGTCTCTCTCTGTCAAATAAAAAAAAAAAATATTTTAAGTGCAAGGGCCAACTTTTTAAATTCATGTTCTGATGGGCCAGGACTTGGCTACATGCCCTCAGGGAAATGCTGTTCTTGGAGGGGGGTGAGGCGAGGGGGAGGAAGGGGCACAAAGGCTTATATCTTCAGGTATCCCACCTCGTCCCAATCCCAAGTCCCTTCTCCCACGGGATCAGCTCAGAAACCATTTGCTGCTAGAAGACTCACAGAATGGACCCCTGCTGGCTGTCAGCCACCTCTCATCTTCCTTTCATCTCTGTCAAGGTGGGGCCCTCTGCTTGCACGAGTCCAGGGATGGGGAGCTCACTCCCTACCAAGGCAGCTGGTTGTGTTATAGGATAGTCCTGACCATGAGAATGTGCTTCCTTCGGTTGAACTGGAGTTTATCTCCTGGGGACCCCCTCTTACCCCTAATACACATACCTTTGGCCTCTCTGGGGTCACAGAACACTCTGCACCTTCTGCCTTATTTACTTATTCATTTATTCATTCAATACATTTTTTTCCCCAAGCAAGTCACTTCATTTTCCTAAGCATTTTTTCATCCATCAAATGGGAGTAATCAGACCTACCATACAAGTTTTTATGGGTGCTAACGAGACAGGGAAGGCAGAGCTTAGTTAGTAGTGTGTATTGCAAAATGCTGGATTTCAGCCATAGGAAACCAAAAAGTCTTGTGAGCATGGGTCTGTGGCAAACGTTGTGCCAGGACCGGGGACATAAAGACAAATGAGACAGTCTATTCCCCTCAGGCCGGTGGGGGAGACAAGGGAGCAAGCAGTGAGAGGAGCACCTGCCAGGGAGCGGGGGAGGGGTGGGGGGATGGGGGGTGTGGGGGAGAGCACCCACCACAGCCTGGGCGCGGCTGCTCCTGAGAGGCTACAGGAGGTGACTTCTCACCTGAACCCGAAGGAGTGGCTTTCCAGAAGAAGGGGGCAGTTACAGGACGGGCGTGTTCGGGGGAGGAGCGATCCTGTTCCAAACCAAGGCCTGTGTGTCCAGGGCCTGGCCCCCTGCACCCCCGCAGGAACCCCCGGACAGCTCTCATCGAATGCAGGTGACACCCAGCCTCTTCCTTGGTCATTTGTTTAAATAATTTCAGACTTAGAAGTTGCAAGACTATTGTAAAGAGTTTCTGTAACCCCTTCACCCAGATCCCTCAAGGGTTATTTCTCCACGTTGTCCTGCTTCATCATTCACTCTTTCTCTCCCTACCTCACACGCACACACACACATGCACACATATGTGTCTATTAGTATGATTATCTCAATCATTGGAGAATAAATTGTAGACCTGATATCCATTTAGCCCTGAATACTGCAGCGTGCGTTTCCTTAAAGCAAGGTCATTCTCTTACATAACCACAGTGCGTTGATCAAAATCAGGAAATTAACACTGATACAATACAATTATCTCATCTACATAGCTTATTCAAATTTTACCTATTGTCCCACCAATGCCCTTTATAGCAAAAGAAAAAAAATTTTTTTTTCTGGCCCAGAATCTAATTCAGGACCATGCATCGCATTCAGTTGTCACTTCTCCTTAATCTGAAAAATCCTTCCATCTTTGTTGTTGAAGACTTTGACATTTTTCAAGAGCATAGGCCAGTGGGTTTTGTAAAACGTCCCTGAATCTGGGTTCCTGGATTGTTTTGAACAGTGTTTCTTGATGCGATTGGCAGCCAGTTTTCTCCATCAGAAAAGCTTGGGCTGCTTTTTAGAAGGCAATTTCTGGGCCCCAGCCCAGACTTTCTGCACCAGAATGTTTGAAATGGGCCTGGGTATCAGCTTTTGATCTGGCACGCTTCCTGATTCTGTCATACACTGCTGGCTTAGAGCTTTCTTCTTCTGAAGGTGCAGTCAGGGTTCTCTGTGCTCGGAGTCTCGGCTGGTGCGACATGGCATGGTCCTTGTTGACTCCACTGAGCATCTCTACAGTGGAGCTCCCTGCACGCACAGGGCCAGCGCAGGCCCTTATCTCCACAGGGGCAGGCACAAGGGGTGGGGCTGATCCCTGAGGCTCCCAAAGAAAAGAGTCAGAAGCCCCTGATGTTCATGCTATGGATTTTTCCTGATCACCCTCTGGCCTTAACTCTGTCTGGTCTTAGACTTTTGCCTGGTGCCCTGTGTGTGTGTTTATCTCTGCCCAAGGAGGCCACTATGGTGTCTGGTCCCTTGACTTGTAGCTGTGTGGCCTTGGGGAAGTTGCTGTCCCTGTCTGCGCCTCAGGATACTCATCTGTCAAAGGAAAGCATAACCTGCACTTTTTTGCAAGATGGCAATGGGGAGGAAACAGCATCCCTTGGGAGAGTGCCGGGCAGGTAGAACATTTTCAGGAAATGTGGCTACCCTTTCCCTGTCCCTGTATCTCTTTTGCAGAACCGCCGCGGAGAGTTTAGCTATCATGGCCTCATGTCCACACTCCCCCTGGCAAGCCGCAGTCAGGGACTGAGCCTGGTGGATGTGCTGGGGTCGAGACAGTTCTCCAGCGTGGAGCTCCTCTAATGAGACCCACAGGCCTGGGGCTCTTCCTGGGCCTGGCCAGCCCTGTCTCTATAGCCCTGCAGCCTGAGGCTCTTCCTACCCTGCTCTCTGTTTCTCTCCCTCCTTGTACAGGCGCCCGCCCGCCACCGTGGCCTGAGTGTCCCCTGCCTGCCCCTACCCTTTCTCCCATGTGTCCTTCAAAGGCATTTACCCTAGTAAATTTCTTGCATTTCGGACTCTGTCTTGGTGTCTGCTTCTTTTCAGACCTGAACAGACCAAACCTCAAGGAAAACACTAGCAAATTGTCTCGAAAACCTCAGATGAAAGAAACTTCCAGTGACCACGTCGCTGGAGCCCCCGAGTTCTTCTTCAACGGTGTTCCGATGTTATTAGAATTCTCCATCATGCCTGGGCTGCTCACCCATGTCCCCGTTAGCCTTTTTTAAATACAACAAGACTTTCCTCCAAGAGCAAAATATGCACAGTCCTTAATTGTATGTGCATCATAATGAGATGTGCTTGTCAGTAAACTGTCCTCCTCCACATTGGCAAGCCCACATGGCTTTGTGATTTTTTAAAAAAATACAGTTTATGATGTAGTTCCCATTATAAAAAGTAATGCCTGTGTTTGTGGCACAGATGGGAGGTGCTGGATATGGGAGTGAAGGCACATGTGTACAACGTGAAAATGGGAAAGAGACCCAAAGGGGTGAGGCGGGGGCAGCAATGTAAGGATCCCCTACAGTTCATGGGGTGTCCTGAGGTTAAACGAGAAAGCGTCTGGAAGATTGTGGGTGCAGGACCTCGTGAGTGTGAGCGGGGCCTCAGTAAGTATTTATTATCACCGTCTGCTACCACCACCGGGCGGCGGCTGGTCTGAAGAGGGCCTGCAACAGCCCAGCGAGCCTGAGGTGTGTCCCAGGGAAGGTTCTATGAAGATCACGAAAGGGACAGGTTTGTGCAGAGAGAGAGAGGACTACCCCACTGGCACTATTGTGGGGTCTCAAAAAGCCCATCATCAGAATGGCCTGATCTGTGTGTTGATAATGTTCCAAGTGCTGCTGTAAGGACTTGACATGCAGTAAATCATGAATCCCCCGCCCTATGAGGAGGGTGCTGCAAGAGGTGGCCGTTACTCCCACAGTCTCACCCCAGTGAGGGGTCAGACCAGCCCAGGATGGGAAGAGGGGGTGCCTGAAGGGTTTTTGGATTTTTAGCTCACACTATAAAACAATTGAAGCTGGAGAAGCCAGGAACTGGAACATAGGCAATCAGGAAGAAGGCTTCTTTGGGAGAAGATATCTGCACCTATAACCACCCATCTACATCCACACCCACACATCTACACCTGCACCCACACATCTACACCTACACATCTATACCCGCACCTACACATCTACACCCTCACATCTACACCCACACATCTACACCTACACATCTACACCTACACATCTATGCCTATACCTACACACACACATCTACACGTACATATCTACACCTGCACCCACACATCTCTACCTTCACATCTACACCTGCACCCACATAGCTACACCCGCATCCACACATCTACACCTACACATCTACACCTGCACCCACACATCTACACCTACACATCTATGCCTATACCTATATCCACACATCTACACCTGCACCTACATATCTACACCTACACATCTGCACCTATACATACACATCTATGCCTACATCCACATATCTACACCTATACCTGCGCATGCACATCGACACCTACACATAAACATCTATGCCTACACCTACACCCATATATCTACACCTATGCATCTACACCTGTACCTACACATCTACACCTACAGCCACACATCTACACCAACACCCACACATCTACATCTGTGTCTTATGATTTAGCTGCCTAAGATTTAATGTGTATTTTTAACATGGACAAGACAGTGTTAATATTCTCAATATTTAAAAAAAACTCTTCCAAACAAATTAGATACAAAAACAAAATGTCTAGGAACTGTAAATTCACAAAACAAATATGAAAGGCTAGAAAACATATGAAAAAAGACCAGCATCAGTGACATTCAAAGACATATAAGCTCAAATATTCAGATATCCTTGGCTGTGAAACTAGAAACGAGTTTTGAAAATAACAAGGCCTGCTTTTGGAAAGGGTGTTGGGGGATTATCACTTCTGATACTTTCTTACTTTCTGAGGAATGAAAGCAGACACAAATTTCCTGGAAGGCAATTTAGCACTAGATATGAATGGGTGGGGGGAATGGGTGAAATGCGTGAAGGGGATTAAGAGGTACAAACTTCCAGTTATAAAATAAATAAGTCACAGGGACGAAAAGTATAGCATAGGAAATATAGTCAATAAGTTTGTAATACACTTATCGTGCTGAGCATTTCATAATGTATATAATGGCTGAATTAGTATGTTGTACACCTGAAACTAATTTAAGATTATATTTCAACTATACTTCAATTCAAAAGAAAAAAGAAAGCACCCAGGCCTTAAAAATTGACTTGGTGGCATTCCACTGCTGCAAGTTTTTCTGAAGAAGAAAGAGATGAGCACACAATTTGAGCTTCAAGACCATGAGCCATTTTCCTGATCTTTTCTATTTACTTGAGCCAAGGTTGTGATCACCCTGCTTGGAAGTTTGTTCCTCAAACAACAACCTGTGTGGCTTTGATTTTAAAGAGGGGCAATACCAAGTCTGCAGCCAAATGTTTTGTGGACTCATGGTAATTTAGACCCCATGTGAGGCCCTGGACCTGTGAGGGTCCCTGAAGAGACCAGCAGAACGTCTGGAAGCGCTTTTTCCGTGTTATGCAGAGCCCCGAGGAAATCACATAATAATGCACCATTAGGGTGAGCTGCGTACCCAAAATGCCACATTGCTTTGCTTTGCTTTTGTCTGGAATGATATCAGCTCACTGCTGTCACCCTGGCTACCTCATGCTAATCAGGAGCTCTAATTAGCAGCCATGTCTGATTAATCAAAAGGGGGGCTTACTTATTAAACAACAGTTTGGTAGACAAATCCTTCCAAACATGGGGCGCTGTGATGGGGAGTGGACCCTGATGAGAGAGGTCCTCCTAGGGGAGCATCTCGGGGACCATTGCTATAATAACACTTGCTGTTTGGGGCAGGCTCATTATGGTCCAGGCTTTGCACTCTGTGCTGTCCTTAACTCATTTCACATTAACCATGATTTCATGAGGAAACTGAGGCACAAAGAGATTTTAAGTAACCTGTTCAGAGTCCCATGGAGATTGAGTGGCAGAGCCAGAACTCACATCGAGGGTTGTCTGACTCCAAAGCCTGTGACCTTGAGGGCTGTTATGCTGCTATTCCTTGTCCATTCATATTCATTCATTCATTCATTTATTCTTGTATTCATTGAGCTCCTACTGTCAGGCACTGTTCTGCACATTTAGGACACAGCAGTGAACAGAAAAAATCCCTATCTTCCCTCAGCTTCCTTTGGCAGGGAGGAAGCAGACAAATTAATGAGCATGTGAGTATTAAGAATAAGAAAAGTAAAGCAGAGTTAGGGAACAGAGAGTGACAGGGGAGGGTGTTATTTTAGCTAGGGTGGTCAGAGAAGTCTTCTGGGAGGGGGTGACATTTGAGCAGAGACCTGAATGAAGGGAAGGAACCAGACTTGAAGATATTTAAAGGAAGAACAGAGCAGAGGCAGAATGTGTCCCTGGCCCCCCCAGTACAGAACCGCGAGTGCTTTTCTGCCTCTGTGTTCCAAGGCCCTGGATCTTTGCTTACTCTGTCCCCTCTGTCCCTCTCACAAGTCTTTGTCATCCTTCATCTTTGGGCAGACTTGGGACCATAGCTGGACCAAAGTTCCATGGCTAAGTCCTTCTTTGGTTCCCAGCTTAGGTGACCCCTTCCTAGCAAGTCATCCCTGTTCTGAACCAGGCTGAATCAGGTGCCTCTTTGGTGACCCCCCCACCTCCCTGAGCAGTGTTCCAAGCATAGGGAATGATGAGTGCAAAAGTCCTGTGGTAGGAACAAAGTTGCAGGGCTCAAGGGACAGAGATGGCCAAATGCTGTGAATGAGGAAGTGAGTGGTACACATTGATATCAGAAAGTCAGACAGTGGCCATTAGATCATGGAGAGCATTACAGGTCAGAGTAGGGAGAAGGGACATTTTTCTAAATGTGGTGGGTGAAGCTATTGGAGAATTTTAAACAGGGAGATGCCATGATCTGATTTCTATTTTTAGGCTATCACTGGCTAGTGTTGCAGAGTGGGTGATAGGAGGCAAGACTAGGGGCAGGAACACAAGTCAGGAGTCTGTCACAGTGGTCCAGTTGGGCAATGATGATGGTCTGGGCTGAGTGGAGGCAGCATTCCTGATTTTCACCTCTGGGTCTACCCAACAGTAGCCCCACCCTGGACTGTCCCAACCTGTCTAAGACACACCCAGTTCCTCTCCATCTGCCTTCCCAATTGTGCTACAGCACAAAGACCTTGCACTAGAAACTGGACCAAATGGGCACAACTGTTCAGAGAAGGACTTTCAGAAGGTTATTGGAAGAGATAGTAACTTTCTCTGGGGAGAGGGGGTCTTTGTCATATTTGCTTGCCCAGCATCTATTCCTCCCTTTTTCCTTTCGGGACCTACTTCTCCTCACACCCATTCTCAGTTCACATGAGTAGGTGCAACAGATCCATCCCCCTGCTCAAGAGATGGCCAGGTGGCCCAGGCCTGGTAGTCAGTCCATCCCATCCTCTTGGCCACACTGACTGGTAAGGAGACAGGCATGAAATCTAGGCTGGCTCAACGTGACTCAGTCCCAGGACTGTGACAGAAATTTTGGGGACAAGCATCTCACTTTATAGTGTGGTTACCAATCTGGTAGGATGTTAGCCTGGAGCTGCTGGAAGCCTCATTAAGAGTAGAATAGTCTGAGGGTAGAGTAGTCTGAGGGTAGAGGCTTGGGCAGAGAAAAGCAGAAAGGTGGAGAGATGGATTCCTGATGCTATCCTTTGAGCACCTGGATCCAGCTGTGCCTGACAAGAACCCTGGAAATTTTTACGAGCCAACAAATTCTTTTATACCTAAGACAATTTGAATTTCTGACAATTTCCTAAGGAGGTGGCAAATGCTCTGAGCATTTAAGAAGCTGGGTGGCTTTTCTTTGGATCTTTGCTATGTAAAGAGTGGGAGGAAGCCCATCGATAATACCTAAGAGCTTATTGGAAATGCAGAGTCCTGACCTCGCCCCAGACCTATGAAATCAGAATCTGCATTTTGACAGGATCTCCTAGGTGATTTGTATGCACATCGCAGTTGGAGAAACAAGTCCCTGAAAACAATCCAAACTTCAGTAGAACCAGATGACCTTTAAGATTCTTCCCAATCCTGGGCCCTCTGACCTGTTTGTGTCTTTCCTCTGAGCTGCTGACAAGAGGAGCTGGGGAAGAAGCACCTCGGTGTGGGGGACAGAGGGGGCAGGCAGAAAGGACATCACCATGGCCGTATTTGACAGGTGAGGTTCACATTTTGGATTTTCATTTCTTCTTTTTGTGCTTTAAATGCTTATGGCTTTGGGATGAAGGGCCAGGAAAGGTGTGGAAAGGAGAGAGGGCAGGAGAAGTAGCCAGAGAAAGAAGTGCCCCCAGGACGTGGCTTCCTTAACTGAACCTTTTGTCTGCTCTCCTGAGGGAAAGCCACATTCTTTTTGGTGATGCCCATAACAAAATCCCCAGCTGTCCTTTGCTGGGAGAGCAGACAGTGGAGGAAAGAGTGGCCTTCCCCTACTTCGGTGAGAGATGTGGGGAGGGGTGGGTGGGGGATGGGAAAGGGAGGCTGGCCGTGTCCACTCTGCGTGGCAGGTAGTAGGTGCTCACAAGGGACACAGCAACCAAAAGCAGCGTGTGATCCTGGACCAGACAAAAGTTGCCAGAAAGGGCATTATTGGAGAAATTGGACATGGACTGTAGGTTAGATGATAGTATTGTAACTGTGTGAAATTTCTTGAATTTGTCAAGGTCCTGTGGTTATGTAAGGGGATGTCCTTTTTCAGAGGAGACGTGATCATGTTTAAAGACAAACAGGGTCCAAATGTCCACAAGTCACTCTCAAATGGCTTAGCAAAATCATCATCATCTCATTATTATTATTAGTGTGTGTGTGTGTGTGTGTGTGTGTGTATGAGAGGGAGAGAGAGAGAGAGAATTAAAGGAGATTGCATTATATTCTCTACTTGGCTAAGCTAACACCATTGCCCAGAGCCCCCTTGCACGTACGGTTCTGAGTGAGCATTGGCCCAAAGTGCATTTGCCTGAGATCTGGAAGGCAGGGCGAAGCAGGAGCCATAACTCCGGGGGCCTCCAGAGTCAGATGCAGTGTGAGACCGGAGTGCTTGCACACAGGCTGCAGGGGGCAGGCTTGTCCTGGCTGTCCCCTGCCCCTGGCCCTGCTGACCAACGGCTCCAGGCTGCCCGCCACACATCCAGAGTTGGAAGCTCTCGGCCAGCAGCGGCCTTCCCTAGACGTTCCCCAAGACCGTTACTTTAGTGGCAGCTTCCAGTGTAAAAGGTAAATGTGGGACCCCTTGTTCAACAAGTGGGGAAAAAAGTCCAATAAAGGTACTAAAATATAAGGCTTTTCCTTCCTTCCACGGTCTTTCTCTCAGCTGGTCGTGGTGTTTTTAAATTTGCTATGTAATGTCCTTCTAAGTACAGGAAAATTTAAAATCTAAATCTTCAGCATACATTTTATTTTATTTTTTATTTTTTTTAAAGATTATTCATTTATTTGACAGAGAGAGACACAGCGAGAGAGGGAACACAAGCAGGGGGAGTGGGAGAGGGAGAAGCAGGCCCCCCACGGAGCAGGGAGTCCAATGCGGGGCTCGATCCTAGGACCCTGGGATCATGACCTGAGCCGAAGGCAGAGGCTTAATGACTGAGTCACCCAGGTGCCCCCAGCATACATTTTATTGTTCATCTTTATACTATGCAAATGCCACTATAAGAGCATTTAATTCATGTGTGAATTACACAATACGTATTTCAAAACTTATACATGGACGTGCATTCCGTTCTTTCCAGAACAGGAGAGACCCGCACAAAACTAAGTTGTTTTGATTTCACTTCTTGAGATGTGCACATTGTGCCCATACTCACTACTCCCACTTCCTGATGCTCGGGGAGAGTATGGGGTTCCGTATCTTTCCTTTCCCTTCTAGGCCATCATTTTCAGTGTGAGTGGTTGGCTGGAATGTGGAAGTAACTCGAGTAAGAAAGCACTTAACAGGGTTCCTTGGGTGCCCAGTGTCTCTTAGAGCATCACAGCCTGTTTCTGCCTTGGAAGCAGGTTCTAAGAGTTGTGGCCTCTCAGAGCCCTGCTTCCCCGTGAAAACACCTCCCTTATGTAGCTCAGAGTCATTTTGTATTCACTCATTCCAGGACTTTTGGGAAACGCAGCTGTATCTTGCTGGATTTTTGAGCCCAAATCTCTCTCTCTCTGTTGGGGACAAAATAGTTTTGTGTGTATGTGTTGTTGTTCCAATGAAAGAGGCTATTGTGCCCCCACCCCAAAGAATTGAAGGTCTGACATCGTATATCATAGAACCTTTATTATTTTTCCTCTAAATTCTTAGAAACGTACATAACGCCCGTGCTCTAGTTATGACACCATTTATAGACATTTAAAATGCATCTTCATTTATAAATATTTTACATTTGGTCCATAGAACAGATAATTTTTCTAAATAATACTGTAATTTTTTTAAAACAGGCTCTGTATATAGTCTGAATATGTATATATTACATATATTTTTTTATATAGAGATAGATTTACTTGGTGTTCTGAGAATAAATCCTTATTGCAAAAAAAGCATATATGATAATACAATATCTTTTCCCCCAGGGCAAATACTAAAAAAGGTACACATATTCACAGTTCTCACTGGAATTGTACGACACGTAATATTGTGCTATATTAAGTAGGTTTGGATGGAAATCGGTTAGGGGATTTCTTGCCAAACATCTCGATTAGATTTGCATACAAACATTAAGTACACTGCATTTGTCTTAGAAAGACGTGGTCTTAGTTTCACATGGAAGAACAAAGAGAAAGTCAGAAGTCTTCCTGCCCTTATTCTAGAAGAGTTCACACACGATGGGGGGGGTGGGACCATGAGACACAGTGAAGGGTTCCTTTCATTCTAAACCCTATAATTTAACAATACATATGCATTTTTGATCATGGATTCACCAGTTGGCATTAGGGATGCCTTAGCAATGAGACTATTTTACAGATGACCTCAGGAAAAGGTTTGAGATTTCCTACACGATATCAAATAAGACCCTATATACCACACGTGAGGATGAACGTATATGTGTGTGCCTTTATATGTGTACACGTACTTTATGTTTCTCTACAAGAATGTGCTTAATATTCTGAGGGTAATACCTTATTGCAAGAACGGGTATGCTGGTCACTGTCGGATGAGAATGACAAGAGATTAAAAAACCCACAGTCACAGTTATTTACCATAATTATTAAGGATTAGTTGTAAAACACAGTTTGTGAGCTAACTAGCTAAGGAGCTACGGGGAACAACATACGATTTGCTACATGGGAAACCATCTTCCTGGCAAATGAGAAACGCTGAGTCACTGGAGCTTGCAAGAAACTGTCTTTGCCTGATCTGCCACCGCCACCACCACCGCCACCGCCACGGAGCCCAATTCCAGAAAGAAACAAATACTACTTCTTGATGACGCCGTTTAATCTTGGAAGCACTTTGGGGGAGGGGGTGTGCGGGTGGTCTGGATTAACACTAGCTCCTCAGTTAGTGGGCTGGGGAGATTTTAGTGGCAGTGAGGGGGGGGGATTCCCACTGAGGAATATGAACAAAGAAGGCAGCATTTTTGACTGGGGTGGCAGTGAGGACACAGCTGAAGGGGAAGCCGGAAAAAGAACTGCATCCATTTTGACTCAAGGACAGACAAACCTTCACCTTGATTTCCTCTGCACCTGATTTGTGCTCCATAAAACGGGCAGCCTAAGAGAAACTGGGGCTCCTGATTAGGGAATTTCCCCAGCGGGATCTTAGGCCCCCAGAATGGCAATAAAAAAAAAAAGTCAATTGTGCTTGTGGCAGTATTCCAAGGAGGGAGTGAGGGAGCTGGGCTGTCTGTAATGATCGCTATTGGGCCAGGGGCAATCAGCATGGCCTGGCTAGGAGGGGGCAAGGAAGGACGCTCTGCAGATTGATGGAGACGCAGCAGCAGCTTCGGGGAATACTGATGGAGGTCCCTGGGGTTGTTTTGTCAAGCTGCCTCGGGAAAGATAAACAAAAAAAAAAAAAAATGAAAGTCAGAGCTCCGCGGGCTCCCTGCTACTTAAGAGTGAGCTCTCCCTGGAAATCCCCATTATACAAAATGCCCTTTTCATGTGTTCAGAGCAGTGTTCCGACGGAACCGAACTCCAGCAAAGTCTGAGATAAGAGTCATGGGTTTCGGCAGTAAGAGAACAGTCAGCAATATGACTAAAAGCCACGAGTGTGTGGCCTCACCGCATCACACTCGCTGGCAGGATAAAAATGATCTACCGCACAGTCACAGAGGCTGATTGCTTGATGCTTATGGGGCCCGGATTCAAAAGGTCACCAGCGTGCAGGTGCTGGTTCTTTGCCCAGGGCTGAGCCCACCGGGGGTGTGACTGTCCCCCACCTCCCCTCTCTTTGCATGGTGATGGTGTCTGGACTCGCCACTCGAGGTAGGTTGAGATAGACGGTATCTTCAGACATCAAGTGGTGGTCATGTTCAGCCAGGTTGGGGGGTGAGAGTGTCAGGTCGGCAAGCCGCCAGACACCCCTAGATGTAGGCCTCTTTGCTGGCTGAGCCGCTGGCCTGGGGCTGCTCCGGACCGTTCTCTGGGCGAACGATGTCTTCACTGGGCTGGATCATGACCTGGATGCGCTGTTGGGCACCAGGGAGAATTTGGGCTGGGAGGAGGGAGACTGGCCGCTCCATTCCCCCACCTCTTTTCAGGTCTATCCTGCCTGTTTTGCCTTCAAAATGCACCCAGACTCTGGCCTCGTCCCCACATCCTCCATACTCTCTGGCCCCCTCAATGCTCCTCACACATGTCAAACATGCACCTTCCTCAGGGCCTTTGCACTTGCTGTGCCCTCTGTCTGAGACATCCTTCTTTTCAGATAATTACACAGCTCGATCTCACTCAAGACCTCCTTAGGTCTTGGCTCAGTATTACCTTCTCAGCAAGGCCTCACTCAGCACTCCCTAAAACCCCTTTCTACTCTATTTTTCTCCAAGGTACTCATCCCTATGTAACATGTTTTTATTTTGTTGATTGTTGGTCTTCCTCTACTAGAATATAAGCCCCAGAAGGGTGGGATTTTTGCCTATTTTTCTCATGACTGTGTCTCTATTACTGAGAATACTGTCTGGCACATAGTAGGTGTTCAATACCTATTTCCTGAATGGATGAATTTCCCCCTACCTTCTCTACACATATTCCCTGAAATCCTATCCCTTCAGATCACACACTGTCTTCAGATGTGCCCATTCCTGGGTTGCACAGGCTGTGCTCCCCTCCTCAAGTACACGGCCTTTGCCTCTCCTCCACTCCCAGACCTGACTTGACTGCCTTTTGCAGCTCAGCAGAGGATTGTGGAAAATGAAAGCATTGGGCCTGGAGCTGGAAGAAGGGGCTGCAAGCATCAGCTCTCCTAATAACTTATTGCAAGGGGTGGGGAAGTGGTTTCTTGCTTGACCTCAGTTTCTGCATTGTGAAAGGAGGAGGCTGGTCCAGGGGCTACACGTGAATCCCCACCATGTCTTCCTTAGGCCACAGACCATAGAGCTCTCTCTTCTGGCTCTGATTGGTCTGGAAGGTCCATCTTAGTAGAAATAAGGTTGAGAACCACTGATCCAAAGTCTCCCAGCTGTGGTCCTCCATATTCTGATTGTCCACTTCTCCCCAGTGAAATCTTCTCAGCGTACACTTAATCCATCAATGTCGCTAGCACCTGGGTACCTCCAGCACTGCCTTGTTTCACTTGAGAATTCGATAATAATTTAACAAAGAGCTGGTGTGGACCTAGAATATGCTAGCGGGCCTCTGCTGAGGGCAGCATGCCTTACATTATACTTCCTTGAGGGCAAGACCACGTTTCATCTTTATCAAGCCCACAAAAGGGGTCTAGAGTAAGCCTATAATACAAGGGACCCCACCCTTCACCTGTTTCAAACCCCTGAGGCTCTACATTACTCTCAAGATAAAGTCAAGAGTTCTTGTCCTAATTTTCAAGGCCCTCCATGATCTGGCCTGACTTTCTTACATCCCCAACCTCATCTCTTATCACCCCTTCTGCAACCTTCTCCACTCTACCCTCCAGCCACAATGATCTCCTTTCAGTTCACCAAATGCTGTTCATACCCCTGGGCCTTTGCACATGCTTCCCACCCCCTTCTAGGAACATTCTTTCTGCTTCTACTTTTAACTCTGGCTCATCTTTAGGCTTCTTCTTAGCTATCCCCTCTTTTAAGAAGCCTTCCTTAACTCTCTTCAAGCCAGGCAGGGCTAACCGATCTCCCTGGTTTACCCGAATCATGGCACTTCCAACATTCTGTTGCCATTGGATATTGAGTTGTCTATTTCCTAACTAGACTGTGAGCTCCACAAGGTAGGGGCCGTGCCCAACACAGTAGAGGAAGGGGACTAGCAATCTGAAGGGTGAAGAAGGGACTTACCTGCTTCAGGGAGCCCTTTAAGGTGAGGAACATGTAGGCCATGTACCCAGGGATGAGGACCATGGAAGACAGAGCCATAAGCCAGCCCACGCCCTGGCCCCACTTGGGGAAGACGTAGTTTCCCATGGTGAGAGGAGTCATCTGCACAGCACTGAAAATGAACACACCCTGGGGAGGGGGGAGGGGGATGGGACACAGTCAGTCCCCCAGATTGGACAACCAAAGCCCCTTCCTAGACCCTGAAGCTGATAGGTCCACTCACCACCTCCCTTGCCATGAGGCTGACCCTCAAAAGGGCCCTTGTGGGGGCCAGCTAGCTGGATGATGCTGGCAGGGTGAGCCCGGGTCCCTCAGCGGTCAAATGGGGGCAAGAATGCCTATTTTGCTGAGGTTTTCGAAGATGATGTAATGTGTCTGGTGTCATGTGGGGCACAGAGTAGATGCTCAGCAAATGGGATGGAGTAGTATTATTAGGGAATGGGCGCCTTTGCCTCCAGAAGTTTCTCTCTGGACCTGAGTCACCCCAGGGACTGGCCTGGCCTCATCCTAACAGGGCTGGTCAGGACTTGTCCTTACCGCTACAATGATTGGGGTGAAGAAGGACCAGCAGAGTTTCCACCAGATGCAGGGCCTGGAGCCAACCATCTCTTGGATGTTGTCATAGAATCGGTTAACACCTGTGACATTTGGAGTGAGAGCAGGAGGGATGAATGAGCTGTGGGCACTGCAGGCTCCAAATCTCAATCTGCCACTTTCAGGCAGTATGACCACAGGCAAGTTACCTGGCCTCTAGGAGCTTCAGCCTCTTTGTAACACGGGGCTAACGCTCTGGGGGGGGTCCTTGTTATCTAAGCATCAATAACCCCCAGCAAGTGGGTTGTGTGAGAAAGCCAGGCACCTCACATGAAAATATCCACCATCAAAGGATTATGCTTATAAAGGATGTCCTCACCTCTCTCAGTTTCCTCCCACCCAACAGCTAGCCTAGCCATTCCTTCAAAGCTCTACTGGACAGAGCGGGTTTCCCCACTTCTCTAATGCTATAAGCAACCGGTGACAGACTGCAAAGAACACCAAATCTTGCAAAACACCACAGGTGTCATGAAGTTCCCAAGACTGACACTGGGCATCACTCGGATTCTGAGCAAAGCCCCTGACCAGTGAGGAAGCCAGTTGTGGGGGAAGGGGGATGGCAAGGAGGGGGTGGCGAAGAAAGTACGTGAATATCAAGGACTAAGAGGGACCCAGGAAAACAGTTTGAACACACTGTCATGCTGGGATAATCAAAGTGCAGGGAAGGACATTCTTTTGACTACCATGCAGCGGCGTCTGGAACCTCAGCCCACAAAATAAACAAACAAAACCATCATTTCCTCCAGTCTTTGTTGTAAGGGAGTGCATACTTTTCATCATAGCCCCATTTTTGTGAAGTATTTCACTTTAGAACTTTGTCTTTTGTAGTTTTGGTGTCACTTTTCTAGATAAAATCTCAAACCCTCTTATCCCAAAATTTATGAAGAAATTTTGGCTCCCGTTTTAAATGGATTTATTTAACCCATCTTAGGGTGTCCCCTAAATACAAGACCCCCTGTGCTAGCTTTATCAGATTTCTGTGAGGACTGAATACAGTTGACCCTTGAACAATGTGGCAGCTAGGGGCTCTGACTTCCCCACCCCCACGCAGTCAAAAATCCACATATAACTTCTGACTCCCCCAAAACTTAACCACCAATAGCCTACTGTTGACTGGAAGCCTTACCAATACCAAACAATTGATTAATACATATTTCGTATGTTCTATGTATTTATATACTGTGTCTTGCAATAAAGTCAGCTAGAGAAAAGAAATGTTATTAAGAAAATCTTAAGGAAGAGAAAATACATTTATAGTACTGTACTGTATCAAAATGAGTATCAAAAAAATACCGTATTGTATTTATACACAGAACAAGTAGGGTGTGCTGTTCCAACCTGGGTCGTTCAAGGGTCAACTGTCAACTAATGTATAGGAAGGGCTTGGTGTTCAAGCTGTAACTGTTGAATGATGATTGAAGAGAGGAATGAATGAATGAATGAGGGAGGGAAGGAGGAAGGAGGGTTGACACTCACCGTAAAACCAGGAAATGGAGACACATTCGAAGAACACGAGGAAGAGCAGACTCATGCCACTAGCAGAGTAGTAATCAAACAGTTTGAAGACATAGATGCCCCCCTAAAAGAGGAAAAGCTGTGAGAGGGGGTCCACTTCCCACCAGGGCCCAGGGCACTCAGTTCACAGCCAACATGGGCTCTGCAGCCTGGCAAGGTAGGTGTGAGACAACACTGCAGCGAGGAGGCTTGAGGGAAGATTAAAAGAAGCATCGAGGGCCTAGTAACTAGGAGAGGGTGTGATCATTGACTCCCTGGGAATTGGGAAGATGTCCGGGGAAGAGAAATGCTCCATGTCTGGGAATGTTCGAGGACTGAGAGAGGAGCTGGTCATCAGAGCCATCTCTCCACAAAGTTAAATCAGTTATGTCTTTCCCCTGCTTAAAACCTTCCATGGCTCTCAACATCAAAAAGTTGAGAGAATAAAATAAAATAAAATAAAATAAAATAAAAAACAAAATCCAAATGGCTTTGGCCTGTAAGTTCCTGCATGAACTGGTTCTGTCCACCCTACCTGTCTGCTCACTCCCTCTGCCCCTCAAACTTACCAAGCTCATGCATACCTCAGGGCCTTTGCACCTGCTATGCTCATTTCCCCCGGTTGTCTCTTCCTCATCATTTGAGTCTCAGCTCAACTGCCACTTCCTCACAGGGCCCTGTCCTGACTACGGTGTCTGAGGTAGCGTCCCTCCTACCCTCACCGGTCATTCCCTGCCCCACTACTATCTTTTCTTCATGGCACTGAACACTCTCTGAAATGATTTAATTTGTTTGTCAGTCTTGTCCGCCAAAGCATAAGCTCTAAGAGAGTAGATATTGTGTCTGTCCTGCTAACTGCTGAATTTCCAGGATCATCACAGGCCCGTGGTGAATGTTTTAACAGCCATGGAGGAATAAAAGGACAAATGAACAATATTCTGGGAATGAACTGTATTTGAATCCAGGGGGTAGTTTTGTGGATCATAAAGCAGACCCACAGACCCACTGAGTTCATGGCTTTCAGGTCATTTATATTTATTGTACAATTCATCAGTTTATGTGTATGCCTTCTGACTAGACCAGGAGGGCCTTGAACACAGAGAAGACTGCTTATTACTATCAATAGTAAAAGAAAAATGGGAGTGAGAAGAAGGGGCAGTGTCATTGCCAAAGGCCCAACTCTAGCTCGACTGTCTAATTAATTTGTGTGCGTTTTTAAAAACTCAGTCCCTGTATCCTCTCCTTCCAGAAGCAGTCCCGGGTGCCCCAGGCTGAGTTAGGGACTGTATTCTCCAGCTGTGTCTTATCTTTTCTAGCTCAGTGTCTGTGTCTCCCACCCTCCCACACTGAGCACAGGGTCCCCATCTGCCTCACTGCTGTGTGTGCAGGGCTTGGCACAGAGATGGTGCTCAAGGAACAGACGAAGGGTGGGATGGCACGAGGCTGGGGTGGAGAGGTGTGCCTGGGCACCAGAGGTGTGCCCGGTGCCTGGTGAGCTCACCTGGGTGATGTTGGAGAGGCCGATCAGGTAGGAGACGATGCAGACAGCCGCAATGAAGAGCTCCCTGCGGTTGCGGAGGAGCCTGGGGTACTCATCCACCAGGGCCGTGATAAAGCCCTCCACGGTGCAGAACTTCAAGGGGGACGAAGGTCAGCTACATGCAGCAGACCCCAGCCCCAACCCACCCAGGGCCTGACTCTGGGGCAAGACCAAAGGGCTCTGGCATTGTCGGGACAGCAGAGCCAAGGAAGCCCCAGGATCCAGGCCTGATTCTGCTTCTGCCTCTCTTTGTGACCTCAGGAGAGTCCCTTCCCTCTGGGCATCAGTTTCCCCATCTGGAAAATGGGGAAGGTGGCTGAGCTGATCCACCCTGAAGTCTCATGTGGTGGAACAGTCTAGGGGTCTGAAACTCTTGGCCATCTTCCTGGGGGCCTAAGAAAATGGCCAATGGCCTCCTCTCCCTGCTTGCTCCCAGACCAACAAGGCTGGGTGGGGGCTCCGCCAGGTGCCAGGAAGGGTGTCCTCACCTGGCTGTCAATGCCCAGCATGAGCAGCATCGAGAAGAAAAGGATGGCCCAGAGGGGAGAGATGGGGAGCTGGGTCACCGCCTCCGGGTATGCCAGGAACGCCAATCCAGGGCCTGTGGCGGGAAGGACAAAAAAGGAAAAAAAAGGTACTAGGCACCTACCGCATACCAGCACACCACCCACTTTTTAAGCTTTATTGCATTTCATCTTCGGAGTAAACTTTTGGGTGAGTGTTGTCAGCACCCCCTTTCCTAGATGAGGATACAGGGTGTGCGTAGGTGGGGGAGGCAGTAGGGTTGGGTCCAGGGGCCATGGTACCAGTGAGATGAAAGGAAGGACTGTGGTGGTTTGGCCCGTGGTGGGGACAGTGCAGGTGCAGAGAGGTGGCCAGATGGAGAGATACTTAGGAGGTGGAATGGGCAGGTCCTGGTATTGGTTGGTTTATGGAGTGAAGGTGAAGGAAGGGTCCAGAATGATGCTGGGGCTGTCCTGGGTACGGGATGGTGGCACCCTTTGCTGCAGTGGGGAGCCCAGCGAAGGGGAAGGTTTAAAGAAGTCAGTTTGGGACATACTGTGTTTGAGTGTCTGGGTGGGGCTTACTCAAGAGATGAGGGGAAACCTTGGAAGGTGAAGGAAAGAAACTGTAACCTCCCTGGGTCTGGCTCAGAAAAGGGGGGTGGTGCCTGGGGAATGCCAGAGAAACGAGCTGGCCCTTGTAGAGAAGATGAGGACATCAGTGGAGAAAGTTCCTTTCCACATGACCAGCACTGTTCTCCATGATAGGGAAGGGACAAGTCCTATTGCCTCCCCAAGCCCCAGGGACTCTGCTGTGCACATAGTGGGTCCCTCATGTTCACATAGTGGGTCCTTCATGTTCACTGCTTTCCCCACTGAGCAGGGAGGCAGGGGTTGCCTGGGGCTCTCCTCTGACCCTGCAGCATTGATGACTGTGTGGTGAGCAGAGTGGGTACAGCCTGCTTGGTGAGAACACGTTTGGGACAAAAGCAAAGATTTAGGCACTTTGTGTCATGGTGGTGAGCATGTCTGAGTTGGAACAAGGTTTATATCCCAGGGGACAAGAGTCGGTCTTCTCCCTGCAAAAGGCAGGATTGTGCTGGAAGTGCCAGTATGGTCAGGTGATTAAGAGCCCAAGCTTTTTGATCAGCCAGGTCTGTGCTCAACTCCAGTTCCATCACCTCTCTAGCTTGGTGGACATGGTCCATGAGCCTCAGTTTCCTCACCCAGTAAATGCAGTAAGAAAGCATGGACTCCATAGTGTTGGAAAGTTTCACGTAAAATGCTCCCTGCTCTGCCTGGCACCTCGTGATGCTCAGTGCCAGGGAGCCGACACACCACACTCATCCCTGTCTCAGGGCCTTTCTACCGGCTCTTCCCTCTGCCTGCACGCTAATCCTCTGGCTCCTGCTGGTGATGGCGGTAAGGACCACAGATGCCTGCCTGCCACAGAGGCCCCCTCCCACCCCAGGAGCCCTGGCCCTCCCATGTGTGGCGCTGACCTGAGGCCGCCACATCAGCAATGGACCTCTTGGTGACATGGGCCATGAAGCCCACGATGGAGAAAATGACAAATCCCGCGAACATGCTGGTGCAGGAATTGATACAGCAGACAATGATGGAGTCCCTGCAGAGAAGAAAGGGTGGACTCAGCGAGGATGAGGCTGGCAAGGAGGTGAGCCAGGAGCAGTGGTTAGCGAGGGGCAAGGGGCGGGGCCAGAAGAGGGTACGTGGGAGCAGGGCTGCAGGGCAGGTGGCCCCACCCCAACCCAGGGAGGGGGGAACCGGAAGGAGTGGCCCGGAAATGACTTACTTGGAACGGAGTTGAAAGTGGAGAAAGGCCACGGGACGTGATCTATAAGGGGAGTGGCCGCATGTGGGCGTGGCGTTAGCGGGGCGTGGCCGGGAAGGAAGGGGCTCCTGGGCTCTCTCACCTGTAGACATTGTTGTGGAAAGAGTTATAGCTCCCAAGAGCGATCAGGGATCCCAGGCCCAGTCCGTAGGAGAAGAAGATCTGGGTTGCCGCATCCAGCCACACCTATAGGTAGAATGAAGAAAAAATAGTCAAAATTATAATCATAGCCACAGTGCCCCATGGCCCTTTACATGTGGTAATCAGCTGTACCTGGCAACCATATCAGTTTACATATGAGGTTAGAGAGGTACAGTGACTTATCCTAAAGCTGGTAAATGGTGGCTCAGGTCTCAAGTGTGCTCTTAACTCAGCCGGTGGAGGCCACTCACCTCAGAGTCAGACAGCTTGCGGAAGTTGGGTGTGATGTAGAAGAGGATGCCCTCCTTGGCCCCAGGCAGCGTAACTCCACGGAAGAACAGGATGATCAGCATGATGTACGGATAAGTGGCGGAGAAGTAAACCACCTGGGAGGAAAGTTGGCACCGATGGCCCCTCCAGCGTGCCCATTCTTTCCCTCCCCCCACTTCACTTACATCAGTGTCTGTTGTGGCCCTGGGCTTACTTCCAGTTCATCTTCCTCCAGGAAGCTTTCCCTGGATTCCTAACCAGCTGTATTTGTCCACTTTTCTGAAGCCTCTCCTTGGAGTCTCAACCAACCAGGCCAGCACCTGGTTTTCCCTTTCCCCTACCCCTCCTTTATTTTTTGACTTTTGTCTAAATTATTCAGGTAAAACAAAGTGTCAGGAAAATTTTAAAGTTACACACACACACACACACACACACACACACTTAAAGTTCTCTTCAACCGCCCATAGAATTTAAGTTAGGTGAAAGGGAGGGCTTGTCTTGTTCACTTCTGTTTTCCCAGCACCTAGAACAATCCACGGTTTATAGGAGACCCTGGATAAATGCCTAATACATAAATGCACGGATGTTAACACATTAATGTTCTTCTTTGGAGACTGTGCAATGCATGTATGATCACATTTTCTTACAAAATGATGCTCCAATTATGTGCTTGCTTTTTCATTTAACATGTCTAAAATTAAAAAAAAGCAGTGCATACGTTGTTTACTAACCATTGTTTTATTGCCTCATAACAATGTGATTTTTAATTATGCAAAATAGTCCCTCAGGAGGTTCTACCATCCTCTTTAAAGTCTCCCCTACTGTTATCCATTCATGTGAATCTCACTAATAATACATTGGAAACCCTTGTGTATAAAACTTTGTCTACAAAATTATTATACCATTCTTGGGAAAATTTTCTAGAAGTAGAATTACTGACTAAAAAGGGATAAACTTCTTAATGGCTTGTGATCCATATTGCCCAATTACCTTCCAGAAACGGGACTTTGTCCAGCATTTCAGAGCACACCTTCCCCACAAATGTGCCAGTACTGAGTATAATCATTAAAAATATTTTTCTTTTTGCCAAATTGATAATCAGAAGACTGATTTCATTGTCTGAAATTACATTTGCCCGCTATTGTGAAAAAGCAGTTTTCAAGCTCAATAATCCTTGTTATCTCACAGTCTGATGTGACCCTATTTTCTGGACTGCATGAACTGTTCTCTGGGTTAGTTTCATTTCCCTGAATGGATCTTAGATTCTTCAGGGTTAGGAAAGGTAGCCATGATCCACCAGAAAACCCACTGTACTTGGAAATAGGAAAAGGGAATTTGAAGTCATCTATGGCATCTATAGGCTGTGCGATGTTGGGTCAATTTCTTATCCTCCCTGAGCCTTGATTTTTCTGGTCTGGAAAATAGGTACAATCAACCTGCCGACTCAGAAAGGTCAGTTGTATGTATGTATACAACATGCTTAATATATATCGCCTAGGTCTTTACTTGAATCTGTCTTCCACATTTAGCATGGAGTCAGGTACACAGTAGGTGCTCAGTAAATGTTTACTGATAGCTTGGATGACTCACTCAAAAGACAATTGATACCATGCACTGTCTACCCAGTAGATGCTAGGCATATGCTACATACTCTGCATAGTTCATTCTCCTTAGTCTTTATGACAACCCCGTAAGGTACTATTATTGTACCCATTTAACAGATGAGGAGATAGAGACACAGAGAGGTGAAATGACTTGCCCAAGCACAGGTATCGGGAGATTGAGATTCAAGCTCAGCTCTATCTCTTCCAGAGCCCCTAGGCCCTACATTCTTCTGCTTCTTAAAGTTGGGCTGGGAGACACCTGTGCCCTCCTCCTGTCTGCTTAACCTAGGGATGCATCAGAGAGGTTTTGACATTGGCTTTTGATCTAAGAACTGGTAGGTCCAAAGGTCCCACCAGACTGGTATTGGGCAGTTTTTCATCAGCCATACTCATGCCCAAGTATGGAATTTGTGAAGGTTCTGTTTTGCTCATGTCAGCTTGGGTAGTCCTGACCTCCTTGCTCCAGCATGATTCAGTTCAAATCCCTTTTCTCCCTTACTTGCTGTCAGAACTCAGACAGCTTTCCTCTAAGTTACCTTCAGGCCAGGGTCCAGTGAGAGCCTGGGCTATCTTCTGTCCCTGGACCCCTGGGGCGGGGCTTTAAGGGGAAAAGGGTGGGAGTAAGGCCAAGTCCCTTCCCCCAACTTGATTGGCAAGCTCCCCAGATGTCCTCAGGCTGGGCCCCCCCAGCTTGACCTGGCTCTGCCCTTGCTGATAATAAAAACAAAAACAAGTACAATTCCTCTCGGTACCTGCCGAGGGCTTTACAAAATCACCATCCCATTTGATTCTCCTGACAAACCAACAGATAAGCCTCATTTTTCAGAGGAGGAAACTGAGTTTCAGAGAGGTGAAGTGATCTGCCTGATGTCACCTAGCCAAGTCAACAGCCGAGCTGGGATCCGAACTCAGGACTATTTCAGTACAAAGGCTGAATATTTAACCATTCATCAATCCATCTCTGTTTCTCCTCCAAGGCGGGGATGTGGAATATTCATCTCTGGATCACCCTAAAACAAGGCTTGGTATGGTGGAAATGCTCAGGGACAGTTTGCTCAATGGTCCTTGAACAAAGTTTACCATCTGTTTTGTGATAGCTCTGTGTAACTGACTTACATTATCATATTCCATCCTCACACTGCCCAGAAGGTAGGTAGCGTTATTATTCCCATTTTATAGGAAAGAAAACCAAGGCAGGGAGAGATGCAGGGACCTGCTGTTCTCCAGGTTCGGTGGGGTTCCTGGAAGTGCAGACTCCTTGTGCAGGGCGGAAATGCCCTTGTAGACCCATCCCCTTCTGGTCCTCACTGTGCACATGCCTTACCTTTCCAGTCCAGCCAACACCCTTCCAGATACAGAAATACACAAGGATCCAGGCGATGGCCAGGGTGATGGCCAGAGGCCAGCGGATCTGTCCTGGCTTATCCAGCCCATCTGTCATTTGATGCATGTTCCGCCTGGTGGAACAGTGGAGGGAGCAGAAAGTCACATGGGGCTGGTGGGAGCTGGAGTGGCCTGGGGGTGCCCAGGGAATGATACCCCCGCCATGACTGTGCTGACGTCTGTGATCACTGAGACACAGGAGCTGGCAGGAGACTGTGGGGTCCATTATACTAACCGGTAGAAAGTGCTGTTTGCTCAAGGGACCTGCCGGTGCCTTATTTTGGCCACGATTATTGCTCACCTGTTTGGCTGCAGTACCTCCTAGCAGGACCCTCACCTTCATTTTTGCTCTATCCCTACTCCAGCCCCAGGGACCCTTCTAAATTATATGTCTGATCGGGTCACCCTCCTGCTTAAAACCCTGCAGTGAATAGCTCCCTACTGTCCTTGGAATGAAGCCCAACCACTCCAGGCCCACCTTGCAAGGCCCTCTGAGCTGGCCCTGCTTCTCTCTCCAGTCTCAGCTCATCCCCTCACCTGCGCCTGGCTTGCTCTCACCTGCCTCCAAGCCTTCATGCATTCTCTTCCTCCTGCTGACACCTGTCTCTCCCACGTGGTTTTCACCTTAGATGTCACTCCTCCCCTGGGCTCATCCAGGTATCAACTTGGGGCCCCTAGAGCACCCCGTGCATCCCCTCCTCCTAGCACTGGTCATCTGGCATTGCCACTCTGCCTGTTTGCTTATGTTTGCCATGTCTCTAACCAGACTGCACATAGTAGGTGCTCAAGAAACGTTTATTGACTAAATGGTTCAAGGCAATCCTAAAGGTGTGTGAGAGAATTCTATGTGGCAGATGCTGGAAAGAAGCAGCAGCCGGAGAAGAATCTGATTTTTATTTGTAAGGAGACTGCCTAGCCAAGGACATTTCTGCACAAAGAGACTCGCATCACGTGTTCGGACGCCTTCTGAGCACAGTTCCTCCTGGCAGCTTATGCAAGGTGCAGTGGAACCTTCCAGGGTGCTCCCAGACCCTTTTAAGCTGCCCAGCACAGATGCCTCCTTCATGCCAGAGAGACTTGGATCCTAAGACCTCTTTTTGTAAAATCAATACCCCAACACACATCTGTGATGTGCTCTTCTGAAGATACAATCAGCACAGCCTTCGCTATGAACCATGTGTGTGTGTGTGTATGTGTGTACGTGTGTGCGCACCTTTATTCCAAACAACTCTGGGTTTCTAAGTAGACTGGACTGGTTTTCCAGATGAACTGGGATTTTGTTGGCCTGTCCTGGCGATCCTTCTTGGCCTGTGCCGGTTACCCCCCTCCAGAGGCGCACCGTCTGCCCCTGTCCACCCTGCTCCATGCCCCAGGAGGCTGGCGGCTGGCGCTACCTCCCTGGCTCCCTGGCCCTCTGGCTTCTAACTAGGTTTGACCAATGGCAGGAGCCACTGGGCAGGAGGAGTGAGAAGGCAGGAATTCATTCTCTCCAGCTTGTGCCTAGTGGCCCTTTCCACGGCCCAGCTCTCTACGGGGGAGGAGAGGGCTTCACTCTCTCTTGTTTCTTCCTTAGCCCTGCGCACCTCCCCAGCTCCCATCATCTTTTTGAGGGTGTCTCTGTCTCCTGCTGGCCCTGGCTGACAGGCACCCCCCACCACTGACGGCCCCACACTTACTCCCAGAACTCGACCACGGCGCTGGTCATGTTGGTGGTGTTGACGATGCTGTAGTTGGAGAAGCAGCGGTCCGTGTTCCAGGGGTTGTCACACTGTTTCCACGGCAGCGTCTGCAAAGGCACAGACAAACCCTGTTGAGCCCCCAGGGGATGGCAACAGTGGTCCCAGTGCACTTTGTCCATCCTCACGGTCCCCTGCGCCTCTTCCAAGCCATCCATGATCTCACCGCCCCTTCCCAACAGCTCCCAGATGCAGGTCATGTTGAGATGCCCGTTGTGGAGATCAGAGAGGGGCAGCCACTTGCTCGAGATCACACAGCTCCTAAGTGTCAGAACTGAAATGTGAACCTTGATCATTTCACTCTGAAAACCAGCTTCCCAAGCTGTGCCATAAGGTCCCATGTGTTCGTCCCGGGGCCACTTCCCAGCTCTGTGACCTCGGGTAAGAGATCTCGCCTGTTTGACCCTCTGCACACTGATGTTAACAGTGACCACTGAACAGTACCTGTTCTTTGCGAGGTACAGTGCTAAGTAAGCCCTTTACACATATTTACTCCTTAATCCTCACAACAACTCTATGAGGCACGTTTCATTTTTACTTTCATTTTATTAATAAGGGCACAGTGGCTCAGAGAGGTTAAGCCACTTTCCCAAAGTTGCACAGCTGGTATATACTGGGATCAAGATTTGAACCCAGGCAGTCTGAGTCCATATGAAATGAGCTAACAACAGCCCCCTTAAGAGGGCATGTCAGGAGGATTAGATATCAGCCTACATGAAGCACCTGGCTCAGTGGCAGGCCCGGAGCAGGTGCTTGGTTCACGGTGCTATGACTTGTGGGGAGACAGGGGCTGCCGAAGACACACCATGTCCCTGATCCCCCCCCAACCCCCGCCAACCCAAGGAACAGCCCTATTAGCAGAATGGTAGTCCAGCAGAAGGACGGTGGGCTCTGGGTCTGGCTCCTTCTGGAGGGGGTCAAAGGGGCCACTCACTGTGGTGAAGGAATTGTACAGGTAGTAGATGGCCCAGGAGATGATAACGATGTAGTAGATGTTCAGCCAGAATGACAGCACAGCAGCAGCAAGGCCCACACCTGGGAGCGGACACGGCATCATGATATTGGTCTAAGAGAGCAGTAATAATAACTATCCCAGGGAGCCTCATTCTTATCATTTTCCATGATGTCCACCAGCTCACTGGACCTTGGAGACAGGTGTTATTGAGGCACTGAGGCTAAGAGAGAGGGAGAAACTTATCTAAGGTCACACACATCTGGCAAGGGAGGACTTGGGTCTGGGGCCCAGCACTGGCTGGTTGCAGGTGGGGCGGGGGTCTTGGCTTGCCAGGCAAGAATAATTCTCCATGTATCCATCTGAGGGTCTGTCAGGCACTGAGCAAGGAAGCAAAGGAAGTTGTACCCAACTCTGGCTGGGGAAATGAACTCACAGGACAGGGCAGGCTGATGTGTGTACGGGGTCTCTGGATTGAGGCCTCCTGCCCACCTCTGCTGCCCTAGATCCTAGCCAGGGCTGCCATCTGCCACCTGGCCCCTCCGAGGGCTCCACTCTGCTCAGAAGTGAACCAAGCATGTCCCTCTCTCCAGTGGGGCTGAGAGTGTCAGGAAGGCCCTGGTTTCACCATAGTTCTGTGGGCAGGAGCACTGCCACTCTGCAGACTTACCCTTGAACATGGGGGCCAGCTTCCACACCCCCAGGCCCCCGATGGACGTGTACTGGCCCAGGGAGCACTCCAGCAGGAAGAGTGGGACCCCCGCAAAGATGAGTGTCAGGAAGTAGGGGATCAGGAAGGCCCCTGTGGGGTTGAGAAGAGAGATGCTCATGGTCCCAAGGCTTTGGAGAAGCCCCATTCAGAGGGAGCATCATGGCAGGGCGTTCTGGGGGTCCCAGCCATAATTTCCCTACACTCTGCCTTCAAAGTAGCATCCACAGCCAAAATGAGGTCCAAGGATGTCCTTTGCTCAAACTATATCCCTTGTTCTTTGCAAAATGATGAGGTGAAATTTTGGTATCGTTAACAAAGGACAACTGTCCTTTGGGAATCTTTTGGTAAAGGGACAAAAACAGGAAACGGGGCCGGGTCTTTAGGGGGCCCCTTCCCCTAAGGTAGCCCCAGAAAATGCCCAAGCGTGACATACTTCAAGGGGTCCAGACCCAGCTGGGAGGTTGCCTGGCCAGCACCTACCGCCACCATTTTTGCCGCAGAGATAGGGGAATCTCCAGACGTTGCCCAGGCCAATGGCGTAGCCCACACAGGACATGAGGAAGTCAAAGCGGCCCTTCCATGTGTCCCGGTCCGGAAGGTCCGCCGCCTTCTTCTGCACCTTAACCACCAGAGTTTTGGGCTTGTCATTGGCCACAGGGGCCTCGCTGACCTCCGTGGAGATCTGCCCATCAGCCACCTTGCTGCCATTGGTCGCCATGTCTCGGAGTTTGGACATAGAGGTCCTGGCAGATGGACGTGTGATGTCGGCCCCGGTCCACGCAGACAGCAGGTTTGCGGCTCAAGGTCACCCTAGGAGAACAGAGGGGTGGGGTGACAGGCACAGAAGGGTGGCCAAATCCTGGAGTTGCCCCAAAATAACAAAAATAAAAGGACCCACAAACAAACTAGGGGCCAGAGAAGGCTCTCTCATCAGCTGTCTTTCTCCTGGAGGAAGGACGGTGCCTTCTGTTTCCAGACTTGTGTGTGGCGGATGTGGTGGGTTGACAGCTCCTGAACTAGCTTCAAACCTGCAAATCTGTGTCATGTGCCCTCTCTTAAGTGTCTTGCTCAGAGAAGAAAACTGAGGAGACCAAATTTCCTGACAGAAATATTAAGTGTTCCTCATCTTTGCCTCTTGGAGTGCAATTAGATTTTTCATACCCTGAGGCCAGAGTAACCATGGCCACTGTAAGCCATGGAGGGGCTTATCATGGGGCCAACAGGGCGGTGACCCAGCTACAGGTGGTGGGTGAAAGTGGTAGATGAGCACAGACTCTAATTAATGATCGAAGTCCTCTTTCACATTTGAGGTGTGACTTTGAGAAAACTTCTTAACCTCTCTGGGCCCTGCTCTCCCTATCTTTTTTTTTTAAGATTTTATTTATTTATTTGAGAGAGAGAGAGCACGAGAGGAGGGAGGGTCAGAGGGAGAAGCAGACTCCCTGCTGAGCAGGGAGCCGCATGCAGGGCTTGATCCCGGGACTCCAGGATCATGACCTGAGCAGAAGGCAGATGCTTAACTCTCCCTATCTTTTTTTTTTTTTTTTTAAAGATTTTATTTATTTATTTGACAGAGAGACACAGCGAGAAAGGGAACACAAGCAGGGGGACTCGGGGAGGGAGAAGCAGGCTTCCTGCTGAGCAGGGAGCCCAATGTGGGGCTCGATGCCAGGACCCTGGGATCATGACCTGAGCCGAAGGCAGACGCTTAACAACTGAGCCACCCAGACGCCCCTAACTCTCCCTATCTTTTAAATTGAGTATGATAATAGTACATCAGGTTGTTGCTCTTCACTTATTCAGCAAGGATTCTGTGCCTGGCAAATGGTGGGGACTTGTTACTATTTTGTCAGCAGTCCCCAAGCCTGGCGTGCTTCCAAGTTGTTTGCAAAGCTCTATAACGATAGAGTCCCAGGTCCCACCCAGGTGTCCCACATCAGAATCTCAAGGAGATGAGTCCTGAATCTATTCATTTAACAAATTCTGCAAAAGGAGACCCTTATGCTGGGAGCCAGTCCCAGCCCTCAGCTGAAGAAGGACCACTGGTTTACATGACCTCTCTGACCCAAGATATTTCACCTACACTTTGTACTCTGCTTGCCTCTTTAGTTCCAGAGGCAGCATGGAGTAGAGAACGGTGTATGACATCAGACTCAGCCCAGCCCTGGGTTCAAATCTCCAGTCTGCCTTTTACAAGCTGAGTGACCCTAAGTCCTACTCTTGATTGTTCTCGCCTCAGTTTCTCCATCTATAAAATGGCAGTAATCTTGTCTGGCTTGTAGAACTGTGGCAAAAATAAGCTTTCATGGCTGTACGGGTATTTTTCACCTGACTGGTTTAGAAAGAGAATTCCACACATGGTTGTGATCATTTTGGTTGTGGATGTTACCTGATGATTTTCAGCTCCAGAGCAGCTCCCTCTGCCACCCCTGGGTGCAAGCCTGCAAAGCAGAGATGAGGAGGGACCTCAGTGAGCTGGCAGGTGGTGGCTAACGGGCAGCCCTGGGCAGAGAGCAGCAGGGGAGCAGGAAGCCCATGGGAGCCCCCAAGCCGGGTGACCACATGAGTCCACGCCATGTGGTTCTAGGAACATGCTGGAAGGGGCCTGCTGCCCTCTCGGTTCAGCTGTATGGGCGGGCATGAGGGCAATGCAAGGACAGCATTCCATCATTTTATCAGAAGGAAAAAAGAAATCAACAGAGGGGCAAAAGCCCCTCAGGGCCCAACTGGGAGCCAACAAAGGCAGCTGAGATTTTTCTCCATCCCCTAACCAAACGTGCAGAAATGTTGTAAAAGGCCATGTAAGCAGACCCCAAAATAATTTATTTAGTATGATCCTATTTTTGCCCACCCCCCCCCAATCTATTCATTAAAAAAAAAACAAACCTCCAAAACCCTAAGGATATATCTTAAGGCATTCATACTGATTAGTTTATATGTGACTTTTGTTTCCTTCTTTGCACTTTTCTGGATTTTTATAATTTCTAAATTTCTACAAAAAATTTAAATTAATCAAATAACACAGAATAAGCTTATGGAACCCTCAGAGAAAAGAGGACTGCATGGAACAATGGGCTGGGGACTCTGAGACGTAGGAGCGGAGCCAAAGTAGTGTGTGGCCCCAAATGGCCTCCTCCTTCAGCTCGGCCCCACTGGGGGAACCCTGATTGCTGTGCACTCGCCTGCCAGCCCCTCACATGTAGTCCTCATCACCAAACACCACTGTCTCTGCCTAGAGTTCACAGAAAACCAGACTACCTTCGGACAATCCAAACCTTACTGCCAACCCTGCTTCTTAGTCTTCAAGATGACCCATCTGGTTCCTGACTTGGGTCTGGCACCATCAGAAGGAACTCCAGATAGGGTAGGAATGTAGGGTGACCTCCCATCATCAGGGATGATAGCCCATCTTGTGGTCTACCAGGAAGTCTTGGGATATGCGGGGGAGAGAGCTGCCTTAGGAAAGGGTGTGTGGGGGTGGGGGTGGTTAGCCATTAACTGTCAAATCAAGGATGACCTTAACTGTCCCCATGACCTACCCTTGTGGGCTCCGGCCACCATGTTTGTTCAAAAGGATCCAATCACCTTGGACCAGAGCTGATCACCTGACTCTGGCTAGTCAATCAAAGCTCCTTCCCTGGGAATTTGGCATGAGGCTGAAAGAAGGCCAGCCTGTCCGGGGAACTGGGAACTCTTAGGCAGCTCTCTTCTGCCCACCTGTACTCAGAGGAGCAGGGAGAGTCAGTCGGTCTGCTAAGGAGGAAAGAAATTAGAGGTCAAAAGATGGACAGTCTTGAAAGCATTTGTCTTTGCCATTCCAGGCTTTCTTAAGACTGGCTACATTCCAATGCTCAGAATTTACAAAGATAGCATCCCCACCATGGTAAAATAAAATTCCCTGTTTTCGCTCATGTTGGCACAGGGGATGCCTGCTAAAGTCTTGAATCTCTGTTCTCTTACCACTTGACTAAGTTCTCAGGAAGGCTTATAGCCCTATGGGAACAACTTCTGGCCTCCGCTCTGGATATACTTGTTGCTTATCCATGGAGACTCAAACCAAACTCCAAAATCTACTATGCACTGGACCTCAGATTGCCCCACACCACGCAGGGAGAGACAGACGGACAGACAGACAGGTGCAGCTCTGGCTCACTCCCAGCAAGCAGGCGAGATGATAGGGCGTGTTTAAGGGGATGAAACGTGGTGTGTGTGTCCTTTGAAGAAACCATTCAACATCAACACAGAGGAGAGGTGGAAGGTCGGGAAGAAGGAGAGTTCCGCCCCCTCCCTGAGCACATTTAGCATCCCCCTCGTGCAGAGGCCGGAGAGATCAGAGACCACGGCTGCTTGAAGAGCTCAGCATGAGGAAGGCACATGCGCTATCTTCGGAATATGGGAAAGATCCGGGCAGGTGCCTGTAACCGCCCTCTGAAGAGCCACATAAGCAGATGGAGCTTTCCTTTCAGAAGACGAAAATGTGAAGATCACAGTGTAAGGCCGCCAGCTCATACAACTGGTGCTTCTTTGGGGATTCCTATGGAGAAGCCCCCTGGGTTGCAAGGCAGTGAGAAGGTGCTACATCAGAGACCTTGGCTCCCCTTGAGATTTACTAGCGCTGGGCACGTTCCTCCCCCTTTTGATCCTCATCTGTAAAATGGGGAAATAATAATCTTTCATTCACACGGTTGCGGTGAAGGATAAATGAGATCACGCATGTAAAGCATTGTGCAAGAACACCTGGCTCAGAGCGAGGGCTCCGGTCATCTCGGCCATTCTCCTCATCCTGATGTTGCCAGCTGTGTACAGATCGTGGTTCCTAACCTGCGAGGCACAGCGGTGTTCACACTATTACGACTAACAGCAGCTAACGTTTATCGCGGGCTTATTAGCCAGGCCCTCCAGAGACTTGCAGCATTTTCAGAAGACGGATGGAAATTGTCCTTTTAGCCTCCATGGGGGAAAACTAGCTAGTAAAAATTTCAAATCTCCCCACTTTGGGCTCTCTGTATACCAACTGAAGAGTGGTCTAGCCCATTCCCTTGGGCCAGGCAGAAGCTGGGAGCAGTACATTTGTGTGTTTGTCAATAAAATAAAGGATTATTCCATAATAAGTCAAGTCTGGCAGGAACAAAAGTCAAAGCCTCTAGTAGATGGGACAAAAATGATCAAGGGACCCCCGTTAGTTAAAAGGCCTGAGACCCGGAGCTTACAGACAACACTTCCAGAAGCGGCCTCGCTCAAACACCCGAGGAGTAGCTGCTGACAAATTTTCATTCCCGACACCAGCTGGTTAACCTGTTGCTTCCCTCTCTCACGAAAAACAGCACATGGAAAGCATAGGCACGTGCAAGTGCCCAGCAAAGGAATCTGGCTATCTTTCTAGAAAATGAATGATTTTGGAAGCAGGAGCCCCTGCTAGCCTTTCCTGGAGGCAGGATGCGCTCTGCCGGGCAGGGGCTGCCCCAGGTTGGAGGATGGCTCTGCGGACCCACGGCAGAAGGACCTTCCATCTCTCCACCCCCTCGACAGTGCGGCCCTCCTCTACCTGCTGGCCGCGTGGGTCAAAGGAATGCCTCTCACCGCTTCATGATTTGGGGCATTTTTCCAAGGCCTTCTTCCAGAATCTTCTGGTTCTTCCTTGTCAGGTGACAATATTCGGCAGACCAAGGATCTGGCTACATGTTCCTCCGAGTCCTTAATGTTTCCCCATATTAACTGAATTCCACCGAAGCAACGTTCAAAAGGGCACAGTTCATGTGAGACCACAGTGACACATCCTCTGTATTCACTCACCTACTCATTCACTCCTTCCTTCATTCATCAAGTGTCTGCTCGTTGTGTGCTGAAATGCGGATGGAACAATCATTTCAAGCCCTTTGTATTCTGAACCAGAGTCTGAATCAGGGAAACTAACAGGAGCCAGCAGAAAGATTACATTTTGTAAATATTTACCGAGGGCCTAATGTGTTCATGGAGCTGGGCTGGACATGTGGGTTGCAAGGATTAATAAGACAAGGTCCATGACCTTGACAAGGTCACAGCCTAGAAGGAGAAATATCTCGGCCTGTAGCCAATCATAGTACCCTGTGATATGTGCAGCAAGAGTGTATGAACAAGACACTGCAGGGCTTAAAGGAATGATTGAAGTCAACCAGAGAAGGCATCCCAAGGGTGCCTGGATGGCTCAGTTGGCTAAGCCCCCAACTCTTGGTTTTGGCTCAGGTCATGATCTCAGGGTCATTGAATCGAGCCCTGCATCAGGCTCCGTGCTGAGTGTGGAGACTGCTTGAGATTCTCTCTCTCCCTCTGCCCCTCCCCTGCTCTCTTTCTCTCTCTCTAAATTTAATTAATTAATTAATTAAAAAAAAAAGAAGGCATCCCAGATGAGGGGACATTTGAACTGGGTTTTGAAGGTTGAATAGGTGTTCATCAGCCTCAAAAAGAGGGAAGGGCATCCCAAGTGGAGAGAAATGCAGGAACAGAAGTAGAAAGGTTTGAAGATAGGAAGGTCAGTTTGTGACGGACCTTGAAAGCCAGGCTAAGGAACTTAGAGACCAGTTGCAGGGATGCAACAGAGGTGATGATGTGATCAGATTAGTATTATAGAAGACGACTCACTCAGGGAGGCTCTGGGAAGGAGTTAAAGAAAGAGACTCGAGGCAGGAAAGTGGTGAAAATGTTCCCATGAATCTGTTCCTTCCTCGATTTGCCGTTTGAGACCAAGTCCTAAAACTATCAATAAAAATGGGGCCAGACCAAGCAGAAAGAATACCTCTGCCAATCCCTGTGTGAGGAAATGCTTTATAAGAAAAAAAAATGAAGTTGGAAGCTCTAGATCAGAAGTGGCAAAATGGGTCAGAATTGGCCCTTGGGCTTGTTTAATTTGGCCTGAACAAAAATTTTTTTCAGTTTGAAGTAGGAGCCAGAAATACGACTCTCTAGGATACATTATTTCAAACAGAGGGAACAGCAAGTGCAAAGGCCCTGAGGCAGGAATAAGCTTGGCATGTTTGAGAGTCAGCATGGAGGCTGTGCTGGCTGGAGTCCAGTACAGGAGGGAACAGAACTAGTCAGAGGCGGGCAAGGGCCGGATCACACAAGGTCTCAGAGACCACAGCAAGGAGTTCAGACTTTCTTCTAAACAGGATGAGAGAGAGTAGAGGGTGTAAGTGGTGGGGAAATCTGACTTACATTTAAGAGTCTCACTGTGGTTGCCCAGAAGAGGCTGCAGAGGGGCAGGGGTGGAAGCAGGGAGGCTCATTAAGAGGCTGAGAGTCCAGGTGAGAGAGGACAGTGACTTGAATGGTGGCAGCTAGGGCAGAGGCGGTGAGGAGTGGGACCAGGGATCTCTTCTGGAGGTGGGGCCTGCAGGCCTTACTAGCAGATTGGCTCTCAGCAGCCTAGGCCCGCACAGATGGCAGGCTGGGGGGAGGGGAGTGTGTGGCAGCCACCTTGGACAATCCCCCCTCTGTCCCCCTGCATCAGAGGGACCGGTGGCTGCGTGGGGTGGGGACTTGGGCAGAGGCCAAAAGGCCAAGGCCAGTGTCTCAGGGCTGCCACTGTCCAAGGCTAGGGCTGGGCCCAGAAGGAGGCTCAGAGGGAGGGGGGGCACCAGGAAGAGCCAGGAAGGCAAGACGGGGAGCAGCAGGTTTGGGAGTAGGGGCCCCCACTCCCTCCCATGGCGCTGTGCATACTCCTGCTTTGTCTTGCTCCCATTCTGTAATTACAGAAATTATAGAGGCTTGCTTCATACTGCAATCACTCTACTCGCTTTTATTTCTTTTTGGAACTCTGCAGTTCAAGAAAAAAATTAATATTGGGTTTGGCTTCATTCCAAAGGGAAACATAATGCAGTTTATTTTCTGCTTTAGGGGGAAAATGCTAGGCTCAATAAATTGGACAGGCTTTATTGAGCATCTGTTGTGTACCCAGACCCATGCCAGCTCCTATCAAGGGAGAAGAGCCAGCATTTATTGAGCACCTACAGTGTGCCAGGCATTTCACAGGTGCTATATTATCCAGTCCTCATTCCATCTCTGTAAGCCAAAGGCTATTTCACCCAGCTGACAGATAGGGAAACTGAGACTTGCCGGTTTGCAGCTATGGTGAAGGAGTCTCAGACTGCTTGGTGATTCAAGGCCTTGCTATCCAAAGTGTGGTTCTCCACAAGGCAACATTGGCATCACCCAGAGGCCTGTTAGAAATGCAGGATCTTGGGCCCCACTCCAGACCCATGGGATCAGAAGCTGCATTTTAAAAGTCCCAGTGATTCGGGTGCACACGGAAGCTTTGGAAGCCGTAGGTCAGGGATGCCCCTGATTATTTCACAGAGCTTGATTCCAGTCCCTATGTGTCCAGGGGCTAGATATTTACTGTGCTTGAGTATCCGTTTCCTCAGTGGTAATTTTGGACTTCTGTACTCCATAGGATGGTTGTGAAACTCTGAATCGAGATAATGCATGGAAAGAGGCTGGTGAGAGCAGAGGGCTGGTGCACAGGAAGTGCTCAATAAACAGCAGCTTAGATTGCTATTCAAAGAGATGAATGGCCGGGGAAGTACTTTGTAATTGAAAAACATGGCACAAATATGAGGACCAATTAATAGCTGATAATCACGTGCAGAAGGTTGGGTGGAGGATAGAAGTGGGCAGGTGGATGCCATGCTGTGGGCAGCCTTTAACACCACCTGCTCTGAAGGTTAGGGAGGGACCCCTAGAGAGGGTGCTCTGATGGAGAAGGGGCAGCTGGAGAGGGTCTACAAGGCCTCAGGACTTAGGTCTCAGAGACCCGAGTCTGGGGGTGAGGACTCAGTCTTTGCCAGGATGCGAGCTGCAGGCAAACTGGACACCGCAGGTCTAGATGGTAGGTCCTTCTCCTTGGACCCTCACAGCCAGTGGGGCTTAGGGCCAGGACCTATGCAGCCTCCCTCCTGCTCCAAACTTGTTCTCTGCCACACTGGTACCCTTGGTCTATACCAGCAATCTACAGATGAAGAACAAGGCCCAGAGAGGGCTGGTGGCTGGCCCAAGGTCACACAGGACACAAACAGTATGATCCTTGGAGATCCCCATGACCCCAATTCTCAGCTCATTACACATTCATACTCAAGAGATGAAGGAAAGCAGCCTCACATCTTGGCACAAACTCCTCACCTGCCTCAACATACCTGAGACATAATTTGCAGACCCAGGCGCGTTTCTTAATGGCATCTATTGAATACCTACACTTCACAACATCCCCCTGTGACTTTCAAGTAAGTTATTTATTTTCTCAAAGTGCTGGTTTCCTCATAAGGAAATGGAGCCAACAGGAACCACTTCATGAGGAATGAGGACTGGATTTGAATTTTCTAGCGCTGTGCCTGGCCCAGCAAGTGCTAAATATACTGAAACTAAAATGATTACTGGTTCCATTTTGCAGATGATGGTACTGAGGCTCAGAGAGGTCAAATGACCTATCCAAGGTCACACAGGATTTAACCCAGGCTCACAGTCAGGTGGTATCTGCTCACCAAGCAGGTGCCTCTCAGACATGGGCCTGTGTGAAATTCTCTGAAGCCTTTAGATGTAGCCTTACCACTTATTTGAGCTTTTCTGCTGGGTTCTGAGGGGAAGAGATGTGACTACACGTAGTTGAGTTTCCCCAGCCTCACAGCCCCATGCAGATAAGGAAACCCAGGCTCAAGCCCTTCCCCTCAGCTTGCAGCCTCTGAGAACCTGGAATTCTGGTTTTCTGGGGGTGCCCCAAAGCCAGAATGTAGGAGAAGGCTAGAGAACCCAACCACCCACCCCCAACAACCAGAGTGTGAAAAAATAAATCAGCTTTATAACTGCTAGAGGCTTAACAGACCCATCTAAAGGTGAAATAAACTCCAGAAGTCGAGCTTCTCTTTCTTTTGTGGTGGCACACAGGAAAAAAATCCCCAACTTTTCATTAACAAAGAAGGAAAGAAAAAGAAGAGCTCAGAGTGCAGGAAAGAAGTGAGCCCAGCACCTACTAACATGCCAGGGTCTTCTCTAAATGATTTATGTGTATTAACTATTCTCACTCCCTCCCTGTTTACTGATGGGTAAACTGAAGCACAGAGAGCTTAAAGTGGCTTGCCAAAGGTCTCACAGCTAGGAGCAAGGGGAGCTAAGACGAGCCCAGGCAGCTGGGCTCCTGTGTCCACGCTCTTAAACTCTATTCTGCGGTCTCTAGTGGGATACCCAGACCCCACTTTTAGGGTGTGTAAGAGTGGCCCATTTCCAGCAAGCAACTCCCTCCAGGACAAATCCCCATAAGGACAAGGCCTGCCACTCTTTTTAAGAAACCCAAGGGAGGCTGCTGAGGTCTGGCTCCCTGAGAAGCTAACTTGTCACCATGGCCGATTGGGCAGACCTGCCAGTGTCTCAGGAGCCAACAAGAGGCCACATGGGATCCAGGCTGAGCAGCTCTCCCTCGGCCCCAGGGGCTAGAGGCTCTAATTAGTGTCCCCCGGGGGGGTTGTCAGTCAGCCCCAAAGGGTGGTGATCCCCTCTGGGAGTCCCCAGCTCTCCTCCAACTGCACATACGGGCCCTGTGTGCCACAGCAGAGGCCTGCCTTTGGGCCACGTCTGCAGGGCAAAGAGGGAGTGTGGCCAGCTGGAGTCTCTGGAGCCGCAGGCCCCGAGTGGGAATCCACTGCACACATCACCAGCTGTGTGATCTCCAGCCAGCCCCTTCTGCTCTCTGTGCCATTGTTCTCCTCCATGGGCAAGGAGAGGAGCCAGACCGCGCCTTCTAGCTCCCCTTCTACTCCGTGTCCTCATTCTCATCTCACCCTGTGTGTCTAGCTCACCCAATCAGTGGTTTGCTAACAATTGTCTGCAAAGCCCGACTGAGCACCTCCTCTTGTCAAGACAATTTTCAATCCAATCCAGCCCGCACGGACCGTGCACATCTGGGTAGCAGGTCCCACACTAGGTGCAAGGGAATAAAGATGCCAGTTGGAGTCTGGGCCTGCTGCCATTGGGCTCTCGGGACAGCTGGGCCACAGGTAACCAGCATGCATGGGATAATTTCTTCATCAGCCCAGAGTAGGAGGGATGGCCCCGTTGGCAGACAACTGGGAGAGAATGGCACTGTGCCCCTGACAGAAGGGGACAGAAGTGGGGAGGTTCTCTTTATAACCACAGGCAGAGAAAGCGGGCTTGGAATCCTTACCTTACCCCAAGCCTAGCTGCTGGTCCATTCTGGGCAGAGAGAACAGGGGGAAAATGCATAATGCATTTAGGGCTAATGAGGAGCCTGGCATGGCTGGCTAGAAGCTGGGGTGATTTAAGGAGCATTACTGGAGAGGTGGAAAGCAGCAATAAAGGGCTTTGAATGCAGGAAAAGGGGGTGCACTGTATCCTGTAATAAGAGCAGTGACCACACTGAACATTTATTAAGTGCTTAATATGTTTAGTGCATTTCACAGATGATCATATTTACCTCTCACCATACCCCACTGCACAGACGTGGAAACTGAGGCTCAGAGCAGTAAAGCACCTTGCCCGTGGTCCCAGATCTAGGAGGCTTGATTCCGGAGCCCCTGCTTCTAATCCCTCTTCCCCACCTTGGGCACTGGGGGCGGGGGGAACTTGGGGGAAACTGGAGCCTTCAAAAGTGGGGAGATTTGATCTGATGATGACTTGGCAGGAGCCTGGCACCGGGGGCGGGGAGGAGATGGGGCATGGGAGGACAGCACCGGAGCTGGGATCATGGTGGGGCTGAAGGTGAAGGCCTATCACTATTCACAACTTGACTTCTATCCTACTAATGACTATTCGGTCTTATCTCCCCAGCTACATTGTCACCTCTATACGGATGGGACCCGGGTCTTGGACTTGCCCTGTTTCCCTCACAGCCACTCAAACAGTGACAGATGTATACATGCTGTCCTGAGTTCCACCTTCCGTCCCCATCTGTCACTCTGTCCCTCTGTGACAGGAGACGTTGTTATTATAAGTCCTCAAGAAACGTCTGCCTCTGGGAAGGTGGCACTGGTCTCCGAAGCGGCAGTGTGCTGGTGTTTATAAGGGGGCCCTCAGGAAAACGAACAGAAGGCTGATTCTGGGGTGTAAATGCTCCCACTGCAGCACGTTCAGGGTGCCACCGTGAGGTCACAGGACTGTGAGGAGATGAGCACACTCTGGGAACCGGCTCTTGCGTGCTTCCCGTACGGAGAGCCCAGACCTCGCCTCCTCCACGGACACTGGAGCGGACACCGCCGCTCCTGCAGATGCCTGGGGCCCAGAGTCCAGCTGTCCGTGGGTGCTGACGAGTGAGGAGCGACGGAGCGAGGAGGGCAGGAAGGAGGAGGAGAAAGGAGAGCAAAGAAAACCAGAGGGACAGGGGAGCAGCAGAGAGGTGAGAGCAGGGGCACAGGAGGAAGACGGAAGGAAAAAGAAAAAAATAAGGACAGTGGAGAAGGGGTGCTGTCCCTTTCCTGTGGGCTGTGCAAGGCTCTACTCTCTGATCTCATGATAGCCTCGGAGAACCAACGAAGGAGGGGGCCTGTGTTTCAGCAGGAAGAAACGTGGTGGCAGAGCCCACAGTCTCGAGTGGTTGAGGAGCTGAGACCCCGGACGCAGGTGGCAGGGTCTGCCCAGCTGGCTTCCTCCCTTTGGTCTAACTGGATTCGCTGGAGGCCAGCCCTTCTGTCTGTGCCCATCAGTCTGTCCGGACAGCTCAAGGCACCTACTTTGAGGTACCCTGTGCCAGGCACCGGCCTCGGGGCCCTCACTGTCCTGTTCCAGGCTACGCCTTACCCCCTCCCTTCCTTCGCCGGCTGTGTGCAATTTTGCAGCTCTGTGCTCCAGGGGCTGCCTCTGAAAAGGCCCCAGCTCACCTAGTCAGAAAGGATTCATTCAGATCAGGAAATTAGGGTGACATGCTGACCACCTGACATTCTTTCACATCACTCTTTGCCTTTTAAGACACACTTGTAAGAAAACCCGGGGGGTTACATCACCGCTCTCTCCTGTTCACGATGTGCTTGAAGGACTCTGAAGGGCATTAGGATAAACGCCCTTTAAAAACTCAGACTGGGGGAAAAAGGAAAACACAGCACTGCAGAGACGGGCTGAACTAAATGATAATCTGTAATAAGTCACACGCAGACACGCCGCCTACGTGGAGAGCTGACTCGGCGTCACAGAATAGCACTTCCGCGGCGAAGGCGCTGGGCATTTCTTCAGTTCATTATCAAGCTTCCACACCCGGGGCTCCATTTACAACTCTGCAGGCTTTATTGGCTCCATTCTAGAGATGAACACACTGAAGCCCCAAAGATAAACTGTCTGCATCAAGATTACAGTAAGAAGCCACAGGAATCTCAAACTGATGGCCTGTGGGGGCCGAGGGGGTCCCCATCTGTGTTTGGTTCAGTGGTATCAGAATTTTAAAACTTGAACTTGCAGGTATTGGGGGGAGAGAGTAGGCATGAGTTTTCCAGTTTACTGTAAGTCCCGCCATGACTATTATCTTGTTCCTGATCCCTTGACTCATTTCTTTGACCTGCCTGGCTCTCAGTGGACCTTGAGTTTGCAATCTAGTCACTCCAGAAAGCTCATCTTCTAAGTGGTAGAAGGACAAAGTTACTCTTTCCCCTTCTCTAGGAGATGGGCAAAACTCTCAGGGATGGTAGCGATCAAAAACACACATTCACTATTGTAATTGTAATTTTATATCTGGGAAACAACAATCCTATTGTTCTTTTAATACAAGCTCAGTTGGATTTTAAAACAATGTTGAGAGACGCTGCTTTAGAATATTTTGCAAGAATGAGGAGGGTGTGTATTTTTGGAATTGATTAAGGGTCAGATTCCAGGGTCTCGAGTATTTCCCACAAGTGAAAGCTGATTTTATCTTTAAAAGACTCAAATGAATGCTCACTTTAGCCAATGCATCTGTTCTTGATTCATTCACTTAGCTTTCTAAAGGAGTCTTTATAGAATGAATCTCCCCTTCTTTGTAAAGTGAAAAATCACATGCAGCAAGAAAAACCTACCCATTTGGGAGAATCGGATTTTTACTGAGCACATTTTAAGTCCATGGCCAATGAACAAACTCATGAACACCTTCCACTGGGGATGTCAAAGGGTATTCGGAGGTTGATCTGTCATCTAGGACAGGGGCAGGCAGGACAGGGGTAGGCAGAACAGGGGAGTGGTTAAGGGCATTGGCCCTGAGGGCAAGAAAACCCTCAGAAGCTGTGTGACCATGAGTTAGTCCCCCATCCTCTCTAAGACAGAGGTGATGATACCTACGTTTAGCTACTATGAGGATTAAATGAGATAATACGTAAAGTGGTTAACACAGAACCTGGTACAGAGGAAAATGCTTGCTACCTGGCAGATATTATCATAAATCACTTGATTAGGGCTAATATTATTTGTTTTGTTTTGTTTTTGATAGCTATGGGAAAAAGTCCTGGGCAGAATGCCACAGTTATCTTAACTTATAGGCAATCAATAGAAGGGAACAGTGTCAGCCACCGGGAAACGCTGATCAAATCAAGCTCTCAGAGCAAATTGTTCATTAAACACGATTCCCGAAGTGGATGTGTGTACCTTTCCTGCAATTAGCACATTTGTTCAAATCCCAGTTAAATGTCAGCCGTCTTCATGTGTCCACTGAATGAGTCCCCCTCACCCCTCTCCCGCCAGCCTGAGTCGGAGGTGTGGGAATCCGAGGTCTCTAGGTTCATTGCTTCACACTCTGTCATCCAGCCCCAGGATCAGCAACGAACAAATAACCATCCCTCTCTGGGAATCCAGAAACAGGTTGCTATCTCTGGGGGTGGATTTGCTCAGACGGATTTGCGGAAACAAACAAAATGGTTGCTTGCCTCCCAGTCATCAGAATCCCAGCTCTTACCATTGCTTTTAAAACACCCCAATGCCTGAGTCCAGCACCCTCTTTCTGCTTCCCAAAAGGAGTGGGCTTGTCTGCCAGTTCCATCACATCTTTGCCAGCATGCAAATGATGCACTTCGGCGTTTCTCGGGGTGTTAACCCCATGCTCCCCAATCCCCGATGAGGGGAGTAAATATTTTGCACCAGCTGTGCAGGAGGGAGAAATGAAAGAGTGTGGGTGAGAGTATTTATTTTCCAAAAGGGTTTACAGCATGGGGTCATTTAGATAGCTGGCAGAGAGAAAAGGCAATTTCCCCCAGCGTGGTTCGCACATGGGCTTTTAGGGAGAGCACGCTGCAGTGAGGTACATCAATCATGCTTTCCAAATGCAAAATATTGATGTATATTTTTAGTGATGGGGGCTGTTCATTTGTTCCACTGATATTCACTAGCCTGGAATGAAGAGCTCAGTTATTCATCATTCTTATCCTCATTTTAGCCAGTTCCACTCTTCCGACACCACAAATTACAAGCTGATACATGGTTGGGAGCTGCTCCTTCTCCTAGCCTCTCCTCTCTGGTTAACAATCCTAGCTACTGTTGATTGAGCTATGCTCAGGAGCCGGGTTTGACGCTCTATCTACCGTACCTTATTTGGTCTTAGAACAATCCTATGAGGGAAGTCTGTTATTGTCCCCATTTTGCAGATGAGGACGTGGAGGTTCAGACAGGTGAAGTGACTTGTCCAGGGTCACGCAGCTAGGAAGTGGCAGGGCAAGACTGGACTTTGGCACCAAAGTTGATATGGGTAGCTAGCTGCCTTGTCGTAATGTTTCCCCGCTCCTCCTGGGCTGGAATTGTCATCCCTGCCCTGTCCGAATCTCCATGAGCACTCTCTTCTGCAGTCTTTAGAGGGGTGGAGGTGTCCTGAGTGCAGTGCTCAGAGCTGGCTCCCTTCTGGCTCCCCATCCCATGCACTGCCTGTGCTCCCCACGGGCCCCTCCAAGCCCTCCCCGGGGCCCAGACTTCCGACACCAGTCTGAAGTTTTGATCCCAGCTCCACGTCTCGCCCGGCTGTGGGACCTGGGGGAAGAGTCAGTTCACCTCTCTTCGCCTTACTTCATGCCTCCACGAAGGGAAGGTAATTGTCCCTCTCTGCCAAGGCTGTGGCAAGGATGGAACTAGACGAGGCGAGTGTCCCCTCAGCTGTCCCCACCCAGCCAGCCCGAATCTCCTTCTCGGGGGAGCTCAAACCCCAGACACAGTCCCCCCTGCATTCGTGCTCACTCACTCCGGCAGGTCCCGAATCAGCATTCAACACACATCTCTCTGCCTGTACAACACCATTGTCTCCCGAGGACACAGGCTCCGTTGTCACGGCAACCAGAGTCCTTCCACCAACTCTATTTAATAATTTCTCAACAGTGGAGCTGGGCTGGCTTAGGGCAGGGGAAGGAGCGCTGGGTTAGGGGTTAGAAGCTCTGGGTCCTAGCGCCTGTGGCCCTAGGGCTCCTCCCCCCGGGCCTCAGTTTAATCATCTGTAACCCAGGGGAGTCCGAAATGAGTGGATTTTGTGGCTTTCTCTGGCCTAGAAAAACCTAAGAAACGGTTCTCCAGGTTCAGGAAGCAGGAGGTAGGGGACTGGAGCCACTGGAGAGCGGATGGAAGTTTGAATGACATCCTAAATCCACAAGAAGAACCAGAACCTACCCTTAGTGACCAAACTCTCTCCTTCTGCTGAATTGCCCACCAAAATGTCACCTTTCAGATGTTTATGCCATCTCCACGACCCTCTGGGTTCAGAGCTGGGGGTGGTTAGGAGACACAGTTTTGCCCGCAGCCACCACAGCCCTGACTCTCCCCATTTTGCAGATGTGTAAACTGAGGCTCAGAGGGCAAAAGAGTTGTCCATGGTCAACTGGTCAAGATCGTCCAGGAAGTGGAAAGTCCAGCTGTCCAGGAAGGCCAGAGAAGAGAGCCAGTCCACCTGCCTGTCATGCCTTACTCTCAGCCCATGGCCGAATGTGCTCTGGCCCCCACCTTGTGGCCTCTGGCTCTCACTGAAGAAGACTTGTAGATCATAAAAAGCAAGAGGTAAGTACCTATGCTGTGTCCCACTATGCTGGGCCCAGAGACGCCAGAAGACACATCATTCCTGCTTGTAGGGAATGTACAGTTTTGACTGTGAGCCGCTCGTCCAAGGCTGGAAACAATGCCTGATTTGTCTACATAGCCCACGGTAGAACATGGCATACAGAAGGTGCTCAAAATTGTACCTGGCCCCATTGTTTGCCCACCTCTACCTCTGAAGGTAACTTGTCTAGGCCCCCAGAGGCCTCTATGACAATGTCCCAGAGGAGCCACCAACATCCCTGGCTCCAAGGAGCCATTGTGGACCCCACGCTGGGGAGGGGACCAGTGTGGCCAGGCTTTGTGGCTCCGGGCTTGGCCCCGTGGTTGGGGAGGGGGGCGGTTCAGCCTCGGCCCAGGTCCATGGCACCGCTTTTCGGCATGGCCACGGCCAGCCCAGTGGCGCTATTAAACTCATCCCGGGTCGGCATTTTCATTTAACACCCGCGGCATAATTAACAGTGCTGTCTCTGCTCTGTCATTAGAGGCATTCACTGCCGTTTGGAGAAAGGGCTCTCACCGTCCCCAGTCATTAGTCTGGGGAGGCTATTCTGGGGGAAATGGAGGAGGAAGGAGGGCGTGCAGCCATCCTTCCCCTCCCCCTGCCTGGAGAGCCAGCACTGGGCTTGGGGAGCAGCCCATCGTCCAGTCCAGTCCAAATCCCTCGGCTTTATGGACTGAGAAAGCAAAGTCCAGAGAAGGGCAGGACTCCTGCCCTTTATCCCCTGCAAGCTCGAGTCCTGCACAGAATGCAAGCCCAGGACTCAGGGTCCCGCAGACCTAGATCTGAGTCGCAATTCTGCGGCATGTCAGTGGGCCGACCCTGGGCAACCATGTGAGCTCCCTGGCCCTCCGTTTCCTTATGTAGGATCCTAGAACAGCGCTTGTCAAGTCCTCAGCTCAGTGCCTGGATCACAGTCAGAGCTCAAAGGCCAGGAAAGGCTTGTAGCTATCTGATCATTTGCTACCAACCTGTTAAAAATGGATGCATTTAAATTCCATCTTCACAGAGTACTCTTTGGTATGACAACTTCTTCCCCGTTCCCAAGCCCACTTTTTTTTTTTTTTTTAAATCATAGGTGAGTCCTTGATCTCAAGTTCTGAAAACATCTGACATGGGCGCAAAGGGACAAATGGACTCAGGCAGCAGGGGAGGTGGACCTCAGAATCAAGGGCATGGGAACCTTTGGCTTTGGTCACTTTTATTTTGTATAGTTGACACTCTGCCTCAGTGAGTCAAAGCCCCCGTCTCCTCCACTGTGACCTCCACTCAGGTGCTTTCCAGAGGTACTGGGTAGCATGAAAACGCACGTAGGGGTCGGCATTAGGAAGGCCTGGGTTCAAACTCTGCTGTGCAAGCCAGGGTAAGTGACTCTACCTTCCTCAGCCTCCAGGTCCTCCTCTGGCCGCAGGGACCGTAGCACCCATTCCCCTTACCCCTATCTGCTAGCATCCTTCTCACCAGCCTCAGGAGGCCCAGGACTGGTGCCCAGGGGACGCGCCACGCTCAGTGGCTGGGGACCGGCTGCCCGGGCAGGGAGGGGAAGAGTCAAATTCTCAGGTGCCCCTGCCCCCCAACACCCCAGAAGGAAGCTTCCAGAACTTGTGATTTTTCATCATCTCCAGCAAGGGCAGAGGGGAAGTGGGGTAATGGCCAGAAGTACCTGACTCTCTCCCCTCTCTTACCCTCTTGGCTGGAAAGGACTCAGAACCACTCAGCCTGCTCCTCCAACAGGTCCCAAACAACCCAAGGCTCACCTATGAATACTGCCCCACCCCCTTCCTGGTTGCCAGGGCCCTGAGATCCTTCTAGATAACCTCACAGGGCCCCTGGTGTATTTATTTTCACCCAAATCCACCCAGATAAGCATGTTTGTGTTCATGCACTGTCTGAGAGTGATCATCCCTTCCTTTCCCCCCAAATCTGGCTACCGCTGGGGGCCCCCTGGCCAAATGAGCACACGTCAGACTCCACAAGCTCTGAGCATAACTGAGGAGATGTTAGCCTCCGGCTGGAGCTCAGAACGACACGGAAGGCTAAAACGATGCCGGGGCCCTTTCTCACACTGCATGGCTGTGCCTTCCCACACCATCCTGCCATTAGTCCCTGTGTGCTTGGGGTTCTGCCTGCCACAGATCGGGCTCATCGGGCTCCTTCTCAAGGGGCAACCTGCTGAATTCGGACTTGGGTTTCGTAAAGGTGAATCTCATCAGCTGGGAATCCAGAGGTCAGGGATTAGTGTGTTTCAGGGCTTGCTGAGCCTCAGTTTCCCCAGCCAAAGGATGGAGATAATAATGGCAATAATAATAACAATAATATTTTCACTTGGAACCCCCCGGGGCTGTTGCAAACTTCGACTATAAAATTCTAAAATTTGAGTCAAGGTCATTCTGACTTGGGCTTTATGAGAACACTAGCTTTAAAAAAAATGTCTCTTTTTGTCTGACAGAGGATTCTTCTCCAGGATATTAAGGACCATATTTTCTTCCCCTGGAATACTTCTTACAGGATCAAAAGACAGAACGGCTTCAAGAACATTCTTCTGCAAACCGCAAAGTACTCTTCTGATGACCAGGAGTTTTATCAGCACTAAGTTCCGGCAAACTGCAATATTGATACTAAATGTTGTTGCTTACTTCCCGTGGCTACTGCCCTCTCCCTGGACAGTACCTCCTTACCAAACAATAAGGCCATGAAAACAGCCTGCTGTCAATGTCTTTCGGGGCGTCTTTGACCTTGACTGTCCCTCTAGCCAGGGCTCAGCTGTGTCAGGAGCTGGCTTGCAACATCCATCCTGCAGACATCATGCACTGACAGGTGGGCAGAGCTGCAGGTCACCGTCCGAGGCAGCCACCAACTCCTGCATCCTCTAGCCTGGTCTGAATGCCAGGATCCCATCCAGCCCCAGAAGCCAGGGGCCTCTCTTGCAGCCAAGAGGGCCCCTGGCACCCTAATGTGGCCTGTTCCACCCAGCTGCACACCCCCTGCTTTTAAAGAGCCATGGCCAATCACTCTGCAAGACCTGGCCTCCTTGTAATTTCCAATTTGTGACAAATGTAAAAATAGGAGGCCATTCGATGCAGGAGGTTCACATCAAATTGGATGCCGCTTTCGTGTCATGTAGATCATGGTAAACAGAGCTGATGACTTCGTCGGCCACTCTCAATGGCTTCCAGAGCAGTGAGAGGGTAAGCGACAAATTTGGGGACACCTAAGAGTTAGGGAAAGGTGGCTGGGTGCACAACATTAAAACCAGCTTTAAATGAACTTGAAGTCTAGCTCACAAATATGCTGTAAGATGCAGGACACTTGAGTGCAGATCCCAGTTGTACACCCTAGCAGCTGAGGGACCTCTGGCACAAACTCATCTCTCCGTGCCTCGGCTTCCCCTAAGGAACACCACCGGCTTCCCAGAGCTGTGGCAAAGCTCAACTGTTGGAAAACAAAAGGGGGGAGTACTTTCTAACTGTGCAGCTCCATGAATGGGGCATGTGGTCCTTGCCAAGTGAACAGCAGCAGGAGGCTCCTCCGGGGCAGGGATGTCAGCACACGACGGCTGAGCTCGGGCTCCAGGGGCCACTTACTAGCCTACTAATCCTGCAGCTAGCAATTTCACCTTTCTTCCTCTTGGTTTCCTTATCTGCACAGGGACAATCCTATGTACCCCACGGGGTTTTGTGAAAATTAAATGCAATGATGTAAGTAAAGCACACAGCACATTCCCCGGCAGATCATCAGCTCTCAATAACTGTTAGATATTGTTATTGATGATAGTATCATTGGAATAATATTTAGTGGGTTTTTTCTTTTTTTGCTCTTTGTGACTGAATCCAAGTCTGTGCTGAAATATCACAGCTTGTGTTCACACCTACCATTTATGCCAGGCAGACCTTATCCCTACTATTAGCTGGCTTCCCACTGACTTTCATGCCAACCTTCCCCCTGGCTCTGAGGTCTGCAGGTGAGCTCCGAGCAAAGATGCTGGATGTTCACAAAGCTCACGGAGGCACGTTTCCCGGGAAGCCCTATTTTGGGGTCCATATCTGGCCTCCCAGCCATTTCCCCGTCTTAGGTACCACACTCTTTCCCTCCACCTCCCAGCAACCTTCAGGGAATGGGGCAAAAAGGTGACAGAAAGGAGCACGGGCACCAGGCCCACTGGAGTAGCTGGTGCAGAGGAATGCCACGGAGCAGCATCGGAGGTCCCCAATCTCCTCACCGAGAGGGGCCCTGCTGCTCTTTGCAATTGGAGTAGATTCAAGGTTGTTTTCATCGCGGCAGGGGCTGTGCTCTGTCCACCGTTCTCTGGGCACAGAGCAGCTCAGGTGACTGCGCACAGGGAAATTGAAGGGGCAGTTCTGACACGGGCAAAAACAGGCCTGCTGACACTCACATCTCTGTTTCCTTCCAGGGAAGAAGGCGATTAAGGGGCTCTAACTGGGTTTGGCCCTGCAGCTGCAGCTGAGGGACAGGGCTGCTGGGGTGGTGTGACTTCAGGGATCAAAGGGAAGGAAGCTGGGCACACCTGGGGCCAGGTGACAGGGAGAGGCTCCAGCATCCCCTCTGCTCCCAAGGACAAAGGGGACAGACTTGAGGATGGACTTCGGATGCAGGGGTCTAGAGGTGGTGGGCAAGGCTTAATGGTTGGCACTCGGCCTGTGATGTATATACACCACAGGAGAGGAAGGAAAAAGCCATCTCCGAATTCCAAGTGGCTTGGGACAGCTCTGTCTCAGCTGCTGAGCTCACAGCCAAGCCTAGGAACGTGTCTTTATGTGATGGGGAGAAGCCACCTGACATTGGTGCTTTATTCAAGCTCTTAGCATATGCCAGACTGTCAACCATTCAGTCCTCACCATCACCCTTCCACCTCACTCTATGGAGGTGAAAACTGAGGCCCAGAGACCCAACATCAGGGCAGAGTGTTGGCCAGGAAATCAGAAGAGAGGGGCTCAAATCCCTGCCCTGCCTCTTCCTAGCTGGGTGACCTTGGGCAAGTCACTTCCCCTCTCTGTACTGCAGTTTCCTCGCCTCTGAAGTGGGGATTAGAAGAGTACCTGCTGCATAAGATTATTATAGGAATTATGAGCTGGTCACACTGGAAGCTTTCAGTACTCCATTCCTTCCTTCCAGTGGGGATGAGAACTTACCCAAGGTCACCGGGCCAGAAAATGGCAGCACCCCAGCTCAAAGCCAACCCAGGGCTGCTTCTGGTCTCAGAGTCTACCTTTCAGAGCCTCCCTGGCTCAATGACATAGAAAGATAGTGCAGGTCGGTCCACACCAGCACCACTGTCACCTTGCATCCGTGCAGGCTTTATTTAAGACACTCGGTAAGTGCCTGCTCTGTGCCGGGCCATGCATAAACAAATGGCATTTGGAGTTCCTGATTGCCAGGCATGTGGAATCCCGCAAAGACAGAGCTATTGTGCTTCTTTCGGCTTTGGTGGACTTGCTCTCTCCTCATCTTTACCCTCTGAGTTGCTTCCTTCTGGGCCTCTCGATGCCCCTCTCAGCTCCATCCTGATCTTCTGGGGACCCACTTCCCACCACACCTCCAGCGCCGGAATGAAGGGTTGCACACAAGAGAGATGGTCCCTGCTTCCTCTTCCACAGCAGCTGCCTCTCTCCTGTGTGGTTCTGAGGGATCGCCCCACTCTCCAGATGCTCTGCCAGACAAGCCCGGCTATGTGCCCCTGCCTGGGACTCACTGTTTGTCCTCCAAGCCCTGGCCACTGAGCCAGGGCTTGGCTGGAGAGAGAACGAGCGCTTTCTTTGTTTGCTGCTTGCCTGACAATTTATTTCTGAGACTCAGCCATTTTGCCCTGGATGCTCTGGGGAAAGGTCCCTTCCACTCCTCCTGGGACTTGCACCTCTAAGGGCAACGTCTCCTCTTCCTCCTCTGGCTAGGGGAGGGCCTGAGACTGCTCAGACCCTGACCAGAGCAGAGGCTGGGTCAACCCTTCCCAGAGAGAGTGCTCCAAAGAGAGAGAGGGAGAGGGAGACAGATAGAGGGTACAAGTTGCTTGTAGTTCCCACTGATCTCCTTTGTTCTGGAATTTGGGAGTTGGGGCAGTCTTTTCAGACTCCCTTATGAATACATTTTCCCCAAAGTTCCCAAAGAGAGAGAAAAATCTAGGCAATACCCAGCACCCAATACCCCCTCACCAAACACCTCCTCTCTCTCCAAACACCCACTTTGTGTCACAGAAAAATGAAGGTCGACCCCAAAGTCCACTCACATAGCCTGACAGCCTCTGGTTTTGGGGGTGTCACCAAAGATCAGAAGCCATTTTACTCCATGCTTCCCCGTCCACCCCAGTTCTTCATGGGCGTGAGGCTGGGGTTTCTAGGAGAGGGAGGGAGTGCTCCAGCCCCATATCAAGAGGAACCAGGGCTTAATCATTTGGCTTTTTAAAATCCAGTTTTCTCCTTGGGGTCCATGTCTATTTTGGGAAGAGATTAGCTAAGAGCCTCCGCGGGGGCTGCCCGGTCTAAGTTCCTTGCCTGAAGACCAAGTCAAGCTAGAACAGGGCATCTATGGGTGCCACGCATAGGGATGGTGGGCACAAAGGGACCAGACACCGAGACCACGGAGTCATTGCCCTGGGGTAAGTAACTGAGGCAGGCAGTTTCCCTTTCCCCATCTCCGGGGAGTAAATGTGGGACACAAGAAGGTGAAAACAGTTTCCGCGGCGACAAGGGGACACTGTCCTCAAACCCTCTGGGGGACTCCCCTCACCCCATATTCCTCGGGGAAAGGAGTGGAGAGCGCGGCGCGAGCTAGTGTGCGCTCAGCCCAGGTTGTGGTAAATGCTTTTTAGCCAACATTTCTTGAGAGCCTGAGCTACCCCAGGATGAAAAGCAGGTGACCCATCCCCAAGTCGCTCGCCCCAGAGCCCTTTAGAGAATAAATGAGGCGCACAGCTCTACCTCGGCGCATCTGACCCTGAGACGGAAAAGTGGCCACGGCCCCCCAAACGCTCTTCGTATTATTCACTCCCAGGGTCCCCCGCCATCCCCTGAGAAATGGACGCGGCGCTTCGACGGCTCCAACTAGGAGACTCCAACGCCAGCTAGGAGATCCAAGGGGGCTCCGCGACAGGGAAGGGGGCAGGAGACTCTCGCGACCCTCGCACGAGTCCCCTGCCTCCCGCGCGTCCCAGGGGAATGGCCCGGGCTCACGTCGGCGGTGGGAGCGGCGTCCCGGGCTCCTTCGTGATGCCCTGAGACGAGGTGAGGCGCGGGGGTTGGAATCAGGGTGTCCGCCCCCACCCCGTCTGGCCCGATCTGCCGGGGCCGTCCGGGGATCTGCGCTCCGCACCCCGACGCCGGCCGCCCGTTCCTACCTGCGGCCGGGGCTGCGCTGGCCGCAGCCGGCGTTGCGCGGGCAGCTTGGCCGCTGCGGTGCGCTCCGGGCGCGGGGCCGCTCCGGGCTCCGGCCGCGCTGCGCTCCCGGCTCCTCGGCTCCTCGGCTCCTCCGCGCGGCGCGGCTCGCCCGCAACCTCACCGCTCGCTCGGTCTTCCGAGGGCGGGCGGAGGGACACCGGGAAGCGGCAGGGCGGGGGAGCGAGGGATGGAGGGCGGGAGCGCGCGCGGGCGGGGGGCGGGGCGCTGCTCCGGGAGCCCGCCCAGCCCGGGGAGGGGCGCCGCCCGCCGCCCCGCCCCCGCCCGCGCTCCCCC